>NW_017616755.1:1278288-1718288 GCF_001879475.1 Ipomoea nil | reverse complement strand
ATATATATATATATTTTCCTATACATATATATTGGGCTAAGGATTTGGGCAAGGGTTCATGATCCATCGTGGGCCACCTCAATCAATTAACAGGAATTAAATCCTTCTTAACTGTTCTTGACGGAATTAATTATATAATTAATTTCGGGTTTGGAGATCGTAACACGGGGTGTTACAGTAACGGATATTGCGATCTGACAGATTTATCACGTAAGGCGGTGTATTGCCACGTTACGAGGTTGGAGATTACCCGGCAGGCTTGGAATCCTGGTTAAGGGGTGTGCACACTAAAAGTACGATACCTGATTCCACAGAGTATGAGTTTTGGAACGACAAGATTGGTTTTGTGGGCGAGTTGAGTATGTAGCCGGCTAGAATGCCGAGCCGGTTAGGTCCATTCACGATTCGTGAAGACCTACCTCCCCACGAGTTAGAGGTTCTGTAGTTATGGATGTGGCGGATGCACGAGATTGCAGCGTACGCTAGGGCTTCACTGCGGCGGAGTACCTGCCTCGCACAAGAAGAGAAATGAGAAGTATGAGAAAGTTTGAGCAAGAAAGATATCGAGTCAAGAGACTCAAGAGAAAGAATGCGAGTCTTTGTGACTCTAAGAAACCTCCACAGAAAAGTATTCTATTTTACAAACGAGTGTATGAGTATACTTATAGTATTGCACGAGATTGCATAATGAGAATGTTTGCACAAGATTGCATAATGAGAATGATTACACGAGATTGCACAATGAGAATGTCTGCACGAGATTGCATTTGAGTATAGTATTGCACTAGATTGCATAATGAGAATGATTAACCGAGAATGTATATTGAGCATGATTGCTTTAGTTGCATTTTGATGTCTTTTATATCTAGTTTGCCATATGAGAACTTGAAAGCATGAAGATAATTTCGTATTGATTGATAGTATGCAATTGCTTGTTAGCATGAGTTCGTTATGATGAGTTTTGTTATGAGAAATATGTGTTGGAGTATCTATGTTGATGAGTTATTTATCGTTGAAGCATGCCTGTTAATATTATAGGTTGCGAGCATATAGAAAGTCTGTGATGTATCTTAAAGTTGCCTAAGTGTTGAGATTGCTTGAGTAGAGTTTGTGAACAAATGTTTTTCCAAAGTATATACTGTAGTACTTTACAGGGTTGAGTGTGGTTATACTTAGCTTCGTGCTAACGGGTGTTTTCCTACTTGTCTACTTGTTGTTTTGCAAAACCCCTTTCAGGTGGGCCCAGCGTTTGAGAGATGATCGAGTTAGACTAGTTTAGTAGATCTAGTAGTCTAAACTTTCTTTATTATTATGATGTTTATTTGATGGATTGTAGACTTGTGCTATGTATGTTCGATGATAGACACCGGGGTGTTTTTCACCTTTATGACTTTTAAGTTAAGTAATATGAATGTTAGTTTGGTTTATTGATTTAGTTCCATCATTAGCCTGTGCAATCACCATGGAGTGGTGGTTGTGGCGGTGACATTCCCACTAGTTTATTTATTAAGTTGTTTATCCGCTACTTAGTTTATATTAATTTTGGTTTTAGAACTGTAAATAAGATTAAGAAAAGTGGGGTGTTACACCATTATTGAGATCTTGCTTGGATTTGGGTGAAATCTAATCTTTACTCTTTATTGCTTAATCTTGTGTTTCATCTATTTCTAAATTGCTTGATCTTGCTCTTCACAATGATTGGCTAAAATTCTAGGGGCAAGAATTGCTGTGTAGATTGTATTTGTGATGATTTAGCTTGATTTGATTTATGATCTTGTTGTTGGCTTGATTGTTGTTGGCTGGAATGTCTTGTTGTAAGAGGAATGCTTATAATGACTCTTGTGTGTGAGTGCACCACACACTTGTAGGTTTAGTAAGGTTTATATTGTCAAGAGATTGAGACATAATCCTAGCCTCCTTCCCTTGCATTTTCCGTGTGAGATCCGAGAGGATTAGGCCCGGAAAGAGGTGTAGGCGAGGTGTTTGCTTATTTATCTCGTAGAATAAGTGAGCACCTGGGTGTCGTATCTACCTACGGGAGGAGTATGGACCAAAATGGCTATGCATTAGTACACATCTCTCTTGACCATTGTCAGAACAACGATGCCCAACTTAACCCTTGGCGTAGCTAGTTACACAATACTATCGGCACACAATCTGAGCCCGTCTTTCTTTTCTTTTGTGTTCATTTTTGTTAATTTTCTTTTATCCGGCATCTTCACCCATTTCAACTTGTTTAATGCCACATCTTGATTTAAGTCCTTACCAAATCACTCACTCAACACTCCCAATTTATCACTCCTTAGAGTACGACACTCGGGGTGGTTCTCACTCCCCGGTTTATCATTTCATCCATCTTTTCACACGACCCGTGCAAACACAATCTTTTGACACCGCTTCAAAATGAGAACCGTAAGCGAAAAGCGGTCACCGTCGATCCTCTATTATTAAAATGTTGGGGATTGGCAGCCCCCATTGGATTTCTCCATGAAAAACCAGAGTGGTTCTTTGAGGAATTTGGATTATAGGCCCATTGATGTTGAAAGGACTGTTGTGGTGGCATATTGTACCCCACAAAGTTAATATGCTCCATAGGGGATTGAGAACTTGAATCATTATGGGCAATCTCCTAAATTGTGTCATCCACCACAAAGATCACCCATCAACACTTGACTAGAAGGAGTAGGAGGAGTATAAACATAACTCACAGTTTGATTTTTCAAAGTGAATTGGGCTAGCTTTTGAACCAAAGAAGCCGCATTGTCCACCTTGGCTGACAAAGCGGAAATTTGCTCCACCTCATGCATTCCTCCTAGTACCATGTTGATCCATTCATAGCAATCTTCTCCAATAGTTCTTCGGCTTAAGTTGGTTCCAAAACTGTGAATGAACCACCCAAAGAGGCATCAAATAAGATCCTTGAATTATCAAGCAACCCTTCATAAAAGGCCATCATTAAATCCCAAACTTTGGATCCCATGATGTTGAAACTACCTCCTCAGATCCTTAAATCTTTCCTAAGACTAAGTGAGAGATTCACTTGCCAATTGCTTAAAATTTTGAATTGCTCTCCATATCCTTTGAGTCTTGGAAATTGGGTAGAACTTCTTAAAATATTCCCTATGCAGTTGCTCCCAAGTATCAAAATGGTTGGCTGGAAGTGAGATGAGCCAACCATGAGCCTTATCCCTTAATGAGAAGGGAAAAAGTTGGAGCTTAATGGACTATTGAGGAACTCCATTGATTTTGAAAGTGCCACATATACGGAGGAACTTTGTGATATGAGCATTTGGATCCTCTGTTGGTGCCCCTCCAAATTCATCAGAAGTGATCATGTGTAAGATGGCCGGCTTGATTTCGAAGTTGTTAGCCTCCACCCCCGTAACATTGATGCTATCATGTTCCTCAACATCAAGAGCAATTTAGTCAGACATGGATCTCCCCACTGGCAGTGGTTGATTAACTCCATTGTCATCCCCGTCATTAAGGTTCAAATTGATTTGATTTGGTCTCTGGGCCATCCTTCCCTGTTTTCTAAGAAACTTGGCTCTCTTTTCGATCTCAAGGTTCAAAGGCAATAATCCTTCTTTCCCCGAAGATCGTTTACACATACAACACCAAGTTCTTAGATCAAAAGAGCACAACTCAACGGAAAAAACTTGTTATCGGTTAGCAAAAATAAAATAAAATAAAAAGGGATTAGACTCCTAGAAAAAAAAATCACTAATGTCAATACTTAAACGCCACTTCCCGGCAACTGTGCAATTTGGTTGCAGTATATTTTCAAATAAATAATTACTCGGTGTAACAAGTTATCAATCCAAAGGGAAGTGGGGCGTATCAAGCACTAGCTACTAATCTATTCTGGTGAAGATAATCCTAACGAAAGACAAGGATGGTTGATTAAAACTAATTTAAAAGCAAAGTAGCAGGTTTGTGAAAACAATAGAGAGAAAATGAGATTCCTGGGATTCAAGTGTTTAATCGTCTAGTGCCAATCTAAAGTGCAATATTAAATCTGGGTTTAAACAAGTGTGAGAATGCAACAAAGGAAATAGTTACTCTCGCAATCTTTAACCTAAAACAAGTGAATATTCACTCACGTGATATAAGCACTCAACAATATAAGAACATGCATTCATAATAAATTCCTAACTACTACCATCTCTCGACGTGCAATAATCAATAATTAATTCCTTAACAAATATGTCATCTCCCAAGGTGCAACAGTTAAGTGCAATTGTGTGTGTGCCATAAATTATGCCTAACTCCCGTTATGACACAAAGATAGCTATGAACCGAGTAACTATGGCCACTAATTAAAAGCATTAACAATATAATTCACAATTGCAACACAAGTATAAAACTCAAATATTAATACATTAAGAATCTGAGAAATAGGCACATAGGTTCATAAACACTTTTTACCCAAGAATCTCTAAAGTAACTTAGCCACGCATGGCTAAGATAGAATCCATAACAATAATAAAGAGTTTACAAATAATCAAAGAGAGAACAAGAATATATAAACCAAGTGATTTTCTCACAACTCCCTAGCTTTCTTCTTTCCTCCCAAGAAAACTTGTAGCTCATAATTCTCTTCTTTCTTGTCTCCAAAACATAGCTTGAATCTTCTAGGGTTGAGGAAGGCGGTATTTTATAGCGGGAACCAAGCTGATGACGAAAAAACAAATTTCCGCGCGAAACTGGACCTGGCACATCCCAATCGTTCGACGCGTTGAGAACAAGCTCGACGCGTCTAACTGCGGCATCGTTTTCTCGGCTACTTGCTGCAATGTCTCGATGCTTTGAAATGATGCTCGACGTGTCTAGCCTTCAGTTGAAATCCTTGGACACGTACTAGAAATTCTCGACGCGTCAAGTCTTCAACCGGACGAACAAAATTTCTACGGGAAACTTTTGACGCGTCGAATCTTCTGTGTACGCACCTTTCGGTCCACTTTGGCTCCAAAATTTTCCTAGAACTTCCCTTGCTTTTGTAATTGACCTACAATGGTTCCAAAACACTAACAAACACCGTAAAACATTCAAAACGAGTGTAAACCATATCTAAATGATAAAACAAGGGAATATGCCACTAAAGTATCAATTTCATGAACTTAATCCCAACAAATATATTCAAACTAACAAAAGAAACATGTACGATTAGGCTCACATCAAGGTGGTTTAATTCTAGTGGATCCGTAAAATAAAGTTCAAGAGGTGTACTGCTGCTTCTCTTTTCTTTTGTGTTCTGATCTATTTTTTTTTCCTGTGTTTTTCTCTCGTTTGTGTGACGAGTTTGTTTTCCTCTCATTTCTTTTTGCGAGTTCTTTTTTTCATAAGTGTGAAACATATTAGCTGGTCATGGCGTATGTGAACTTCATCCTGGTTGACAAAGATGACAATGAAAAAGAGCATCTGCAGCTTAGCTCGACGGATATATTGCAATGAACGACATATGGATCGAAAAAAATATACTCAGGTGGTGTGAAGACTTTTCAACCAAAGTCAGTCTTGACTACATTGCTCAATTCTTCAATGATATTAAAGAAGCGTTAAGTTCATCCAACGAATTCAGCTTCAAATTTGTGAAACCGACTGTGAATCATCAAGTTCTTCGTAGCATTGCTAGGGAAATTGTTTCTATGTCTGATTATAAGGAATGGTATACCGTTCCATCGATTATATTTGTAATGGTTTCAGCTTATGATTAAATGAATGAGCTTCTCTATTTTTTAAAAAAAAAAAATTTTTAAAATTAAAAAAATTAAAAAATTACAAAAGAAAAAAACAATAGAAGTTTCATGTATATATTATGCCCATTTTTTCACAATATTTAGGAAATTGATACTCATCACCTCTAATACACTTAATATTATAAATCTTAAACTATTCAAAAATCTATTCTTAGAATGCATGTGATACACAACAAAATTTAGAAAAAAAATCATCCAAATTTTTTTTTGCAAATTAAAGTAAAGCTTGCCTCCTCTAGTAGGTGTGCTATGCAAATCACATACAACACTGTGCACTAGCTCAAGTAAAGCTAAGAAATTTTTAATTTCTTTCAATTTTCGGAAATGAAGTTTTAGTGATTTTTGTTTGAGCACATATAGCCTCCATCGACTCATCCACCAAAAATATCAATGTTAGAAATGATTAATTTCTAACTTTGATTCATATAATAAAGTTTGTAATTTCATAAGATACTCGCCGTGATGATTAGTGATGTATAAAGGTGGAATTACTTGATGAAATTTCTTCCCTCTCATTCTGTTAAAATTTAAGTTTATATGGGTTAAAAGATGTATGTTAGAAAAGGTTATGGATTCTTTTAAGAATATTTTTTTTTCTGGGTGCATTTAAGAAATACTGCCAACAATATTTAAGCAACCATTGGGGCAGTAATCTGTCAGGGTTTTTCTCATTACGTCTTTCACAACCCAGGAAAACTCTTGTGATTAGGGTTTTCTAGGGTCCGTATTGTTAGGGGATAATTAAGGCATATAGATCAGAGAGGTGAGGCAATTCTTGATTTATTCGGCCTACTAGAGATTACATCTCTAATTGAATCAAGTAAGTTTTATCTTTATTTTTGTTTTAATTAAAAATCCATGATCATGAATATTGTTTAGTTGATTTATTTGATTTACATGCGATTGAATGTTAAATATGCTTCCGCATTCAAGTTATAGCGCATAAAGGTTTGATTAATAATCAATGCACCATTGTCAAAGTTGCCTTCTTCTTCACAAAATATGTTGATATGCTAGGACTGGGAAGGTATAGCCAATATGATCAGCTAGGAAGATACATGTGTCCCTGGACATTTAATAAAATATAGAACACAAGGAATGAGATATATAGGGAGAGCATTATTGCATTAAAAGAAAGGTATGTAAATGAGCAATAACACAAGTTTTAGGACCCAAAAGAGGTGCCTACAATTCAGCGAGGGGACTAATCACTGTGTAATTTCTGTATTTGTGTTAAATATTTTGTCTAGATAATATTTCAGTATGATTCTGTTTGAGTGACTGACTTAGCACTGTCTTAAACTATTTAATAGATCAGTGAAAGAATTTGGTGCGGAAATTAATCCAAACAGAAGTAAAAGGCACAAAATATTGTTTACCCAGTTCGATACAACAGTATCTATACGTCTAAATTCAAATTCAATTAAGGGATTAATTAAGTAATTAATCCTAATTCAATTGGTAATTTAATTCTTTAAATTCCTGAAAATTCAATAGTCGGGGACTAGTAATTGACTAGTCAACCCAAGGTCAAGTGTTGTACCTAAAGCTTTGTGAATAGTTCCCTTGTTCCCTTACACTTTTAGTCTTAGTAAGGGTAAAGAAGACATTTTCCTTGTAATGGTATTCCAAGTTAACCTAGGAGACACATTTCATTTCTTCCAAAACACTTTCCAAATCATAAGCTCTCCCTTCTCTCTAAAAATCTAGCTAGCTTTTTCCCCAAGCTAAGTTGAGGGTTATCAAGATCTCCAATGTTTGTCTCCAAGATTCCACCTTTCCTACTCTTGAGCATCTAGGAGGGTAAAATCTATGCTTCTTTTGTGTTTCTAGTGTTTTCTAAGGTATCTTTTTCTAAAGGTGAAATCTTTATGATCTTTTGGTGTGTTCTTGAAGTGGGTGTAGAAAGGGAGCCTTGTTAGGAGCTTTGTGTAGTGTGTTAAGTGAAGGTTGAATCTTCAAGAGGTAACCCATGCTCTACAAAATCTATTTTGCTTACCCATATGATGATTTATTGGATTGTACATGTGATTTTGCTATGAAATGTGGGTGTGGATGCATTGTCTTGTGAAAATACATATCTAGAGCTTGTTATTAGGGTTCATGTATGCCATTGCTTGGCTATTCCTTTGATTCAAGTCATTTTGTTGTATTTGGTGAGATTTGGCATGTTTTGGAATTGAATTTGAGCTTGGTGTTGAAAATCCGCGAAGGGATTATTTTTTGTGCAGGCATGTACCCGCGAGCGGAACGGCGAGCAGTGGCCTACCCGCCGCCCCCACCCGCGGGGTACAAGTGTTGGGCAACGTGGTTCCCGCAGGCGAAACCACGGGTGGGGGTCCACCCGTGGCCCCACCCGCGGGTACACAAATGTTGGTGTTTGGGGATTTGTTCCCCGTGATTCTTTTGACTCGGTATTTGGTCTTTTGACTTCCCGATGTTCTTTTGATGAACTATTTGAGCGTTTTCTTGATGTTTCGTATGTCTAGAACTATATGGTAGGAATCCATGTAGGTTTTGGTGTCTTGAATCGTGCCAAGTGTTCAACATTGTGATTCGTTGAACCGTGATGAGTCTTGTGTATTCTTCGGAACTATGTTCGGTTTACCCGTTTGATAAGCATGCTAGTTCGGTGTTTAAATGCTAGCGTGTGTGTTGTTTGTCCTTTCCTATTGTGGATGATGACTTGTGTTAATCATCGTTGTTGTCGTATTGTGATCCTTTCCTTGATTGAGTATGGTTTCATATCTTCGTTGTGATCCGTTGATTGATTCCTATTGTGGTGTGCTGTGTGTGGCTGTACCTGGATTGCACGATTAATGGTATGGGACATTAGTCACCAAGGTACGGCATTGGTCCTCGTGGTAGCCATGACGTGATTATGGAGTTTGTGACCTGAGTGATCGGTTCACGTATTTCTTGGGAGGCATGTGTCACTAGTACAGAAAATATCAATAAAATCGTATTATTGGCGTCCAAAAGTAGAACTTTGGACTCCTAAAGTGTAATGCGGTGGCATTTTTGTAATTAAAATGCCAATTTTTATTTTTATTATTATTATTTTTTAATATTAAAATGAATAGGCGTCCAAAGTTGTACAATTTTGGACTCCTATTAGTAATCTGTCTAAAAGGTAAAATAATAGGCGTCTAAAGTTGTAGAGCTTTGGACTCCTATTATTAAACCGCTCAAACAATAGGCGTCCAAATTGTGTAACTTTGGACTCCTATTATTAGGGTTTCTTCTACGGGATTGTCTTCAGATGCAGCAAGAATCGCGACACAAATTAAACCCTCCACCACTCCAAAGAACTCCCCACCAACACTCCAAACAACTCCCCACTACCACTCCGTTCGTCGTCGGCGCCGCTCGTCGTCTCCGTACCCACCATCGCCGTTGTCCATAGCATATCGAGCAGCCGTCGTCCTCCACTCCTCCATCGCCGTCGTCTCCAGCCCAGCCGCCACCGGTCGTCGTCTCCAGCCCAGCCGCCACCGGTTTTCGTCGTCTCCAGCGTCTCCAGCCCAGCCGCGTCGCCTGCAGCCTAGCCGCCACCGGTCGTCGTCTCCAGCCCACGCCGTCGCCGCTGCCCACGCAGGTTCGTTTTTTTATATGATTTTAATTTATTAATTTGTTATAAATATTATATGTTATTTTTTATAATTATTATTTGTTATTTGTTATTTGTTATTATAAATTAAAGTATAAATTAATAAGAAATTTAATATATGATTTTAATTTATTAATTTGTTATAAATATTATTTGTTATTTGTTATAATTATTATTTGTTATTTGTTATTATAAATCAAAGTTATGATATTTGTTAGAAAATGTTTACTGTGTTAAGGAATTATAATATTTAATATATTTATAAATTTCCATGTAAATACTATATATGTAGATGTATATTAGAAATTACAAAAAAATAAAATAAAATTTAAGAGCAAAAGAAGCATTTTTTAGAGAAATTAGAGGGCCAAACCGCCTTCGGCGGTTTACGGTGGATAGATCTCGAAAAAATACACGATTTGAAAAAAAAAAATTGTCCAAAACAGACAACCGAGTCAAAAGTTATGCCTTCACGAACTTTTAACACTTTACGAAAGTAAAAAAAAGTTATAATCTAATTAGTATGTTCTGCCCAAAAGAGTAAAAAGACAAATATGTTGTATATTTATAATTATACAAATTAATTTAGTAAGTAAGCCTATTAAATATTAATATGTTTTAAATTTATTAATTTGTGTATTATGTATATAAATGCATACGAATTTGATTATGTTTATAACAAATATGTTTTTGTTATATGGATTTGTATATAAATATTTTTTTTAAGAAATATATGTATTCTTAGTTTAGTTTAGATTAATTATGGATTGTATTTTTATGAATTATAGGAGATATGGATCGGAGTTGGATGTATAAAAAACGCAATACACTTGAATATGTTCATGGGGTTCAAGAGTTTATAAAAATTGTCGAGGAATATGCAAGTCAAATTGGTGAAAATTATATAGTGTGTCCTTGTTATGATTGTAGAAATTTAAAAAAGTTTCGTAGTTCTGAACCAATTAAGAGTCATTTGATACGTCGGGGTTTTAAGCCAGGATATGACTGGTGGATATGGCATGGTGAAACTGTACCTACTGGTGAGGGTACAAATCAAAGAAACTGTAGAAAAAATGTCGAGAAAGATCAAAGTAATGAAGATAATGTTGGAAATGATGGAGACAATGACCGGCTAGATGAATTAATGCGTGATATGCAAGGGGATTTGAATGAAATTCCTCAAGAGTTTGAAAGTTTTTTTGAGAGTTCTGGAAAACCTTTGTTTTCTAGATGTAGTAAATTTACAAAGTTATCGGCAGTGCTTAAATTGTATACCGTAAAAGAAAAAAATAGGTGGAGTGATAAGAGTTTCACGGAGTTATTAGAGCTTTTAAAGGGCATGCTTCCTAATGAGAATGAACTTCCTTGTTCAACTTATGAAGCAAAGAAAATGTTATGTCCGTTGAGTATGGAGATTGAAAGAATCCATGCATGTCCAAATGATTGTATTTTGTATTGGAATCAATACAAAGACATGCAGGTGTGTCCGAAGTGTGGAGCATCACGTTATAAACGAAAAGGGCTTGATGATGCATGTGACCAGAAGAAAGGTTCTCCAGCGAAGTTGTTGTGGTATCTACCAGTGATTCCAAGATTCAAACGTTTGTTTGCAAATGCAAAGGATGCGAAGAATTTGCAATGGCATGCTAGTGGGAGAAAAGAAGATGGAAAGTTGAGACATCCTGCCGATTCTCCTCAGTGGAAGAACATTAATAAGAAGTTTCCTGATTTTGGTGCTGAAAATCGAAATCTTAGGCTTGGACTATGCACGTATGGAATGAATCCTCATGGTAACATGAGCAGTCGCCATAGCACTTGGCCAGTTCTTTTAACAGTTTACAATCTTCCTCCGTGGCTGTGTATGAAGCGCAAGTACATCATGTCATCATTGTTAATATCTGGTCCTAAACAACCAGGAAACGACATAGATGTGTACTTGGCACCGCTTATTGAAGATTTAAAGATGTTGTGGAATGAAGGTGTGACAGTATTTGATGCTCATAGTCAAACCAACTTCACTTTACGAGCCATGTTGTTCTGCACAATCAATGACTCCCCAGCATATGGTAACTTGTCAGGGCATACTACTAAAGGGGCTAAGGCATGCCCTGTTTGTGAAGAAGAAACAGTTGATCTTTGGTTGAACAACAGTAGGAAAACTGTGTTCATAAGTCATCGAACCTTTTTACCTATTGACCATCCTTATCGAAAGAGGAAAAAAGCTTTCAATGGAAAATCTGAGACTGGAGTTGCTCGCTTACCATTATCAGCGGATGTTGTTTATGAAAGAGTCAAAAACATTGATAATGTGTGGGGAAAAACTTCAAAAACAAGTCAAAAGGGTATTTGGAAAAAGAGGTCTATATTATGGGATTTACCATATTGGGAGCATTTATCTGTTCGACATTGTCTTGATGTAATGCATGTGGAGAAAAATATTTGTGATAGCATTATCGGGACATTGTTGAATATTCAACGTAAGACGAAAGATGGTATTAAAGCTAGAAAAGATATGGTAGAAATGGGGATAAGGACTCAATTAGCACCACAAGAATTAGGAAAGAGGGCATACTTACCTCCAGCTTGTTATACTCTTTCTAAAAAGGAAAAAACAAGTTTTTGTATTTGTCTAAATGGTGTCAAGGTTCCTTCTGGCTATTCATCTAACATTAAAAAGCTTGTTTCAATGAAGGACCTTAAATAAGTTGGTATGAAATCACATGATTGCCATGTGCTAATGCAACATATGTTACCTATTGCTATTAGAGGCATATTACCTAACCTTGTTAGACAAGCTATTACAAAGCTTTGCTACTTTTTCAATGCCATTAGTAGTAAAGTTCTTGATCCTGAGGTGTTGGATTCTTTGCAAGCTGAGGTGGTAATAACTTTATGCCAGTTTGAATTGTATTTCCCCCCATCATTTTTTGATGTTATGGTGCATTTAACAGTTCACTTGGTGTGGGAAATTAAAATGTGTGGTCCTGTATTCTTGAGGTATATGTATCCATTTGAGAGATACATGGGAATTTTGAAAGGATATGTTAGAAATCGATATCGGCCAGAAGGGAGTATAATTGAAGCTTATGGCGCTGAAGAAGTCATTGATTTCTGTACTGATTATTTGGTTAATGTTCAATCCATTGGTGTTTCTAAATTACGTCATGAGGGAAGACTCACAGGAAAAGGTACCATTGGGTTTAAAACACATGTCCCAAGTCAAATAATCCGAAATCAAGCACATTATCTCGTACTGCAGCACCTTTCTGAGGTTCATCCATATTTGGAACAACACTTGTCTATTATAAGGCAACAAAATCCTTCTAAGGGTGAAATGTGGGTGACAAAAGAACACAATTGTACATTTATCACATGGTTCAAAGATACAGTGATGCAAGAGTTATCTCAAGTGCCAAATAATATCACTGAAACCATTAGGTGGTTAGCGTATGGCCCTGGATTAGTTGTGAGCACTTATGAGGGATATGATATTAATGGGTATACGTTTTACACAAAACGTCAAGATCAAAAAAGTATAGTGCAAAATAGTGGAGTGACATTAGTAGCACAATCAAGAGAGTATTCTAGTGCTAAAGATACTAACCTGGTAGATGCTACTATGTCATACTATGGAGTCATTGATGAAATCTGGGAAAAAACTTGATTATAAGGTGTTTAGGATTCCTCTATTCCGATGTTCTTGGGTTGATAACAGGCGGGGTGTTCGTGTAGATGATTTGGGTTTTACCTTAGTTGATTTTGGTCGACAAGGATATCATGATGAACCGTTTATACTTGCATTTCAAGCTAAACAAGTCTTCTATGTTTCTGATCCTATTGATAGTAAGTGGCCAATTGTCTTACAAGGCAAAAGAAGTATTGTTGGTGTTAGTGATGTTGTGGATGAAGAGGAATATGACCAATTAGATGAAACCCCACCATTTTCTATTGGTATTCAACCTATGGCTTTAGGTGAAGATAACATTGATACTAATTACATGCGTACTGATCATGAAGAAGGATTGTGGATTGACCATCCGACAGTATAATTTCTAAAATGTAATCTTATTATTTTTTTTATAACATGTTTATATTTTATAAGATGTTCTTTTTAACATAGTTATCTTATGCATGTGCAAGTATACAAATTCATGGCCGGGGCCGACGATCACACAGATCCAATGGTAGAGGAGCCTTCAAGGCAAACAGAGTCTAACAAAGTGCGTAAAGTAAGAGGAGCTACAACTTGCAATAAAATGAAAAAGAAGAAGCCAGATGATGTGACTATGTTAATTGAGTTCGATAACCTGTATAGGCATTTTGGTATTTTGGTTCGTACTCAAATTACCTTGGCATTTTGGTTCGTACTCACATAGACATTAACATTGATAAATGGTCTCAAGTCTCAAGCGGGGTTAAAGAAACGGTTTGGTATGATCTTAAGGTAATTTTATTTCATGGACAATAATTTTATTTCATTTTATATATGTTAATGTTTAGAAAGGTCTAATTATTTGTTATTTTATTGTTGTTATTCAGAAAGAGTTTAATATCTCTGATGAAGAAAAATGTAATATTTTGGAGCATGCGAGGAAATGTTGGAAAGATTTCAAATCAAGATTGGTGCGTGAATTCATCAACAAAAAGCACCGTATATATAGCTCTCCCGTAGAGTTATATAGCTTCTTGACTGAACAACAATTGCAGAAATTTGTAGAAAATCATCAAACTGAAGATTTCAAGGTACACTACATAATTTACTTGCTTACTAATCATGTTTTATTATTAGTCTTAAATGCTTTATTAGTATTAACCTACTATTTAATAATAAATTTTATTTTTAGGCCAAAAGTCAAAAGTTTAGGGAGTTGCAAGCGCGAAATGAGCATCCCCACTTTTTAGGACATAGGGGCTATGTTGGAATGCAAGCTGAGTGGATGATATGCGACCCATTGTCTTCACAGTCTTCTTGTGCTGCTATTACATCGACCATAGCATCTAATGATCGTAGTTTGGATTGGGTTCAAGCGCGATCTAAAAATTCTGAAGATGGAAGTTATTACATTCCCAACGAAAAAACAAAGGGAGTGTTTGATAGAAATGTAAGTAATACAAATACTTTAAATATATATATTATTGATGAGAATGTTAGTTAACATGTAAATTTTAAATCTTGTTCGTGTTGAAATAGGTCGAGAAGTGTGAAGAGATAAGTCAAGGCTCATTCCAACCAAACAGACAAAATGATATATTGACATCAGCTCTTGGCACCAATGAGTACGGTGGCTATGTGAGAGGTGTTGGAGTGCACGCCAAAATCCGGGATGTGTTTGGTAAACCGGATAGCATAAGTCGTGGGAAATCAGTTGGGGTTGTTTCAGTTAGTGATCTTGAGGAGATTGTGGAGAAGAAAATTTATGAGAAAGTGGCTGAAAAGATTAGAAAACAAACAATGGAAGATATGCAATCTAAGTTAGAAATAATGCAGTCTCAGCTAGAAAATATGATCAAGAATGCACAAGCAATTCCAAAGGTTGGCACACCAATTCGGAGCAGTTGTCATTCTATTGATCCATTAAACAACGTTCAGGTAATATTGAATATCTTTAATATTTTGTTCGATTTGAATATCTTCTACTTTTTATTAAGCCTTTTAATTTTTGATTTATAGGAAAATCCAAAACAAACAACAATGATGAATTTTGAAAGTGGGGATCAATCTACTGTAGAATTACGACCACTTCTTGTTGATGATGATACACTGCAGCACTTGGGAGATGAATCCAAAAAATTGGCCAGACATCTTAAATACTTGCCGTCCAATTTAGATTACATTGACGTGGACCTAGAGAAGGCAATCTTCCATCATTCACATGTGGAGTTCATTCACGTGTTGTTTGAAGATATTAAAGACATGTTCACGATACAATGGCTTGATGTGACCATAATACAAATATTTATGTTGTAAGTATTTTTTATAATGTTTTTATATTTACAAACTTTTCTTTAGTCTTTCATTTTTATTAATTATCTACGTTGTAGATGTCTTCATCGGATGTGCAACAGAATTGGAGTGACGACAATTGGATTTCTCTTTCCAAGGACTACTTCTAGAGACAATATAGTTAAGAATTCTGATGAGGTCACACAATATCTTTTGCATGCCCTGGATCAATTGAAGGATCGAAAATTCATTTTAGCACCATACCATCAAGAGTAAGAAAACTAAATTTAAAATTTTAAATTTTAATTATTTATATAACGTAATTAAATTATTTGTAAATAACGTTTAACATATTTATTTAAATGTTGTAGAAATCATTGGATACTTCTAGTGATTTGTGTTTAATCAATAAAAGTCTATGTATTAGACTCTCGTGCATGTAAGCGCGAGTTGGAGATTAAGCCCGCATTAAATGTGTAAGTAAGTATATATATATATATATATATATATATATATATATATATATATATATATATATATATATATATATATATATGTATATATATATGTATATCACATATATATGTATGTATACATATATATATATATACATATATATATATATATATATATATATATATATATATACATATGTTTTATATATATATATATATATATATATATATATATATATGTATATATATATATACATATGTTATATATATATATATATATATATATATATATATATATATATTGAGAATTATTATTCATTATAGTTTATAAATTATTTATGAATGTATATTAAAGGGTATTTCGATCGGTTGTAAATTTAGGAGGGGGGAAGACCTAAAAACAACGTTGCTTGGGATGAAATTGAGGTATATATCAAAAACAAAATTTAATATTTTTTACAATTTTATTAGTAATATTTTTATTGTTTAACTTAATAATATATATATATATATATATATATATATATATATATATATATATATATATATATATATATATATATACTCATATTTTGTAGTCTCCTCAACAACCGGGTGGTGTGGAGCGCGGATATTATCTGATGAGATACATGTATGAGATATGCACTCTATATTCTGATTTTGAACATTTAGACACGGTATGTAAAATTTATTAAAACTAAATAGTTTTAAATTATACTTTATTAATGTGAAACTAATTAATTGATTATTTTAAATTTTTGTAGGCATTTGATGCAAAGCCTTACTCACAAGAGCAAATTGATGAGATTTGTGAGGTTTGGTCTAAATATTTTATTGAAGAATGCATATAACTTTGAAATGTTGAGAACTTTCATTTGAATTATTCAGAACTTAGAAGTGTTGTGAATTTATACATTGAAGTGTTGGTAATGAAGTTTAGTTTACTTTTTTGTTGAGAACTTTGAAGTGTTGTGGATTTTGGCATTAAAGTGCTAAAGTGTTAGTAATGAAGTTTAGTTTACTTTGTGTTTAAACCTTTGAAGTGTTGATGTATGTTGTGAATTGAATATATTGAAGTTTAGTTTACATATATATATATATATATATATATATATATATATATATATATATATATATATATATATATATATATATATATATATATATATATATATATATATATATATATATATATATATGTTGTGAATGTATTTAGTTTGCTTAGTGCTAAAGTGTTGGTAATAGTATATGTGTATTGAAGTTTAATTTAGTTTACATATATATATGTTGTGAATGTATTGATGAAGTTTAGTTCAATGCTTTGAAGTCGCAGTATAGTGGTTGTGGCTGCATGTACAGGTTGTGAATGATAGTTTTGTACAGGAAAAAACTGGAAATTTTATCAAATAAATATAAAATATAAAATATAAAATATAATATATATATATATATATATGTATATATATATATATATATATATATATATATATATATATATATATATATATATAATAGGAGTCCAAAGTTTGTTGACTTTGGACGCCTATTATATTTTTAAAAAAAATACTTTAGGCGTCCAAAGTTTCATAAACTTTGGACGCCTAAAGGTAATTTAAAAAAAAAATACAATAGCCGTCCAAAGTCAACGAACTTTGGACTCCTATTGTAGTTTTAGGCGTCCAAGTAACTTTGGACGCTGATTGTCATAGACAATCAGCGTCTCCTGCATAGGCGTCCAAGCAACTTTGGACTCTTATTGTCCATTTGCTTGGATACCTATGACCTGTTCTGTAGTAGTGTGTTGCCGTGTGTGTTCGGTACCCTCGTGTACTATGAAATCGGTGGTATTGTTGGAGACTGTTAGAGTGGGGACGACGGTCCTCGAGGAATAAGGTTGGAACTAGATATAAGGTCGGGGGTAGCCATAAGGTTGGTACCGGACATAAGGAAGGAATCTCAATTCGTGATGGGTGATGTCACGAAGGCATGTGTTGCCATTGTGTGATTCCTAATTCGTGACGAGTGATGTCGCGAAGGCATGTGTTGCCAATGTGTGTCTCTTGTTCTCTTGTGTTATGCATATCGGGTGCTATTCTACTGAGTGATGGTAGAATACGCCTTGAGCCGTTCTTGTGTGTCGTTGTATTTCTTGGTGTCTTGGGATGTGTTCCATTATCTTTGTTGTGAGTGCATAGAGTCTTGTGTTTGACTTCTACTCTTGGATTTGAACTTATATATATACTACATTCCGTTTCGCAAATGATTTTGTATATATATATCTTATCTATGTATTATATTTCACATGTATTGGTGGGTTACCAGCATCATTCGCTGACCGGGCGTCGTCGCATATATTTATGTGTTTCTTTCAAGTGCCGAGTAGAGACGAGTGCGGTCTAGAGATGGATAGAGTAGCTCCCTCAAACCGTGTAGTTGTTTTGGCCTGTGTGCCTTTGATAGACTTTAGACTTGTGTTGTTGACCTTGTTCCTTGATAGACAGATTATGTTGCAGTTGTTTACGCCTATGCGTTAACCGTTGTGTGGACGTGGCATAACACACTACGTTTTCCATCTATTTCATATTTAGTCTTCCGCTGTGTATGCTTTTATGGTTAGATTATCTGCATGATTAAGGTTTAAATTAGTATGGAAATCGGGGGTGTTACAACCACCATCAGTGAGTCCAATCCACTATCTCAACAGCAAATCAAACAAACGGTAAGAGAAAACCTTCTCACCCAATGTGTGCTACACACCACACGGTAATACCAATCTTTTGAAAGCTATAGAGGATTGTCGAGCTCGGAGATCCGTGCTTCAGCGTCCAAAGTCCCTTTGGAGATCCGTGTTGTCGTTGTCCGTCTCGCTGACCTACTCACCACTGCACCACAGTTGTATGGAATACGGTCCGCTGATTTAAGCTTTGTAGAACTTCTCCTCAAGAGTCTTCTTAAACTCAGATCATCAATAGTGTCTTGAGAAGATGATAACTCAAGTATTTTCTTTGTAACTCATGGAGAGAGAGTTTCTTGATATTTAAATCTTGAAGGATATTTCTTGTAAACCACCTCTCTTTTTTCTCTCTCTCACTCTTTTTCCCTTGAAAACAACTAGTATATATAATACTTTGAGTCTTGGATGACAAGTAATTTTCTAGGGTTTCCTTGTAGACCAAGATTACTTGCCATATTTCCTTTTTGGCAATTCAGACTTCATCAAGAACGGTTTCTAAAACCATCAATACGGTAACTGCATTGCTGGTCATAAAGGCTGCGAAATCAGCTGCTAATTTCCAAAACCCGACTAGCGTAGTGACTGTTCCGCAAGATCATCACTCAGTGATTGTAACACACACAACTTGACCTATTTAGTTTTGCCATAATAATTTGTCAATTACAAGTTGGGGTTTACAAAATTTAAACACTAACACATTGTGTTCGACAGTGGAAACCGTGGGTACACCCAAAAAAAAAAAAACAAATTTAAGACAAAAAGTCCAGCTAAATGGATATATATCTTTGTTAATGTGGAAAGTGGTATTTGAACCCACGCCCTTTCAAACTAGAACCTAAATCTAGCACCTTAGGCCAACTCAACCATCTCCACATCAAAATTACATTTATACAAGTTCGATATAGACCTGATAGAGATCATATCGATTGTTATAGTACCATGGACCAGGGTCCACTTTGCATTGCGAACCAGGCCACCCTTTGACAGTACAAATTTATTTGACTCAAAAACTAATTTGAAATCATGTTTGTTTAGAAGACTACTAGATACAAGATTCTTTCTTTGAAGAGTGTTGTTTTCCTTCTTTGTTTTTATCTCTTTCTTCCTCCATCACATGGATATGGGTACTTTGGCTACTAAGGGGGTGTATTCAATCATGACTTTTGTAGACTTTTAAAAAATTTTAAAATGATAGATTTTAATAAATTTTAATTGACTTTCATAGAGTCGTTCAAAACTTTTTAAAAATTTGTAAGACTCTATAAAAGTCTATATAAAAAATATTCATAAACTTTTATCGACTTTTTTATTTTAAAAAGTCTACAAAAGTCATTGAAATTCTAAATTGAATACATCATTACAAACTATTTCATAACAATATTGAACACTAAAATTTATAGTAACAGAATTGTTCAGATAAAATATTTAAAAATATAATTACTAGTTGCATAAAATTAAAAAAATAATTAAATATAATATTAGTAATATATATAAAAAAAATTATACTTTATATATTACTAGGCATAAAGAAAAGAGCTATTATTTGCAATAGCAATTTTGGATAGCGAACAGCAACAAGGTGCTACTATTTGTAGCCCCAAATTGCTGTTGTGAACACTAGTTCACTATTCGCTGTAACCTGTGTTAAAAAATATATTACGAATATAAATATAAAAAAATCAAAATATATAAGTATTTATATGAATATTATGAAACATATTGTAAAATTTGACGGTGAAAGATGAAAATTTTGCCTTGTTCATGTATTTAGAGAGAAAAGTTCAAAGAGAAAGTTTAGAAGTTATGGATAAATTAAAAGTTCGTGGAAACAAATAAAAAATAAAAATAAACAAGCAATAATGAAGTAAAAATAATATTATTTTGAATTTTTAGAGGAAGATTGTAAAGTTTATGAGAGAAAAAAATTGGTAGAGTTTAGGTATGAAGAAAATATAGGATAATGAAGAAAAATTAATTTATTGAATTTAGGTATAAAGTTTAAATAGGGAGAAAAATAGAGTTCAATAGAGGGAGGAAAATATTCAGAGTTGGTAGAAAGAAAAATTTTAAAATCTTGGGGTTAATGGTTGGATTTCAACTATTTATATTTGTGAAGGAAAAGTCTAGAAAAGTCCTAAAATTAAAAAGTCTACAAGAATTCATAACTTTTTGAATATCGCATGACTTTTAA
Organism: Ipomoea nil; assembly: GCF_001879475.1. Classification (NCBI taxonomy): domain Eukaryota; kingdom Viridiplantae; phylum Streptophyta; class Magnoliopsida; order Solanales; family Convolvulaceae; genus Ipomoea; species Ipomoea nil. Next base: position 1,697,595 of record NW_017616755.1, on the reverse strand, counting down.
ATCGAATACCACCCGACTTATAAAGACTCTTTAAAAATCTTAAGTCAATACTGCCTCACTTAGACTCCCTAAAAGTTTGAATTGAATACCTCCAAATTCCCTTAAATTTTTTAGAGTTATTTACTCTAAAATCCTCTTCTATTCGAAGATGTAGGCTTAAGTCCTCAAGGGAAAGATATTCTTACATATGCTTGGGATTTTTCTTGTAATCTCTCTAATTGGTAGGAAGTTTATCAATAATGAACTTTACTTTTCTATTATCTGCGATATTGATAAAATTTAGAGGAAAGAAATTTCTATATATACTTTGGCTCGTAGAGCATCCCTAATTGATGTGGTACTGATTAAAGAGAGCATCAGACATTGCATTGCATATGTGACCCTTGAGCTCCAACATATGCCAGTAGTGCATATGTTGAAAAGGCAGGTGAAAACTCGAGTGCTGCATTGTGGCATGCTCGATTGGGCCATGTCGATTATCAATTGCTGCATAAAATTTCTATGAACATACTTCTCGATGGAATTCCTCTCTTAAATGGAATTTGTCAAGATGTGGTTTGTCCAGGTTGTTAGTTTGGAAAATCACATCGTCTTCCTTTTCCAACCTCGAAAGACAGAGCCACTGCTGTGTTGCAATTAGTGCATTCGGATTTGTTGGGGCTGACAAAAACACCTAATTATTCTTGGTTTCGTTATGTAATGGTTCTTATTGACGATTTTTCCCATTTCACTTGGGTATTTGTCTTGAAATACAAAAGTGAAGTCTTCTCTAAATTTGTTCAGTTTAAGGATCATGTGGAAGTTGAATTTAGAATGAAAATATCGTGTCTGCGTACAGACAATGGGGGAGAATATAGTTATGGTGAATTCATGAGTTTTTGTAGTAGTCATGGAATTAAACGTCAAATGACCTGTCCAGAGACTCCTTGTAACACCCCCGATTTTACCAACATTTTTAAAACTTAAAAGACAAGATAAGCAAACTAATCATCCATTAAACATTAAGCGGAAGCAAGTCTAAACGGGGATATTATGCCACATCATAACAACTAATTCAAAATCCAAAGTCCATAGCCGTAGAAGCAAGTCTAAATGGGGATATTATGCCGCATCTTTAGATGCACAGGCAAAACATAACAACTAATTCAAAATCCAAAGTCTACGGCTAACAGGTCGAACAACAACTAAGGGAAAGGTAAAGCTACACTAGCGCGCTCGTCATCTACTCAAAATCTGTATAAGATAAGGGATAACACCCGGTCAGCAAATAAAGCTGGTAACCCATCAATACGCGTTAAGTAGCATAATATATAGATAGATTTAATCAAAAGCGTTTGAGACAGAGGAATATAGTATATAGTCATTTTAAAACCAACGAAAGATCAACATCAAAGACTCATCACTCTCTCAACAAAGGCCGGGGATCATCAACCTCAACAAGACAACAAAAACCACAATCAACAAGGAAAAATACAACTCTAGATGCAACCTACCATTCACAAGGTAGAGTTCATCATAGACATGCTCAAAGGCACAAAGTACATCAATCACATAATGACAATTCACATTATAGTTCCAAGTTCCAACCTTATGCCTTGTTCCAACCTTATGGCTACCCCCGACCTTATAACTAGTTCCAACCATTACCTCCTAGTGTCACCCTGTACTTCTGAGTCCAACCTTATTCCGCCTGGGACCGTCGTCCCCCACCAATCTTTACCACCAATCTCATAGTATTACCACCGATCTCATAGTACACGAGGGTACCGTTAAATAACAATATTACCACCAATCTCGTGAGCAAAGCTCAATAATATTACCACCAATCTCATTCATATTCACACATAGTAATCATTATCAAGAAAATTAAGGCTCATCAATAGCCCAATGAAGTATCAACAAAGGGTACAACAATTTGTACAAGATAACATCATAAATATCAACCAAGAGGTTTCAACAAAGACATGAGGCAATACTCAACAACAAAGGACTACAATCCAACATCAAAACGATTGGCAACACGAGTTGCCAATCCTCAACAAGAAGGAACAAACCATACATACTAGTATAACAACATCAAACTAGCATGCTCATCAAACGGATAAACCGAAAATGGTTCCAACGAACCTTCAAGACTCATATTAGCCCAACGAATCACAAGGTTAGACCCTTAGCACAATTCATGACACCAAATCCTAACATGGATTCCTAACACATCGTTCTAGACATACGAAACATCAAGAAGACTCACAAAAGCTCAACAATCCAACAACGGGAGGCCAAAACATCAAATACCAAGAAGAAAGGATCACGGGAAACAAACGCAACCCCCACATATGTTCCCCGTGGGTGGGGCCACGGGTAGGCCCCCCACGGGGTACACCCCGAGAACAACTTCGTTCCCCGCGGGTGGGGCGGCGGGTAGGTACATCTCCTGTACTCCAAAAATTCATTTCGGGAAAAATCATCAACAAAGCCAAGTTCAAGTCTAAAACACCCAAAACCTCACACACAACAAAGATATGACTTGAACCCAAGAATAGCTCAAAGAAAGGTATTCAAGAACCCTAAATACAAGCTCTAAACATGCATTATCACAACATCATACATCAAATCACTCACAACATCAAGAATCGTCAAATAGAAGCCAAGAGATCAGATATCAATAGTAAGCAAAAAATAGGTTTTGTAGAGCATGGGTTACCTTTGAAGACCAAAAACCACTTCCTTCTTACACTCCTAAGCCTCACCTTGAAGCTCTTCCTTACCAAGGACTTCTCACCAAACCAAACCACAAGGAAAACACCAAAATAAGATAAAGTTACCTTAAAGTTAGCTAAAAACACTAAACCACTAGAGATCTTACCCTTTCCTATGATAGAGAGGTAGAAAGGTGGAAACTTTAGGTGAATTCTTGTAAGGATAGAGAACCCTTCTTCTAGCTTGGAGAGAAAGCTATGGTTTCTTATAAAGAGAAGGTGGAGGTTTTTAAGATTTAGCTAGCATGGGAAATGAATGAAATGTCTTGCTAGGGATAGCTTCAACAACAAAACATGTGTGAAAGGTCAATTTTACCCTTATTAAGGTTAGAAAGACACAAGGGTTGAGGTACAAAGCATAAGGTAAAAGGTACACTTGGTTGACTAAAGAGACTAGTCAAATTCTAGTCCCTGGACTATCAAATTTCCGGATTTTTAGAGAGAAATTACCAAGGAAAGCTTGGATTAATTCCTCAATTAATCACAATTAGAAGTTAGATTTACGGGGTGTCACAGATATTTTGTGTTGTTTGTTGATGACTACACACGTTATGTATGGTTTTATCCTATGCGTTTAAAAACTTATGTGTATGCTATCTTCGAACAGTTTTGGTCACTTGTTGAACATTCATATGGTCGTAAGATTGTCTCTATACAGTCTGATTTAGGGGGAGAATATAAGCGGTTGCACCGTACTTTTGTCTTCTTAGGTATTAATCATAGGCAATCTTGTGCCTATACCCATGAGAAGAATGGTAGGGTTGAACGTAGGCATCGTCACGTTGTGGAGAAGGGTCTGGCTCTCATGGCTCAGGCTTCGGTTCCACAGCGCTACTGGGATTATGCTTTTGAGACTGCGGTCTATCTTATCAATAGATGCCTACTCGTGTCTTAGATAATGTTAATCCTCATTTTCGTTTGCAACTTTCTAATCCATCTTATTCCTTTTTACGCGTGTTTGGCTACCTCTTTTATCCTTTGTTGAGTCCATACAATCGTAACAAGTTGCAGTATCGGTCTTCCCCGTGTGTCTTTCTTGGTTATCCATCTTCGTTTCGTGGGTGTCGTTGCTTTGATCCTGCCACTAACAAGGTATTCATTTGCTGCCATGTGCGGTTTGATGAGACCATATATCCGTTTGCTTCTTCTGTGCCTTCTCAGGTTCCCAGCTCTAGTCCGGTTGCTCCGTCGGGTGTTGGTGCCGTTCGGGTTGACTCTGGCTCCGGTGTGTGTGGTGCTGTGCCGGAACCTGGTACGGTGTTGGTGGCGGGTTCCAGTGGCTCCACGACTGACTCAAGCTCTCAGACCGTGACAGGCGTGGTCTCGGGTGGCGTGGTCTCGGGTGCAGCTACCGGGACCAAGCGGGGCTATCATTCGGTGAAGGTTGTTCCGCCCCGGTTTCATGTTATGGCGACTCGTTCTCAAGGACCGACTCAGCATGTTTCTCTTATGGCAGTTCCTGAGCCGACATGTTATTCTCAGGCGGTTCGGTATCTGGAATGGCGTGAGACCATAGATCTTGAGTTCAATGCCTTGCTCCAAAATAACACTTAGCGTTTGGTTAGTCGCACGCCAGGCATGAATGTTGTGGAGTGCAAATGGGTGTTCAAGACGAAGCGCAAGGCAGATGGAACGATAGAACGGTACAAGACTCGGTTGGTCACTAAAGGCTTTAATCAGGTGGCTGGGCAGAACTTTTTTGAGACTTTTAGTCCTGTTGTTAAACCAACCACTGTGCAGCTTCTCCTATCCTTAGTCGTCTCTCGTGGTTGGACTATTTGGCAGTTGGATGTCCATAATGCCTTCCTTAATGGCAATCTTGCAGAGACTGTTTACATTAGGCAGTCGCCCGGTTATGAAGACAAGTCACAGCCGGACTATGTGTGTCTTTTGTAGAGGTCACTTTATGGTCTTAAGCAGGCTCCTCAGGCGTGGTTCAATAGGTTGAATGCTTTCTTGGTGTCGGTTGGCTTTTCTCCGTCCAAGACTTATGTTTCCCTATTCATTTATACTAGTGACTCTGTGTGTTTATATTTGCTTGTGTATGTTGATGATATCCTTGTTATGGGTTCTGATGCTTCTCGTGTTACTCGTCTTCTTGCTGACTTGGCCTCAGAATTTAAGATCCGTGACATGGGTGCTCCGTCTTTCTTTCTTGGCATTGAGACGGTCTTCCGGGATGGCGGTTTGTTTCTTTCTCAGCAGCGATACATGCGGGATATTTTGAATCGTGCAGGCATGGTGGATTGTAAACCGTTGGCTACTCCAATTCTTGTGTCTCGACCATCATCTGATTCCGCGGTTCCCTATGCGGGTCCCACGCAGTATTGTAGTCTTGCTGGGGCTCTTCAGTACCTTACTGTCACACAGTCGAATCTATCATTTTCCGTGAATAGGATTTGTCAGCACATGCACTCTCCGACTACTGCATTGGGCTATGCTCAAACGCGTGCTGCGGTACGTTAAAGGTACTCTCCATTTTGGTATGTTTATTCGTCGTTCATCCTCTATTGCCATGCATGCTTTTTCGGATTCGAACTGGGCTGGTGATCCGGATGACAGAAAATCAACAAGTGGTTTTGCGGTTTTTCTTGGTGGTAATCAGATTTCCTGGTCTTGACGGAAGCAACGTACAGTTGCTCGTTCGTAACTGAGGCAGAATACAAGGCACTGGCTGATGTGTCTGCAGAAGTCACATGGCTTGTATCTCTATTGCGTGAACTTGACATCTCGTTGGATGTGCCTCCTACTCTCTGCTGTGATAACCTGGGTGCGACCTATCTCTGTTCCAATCCGGTCTTTCATGCTCGCATGAAGCATGTGGAAATTGACTACCACTTTGTTCGTGACAAAGTGACTAAGAAGGAGTTGCAGGTTAGCTTTATTTCAACCATGGATCAGCTCGTTCATGTGTTCACTAAAGCTCTGCCTTGTTCGCATTTTTCTACTCTGTGTGGCAAGTTCAGTGTTGTTGCTAGCCAACCTTGCGCTTGAGGGGGAGTATTAGGAGTCTATTATTATTAGTATTCATCTTGTAATAGGCCAGGTTTACTATTCTTTGCTAGATATACTCTTGTACAGACTCGTTTATTCCATTATTCTGATATATCGTATCCTCATCATTCGAATCCCAATTTATAATTTTGTTACAAGGTTAATGAAAGGATTCATATATTCATTTGACCTTTAAATTTAAGAGTAAATACCATCTAAGGTCCTCCGAGTATAGTGATTTTACCACCTTTAGTCCTAAACTTTCAAATTGACCATTTGTGGTCCTTCGACTTTCAAATTTAACCATTCGTGGTCCAAGTTAACCACTCATGGTACTTCAACTATTAAATTTTAACCATGGTCCTTTCAAGAGGACCACGGTTTGTTAAATTTCGAAACTTGAAGGACCATGGGTGGTTAACATAGACCACGAATGGTTAAATTTGAAAGTCGAAGAACCACAGATGGTCAATTTGAAAGTTTAGGACTAAACGTGACAAAACCATTATACTCGGAGGACTTCAGATGGTATTAACTCTTAAATTTAAATTAAAATATGAAGAGTTACAACTATTCATATAAAATTTAAATGAAGAGCTGCAATTTTTCATATTCAAATTTTACACCTTTTCGTTTATTATTTAATTTATAAATTCTCTAACATTATTGCCTGTCTACATACTATATTTCTCTATTAAAAAAAAATTAAAATTATACAAGCCTCATATTCAACAAATGGACAAGGGGATGGGATAATTAAGAGGGGTTAGCAATATTTAATTCTTATCTCTAAGATAAATGATTCATGAATTCTAACAATAATAATATAACTGCTATCCATGTCAGAAACATTGAACCATTTATTTACACCAACAAATTAATCTGCATGTATGTATATATATCCATCATATCCTTTCTTCCAAATACGAAAAACAACAAAAGATAGGCAGCTTCAAACCATTTAATTAATTTCTAGGTAAGCTAATTAAGTTGATCCATGGCTATGGCTATGGCTAAGTTGTCCCCTTCCATGTTAGCCATCCTCTTGCTCATCAGCATTGCCATGTTAGCCACCCACGGCGTGACAACAGCCAAGCCCAGCCCGAAACTCGAGGACTGCTTGAAGAGGGCTACTGCTGGAAAGTGCAGGCAAGAGTTTGTTACTGGTGCTCTCAAAAAGGGGAGTGTGGTTAAACGTTGCTGTGGTGTATTGAGGGATGTTGGCAAGGATTGTTTCATTGGGATTTTGAAGGATCACCAGCTTTCTACCCATGACAATGTTAATTGGGATGGCTTCTGGAACAACAGTACCAAGATTTTGCAACAATGTCAATTCTCATCTTAACTAAAACTCTAATGTCATTCAATCTATGTAATGTAAACTGTAAATGAAAGCTTTTAAAGAATCCATAACAAATGAACATAAATATCTGATGAATTTGCAACATGTCCTGCTTTTCATAAAACTCAAGTTTAGGGAGAAAACAGGTGTATACAATGAAATGTCACAACTCATGAAGATTTTAGATAAATTACCAGGATCTAGAACTCAACTGCCCTGTCTATTTCTTCAACAACAATACCCCTACAGCATACTCAATTTATCGTACATGTTTTCCATGCTACATATGGCACAATTTATTAATTAACCTCTGTAATCGGAGGGCAAAGCAGTTTCTTGATTCTGATCTGAGCCGAACATATAACTGGTCTTCTCCTATCGCTTTCTTTGTTGTATCCTCACGGTGATTCCATTTGTATAGAATTACCATGCAAAGTCTATAAAGGAACCAAGCTGATCAAATTAGCAATGAAATCAAATGGGCATCATAGACTCGCTTCTGATGAAGCAGATCTAGCCCTGGAATCTAGAAACCAAGCTTTCTCGCACTAGCATATCATCTTGGTGGCATATTTACAGCAGGAGGTACATCAGCAACAGCTGATGGAGTCTGTGGCCGTGGCGTACTTATCTCAGATATTCCAAATTCATTAAGCATATTCTCCATACACCATTCAATGTCACCTGTTAACAACATAAGGAAATTTCACATTTCATGTTAACATTATTAAATAAATCAGTGTAACCATTGTATAACCACTTTAAACAAGGATACCATCTGTCTTCCACATTTCTGTTAAGCTAAGACCAGGAATAGGATCTGACTGGAGCCAATAATCTGTGTCATTCTGTAAAAGAAAATAAGCATTTCAAACCTGTAATATTATATGGAACATGGTGATGGGAAAAGAAGATAGTGTTTGTATTTCTATGTATTACAATATTATTTTAATCTTAAGTATAATTTTCTTATCAGTCCAGCAAATCAAGTTAATAACAACCAGACTCACATCAGCATCTGAAGGGACAATCTTCATCATTCCTCCATTGAATTCCAGCGAAGCACCAAGATCACAGCTCATTTGACTATCATTATGTGCTAGTGATCCATTATCAGGCAGACTATTAATCACAGTTGATCTATCTTTTGATGGATTTTCATTAGAGCCTGAACTTGAAGCAAGTGGGACAGTCATTGATGGTTCAACACCAGTCATCTCCTCAAATTTCTCCTCAAATTGACTAAATAAAGATGAAGTTCAAATACAATATGAGATAAGAAACTCATTTTTTTTTTTGACAGTTAGGATCTTGAAAGAAGAAAATTGCTAGTAAGACTTTGTAACCAAATAAACAGAAGAAGCATTATGCCTTTTACCTGACAAGGTAGACATCAATTGGGCCCATTGTGCTTCTCAGAATTATCCTATATCTCCTCTGGGGGTAATCAACTGCCTGTTGTTACAAGAAGCCAGGTGCATCAGTCACTACAAACATATAATACACATATAGCATAAGATTTTGGTTTTTAAACATACCTCATCAGGCTCAGGGACTTCCAATGTGGTCCCATGTGGAGCTTTAATTGCTATCAGGGTTTCATTCTGTCAAATTAAAAGGATTAAAGTTGGCATCAGATAGGTGTAAACTCATTTATGATCCAATGTATATTGTTTTACCCACAAGCATGAAAATACTCCATAACACTGATGGCTCATACTGAAACCATAAACCAAGTACCTGAAAGCAGGGTAGACTTTTGATATCCTCTTCAGTTACGAAAAGCCATCTAGAAAAGATCACAATTGAACAGCGGGGCATCAGTGAAGTTTAAAAATTACATAGGAAAGAGATACTCCTGGTTGAGGGCATTAAGGTTACCTCTTGTCATTTTCATCTTCGCTCAAACCCCTCAACTTTTCCTGCATTTCTCTGCAGTCATCTGAACCATCAATACAACAGCAACAAAAATATGGAGTACTCAAATATTTGATAACCATTACCTTATACGGCCATCCAATCTTTGTTCTTCCATGGTAAGGTTTTCAACTTCTGCCTGAAGACAGAAATACGAAGCTGAAAAGTAGCTTGACATTTGAACAAATTGTACCATTTACATTTTACATTTGACTGTTAAAGGCATCTCTAAGTAGATACTACCAAATATATTGATAAACAGAAGCTTACGATACCACTGTGTGGACAAGCCTCAAAAACATATTCTTGCAATAATATCAAAGAATTTGGACTTGGATAACAGTCTACTACATACCCGTAAAATTGTTGCATCGGTATCTACATCCCCTGGTCGCGAAGCATCAACTCCCCTATGCAGGACTTTAATGCTCAGTAAAATTAAACGTACCTTTTGATGGTAAAGAAAAACTGACATCAGCAAAACTAACTTACTTCCATTGGATCCTGTTCTTGAGCTTCTTTTCAATCAGACCAATCCCCTCAAGGACATTTGTAATGTCATATATACGTCTCTTTTGCACCTGTATAAAATAACTTCCAATTATAATTTTCTTAAATGCAGTCTTGACATGACATAATCTAGCAAGCAGATACCTCCAAAGCGTCTGCAGCATTGTTAAGATCAATCATACCATCTTCTGCATGCTTGATCAAGTTGATAAACTTTTTTGTTAAAAGTCCTGAAATACACTCATATTGGATCATGCTTCAAGGTCCAATAAAGAAGTATATGCAATCAAAGAATCCAAATATTGAGTAATGGAATTACCCAAGGAGCTGTCATAGCGGCAGCCAACGGGAGTCAGAGGGGAAGGACAACCTGAAAATTTGCAAAATTTTAATGTTATACATTTTTGTCTTCATCAGTAGAACCATGACACCATGTCAGCATAAAAACCAAGACGTGTAAAAGCATTCATGCACAGAAGTAAAACATGATATCTTGTAATAAAGAACATTTCTCACCAGCATTGGACACAGGTGTCGGTGGTCCAGACCTATTGCTCTTTGTGGTTTTTGGCCGCCCATATGCCTTTCCACCTTTTACAGGTGTTTGGAGGGGACTGTTGACCATATCAGTGTACCCAGGACTTGCACTCCATTCACTGGGCTCGGCTTCACAAGAAGCTGCTCTACCCTTTCTCTTTAACGGCTGAGAGAAGCCACACAATAGTAGTGTCAAAATTAGTGACTGAAATGGTAACTGAACACTGTAGTACACATGATAGTAATTTCAAGCCACAAACCATTGTCATCAAGTGAAAGTGGAAGTTTAAAATTCCTTACACACACTTTGGCAATTATTCCTCAACAGTCAACAATAAGAGCAAACTGGTGTGTAGTACTTCATATTGGCAAAATATCAATGTAAGGGTAAGCAAAAAGCAGATGAATAACTCATGCCAGATTGCCAGTGGATATAACATCAAATAATTCAACTTTTTATAATTAAGCAGGCAACCTGCACACGCCAATAGAATACATTTCTACACATAATGAAATTGTAAGTTGCTATATTCAAGTGTTCCTCCCTCAAGAACCTCATGTCCTAGTGTCCATGGCAATCATTTCAGTAACAACATCCTACGGCCTTGGTGCAAATTTGAGAAAGCTGCATCCTTAGAAATCAAGCAGAGAAAGGTGCAACCTATAACTATAAGCAAGATCTTATTTAACTTTTAAGGTTAATAAAGGTAGTATGGCAACTACTAAACAACTTATTGATATTCAATTTATCCTCAGTATTAAGAATGGCAATAGTCAACATCCCAAAGCAAGCATCTTATGTTGCAGATTGAGTACGAGTACTCAGAAAGTATTTGACACTTAATACAGAACAGGAGAGCCTCTTGCAGTGGATTTAGAAACAATTTGCACGAGCATTGTTTCTAGAACTAATCAGTAAAGGAAGCATAGAGTGGGATGTTTCAGCCATTCAACAAAATTGCAAAAACATTTTTTACCAGAAACAGCTCATATTACCCATTCGGAAGCCTTTGTTTATTCCATTACAAATAACTTGCTTCAGTATCTATAATTTCCGCCTGAGTATAGTTATATACTTAAGGAGTTGACTCTACTTGGAACACTTACCAATCTTAATGCATTTCCATAAAAGCAATCACATAAGTCTTTACAATCTCATCTCATCTCAACTCAAGTCATATCACCCACAATTCTTCAAAGTGAATATAATTTACAAATCAACAAATCACCAAATATAAGCTGCTCAAAAGTAACTATCGTCCGTAAAGAGGCAGTGGACATGTGTTTATATTCAGCCAATTATAATGCAGTTATAGAATGACAAGGAAATTCCATATTTATTTCAAATTTTACTTCGATTAAGATCATCTAATCCGAAATAATGGCATTTCTCATGGACCATCACCCATACACTCAAATTTATTCACAAAAACCCCAACTAAACAAATAAACTCCCCGCAAAAAATCACGAAATGCGTAAGAACCAAACAGGAACTCACTGGGGACTTGACTATAATAGCTTCAGGCTGGTGATTGATCCCGGCGGCGAGCCCAACATCGGCACCAGGGGTGGAGAATCGGTGATAGTCTTCGGGAGGGACAAACGGCGGCTTCATGGACGCGAAGGCGAGGTGGCGCCTGGTTGGCCTAGGGATCTGGACTCCTGAAACTCCGTTAGAGGGCGGTGCATTCGACGACGGAGACGGAGGTGGCGCCACCGCTCTGGTCGGAGTTCCAGACATAATTTTTAAAAAAAATTATTCAAAATCGAAAGATCGAGCTCTGCCGCCAGAGATGGCGATTCAATCAGCGATGGATGCAGAGTATAGAAGAAATGAAGAAAGGGTTTTGCAGAAATGAAGTATGGAGTGCGGTAAAGGGTTTGAGCCTTTGAGGGTTTGGTTGCGGGGGTGGAAGAGAAAGCAGAAAACGAGGGAAGGGAGGGAATTTTGGTTCGGAAAGATGTGGAGGGAAGCGCAAAGAAAAAGAAAAAACAAAACACGTGAAAATTTGTGGTAGTTTTTTACTCTCACCCTCCTTCTTTAATGTTATCATACATTCACCCCAAACTTCAGTTCATAAATAATCTATTCCAATGGGTCATAACTCATAAATGCCATGGTTAACCACAAATCAAATTATCACTGATTTTTTATTTTGATGAGATCAACGAGTAACCTTATTATTATATAAATAAATTAATGAAAAATTTGTAATTTATACCCCTTCGTAATATTACTATGTAAAATGGTCATTTTGAAGCAAAGTTTTGATTGTGATCACATTCAATTTGAGTTGAGTTAAAGTGGATTCGCGTTTTCCTAAGTGAAATGTTTAATTTGATATATTACACACTCAAAACAGATAATGAGTAATAAGAATTTGATTCTAAAAGTGCACAAAATTTAGTTGCATGGAAAACGAAGTTGAGAAGACTTTGTGATAATAGCCTTTGTTCCATATTGGAAAAAATGATGTAAGTTTGTACTAGTACTAGTTATAACACGCGCATTGCGCGAATAGTCCAATGCCCAATGTATATTTTTAAATTAGTGTTTTAGAATTCATCAAAGTATCGTTCGGTATCCTAGCGAATATCAATGCAAGATTAACACATTTTTCATAAAAGTAAATATTCCAAAATGCATAACTATGACCTGTAGCATAATTTTTCATAAAATTAAATGGTACAATAGCAGTTTTAGAGGAAAACACTCTCACTGGATAGTACCCAAGAATAATTTTTGCAACACAAAATCCTATTAATTGGTGTGATCCATATTTCATCTAGTTGCCACTTCCTCTATAAATGAATTCTTGATTTAATATAGTCTCCTAGTGTGCTTCACTGCAATTTTAGTGCCTCGGCGCAGTGCACCTTCAAAAACAAAATCAAATCCTCCTTCCCAAAAAAGACAATGAAAATATATAGGCATAGTTTGTCATCCGTGTTGAATATATATTGTAAATTAGGTTTACCGTTTCATCAATGCTCAATGCGTGATTCTAATTAATTGACCAAAGTTAATGTTAAATTTTATATTGTATTTTTTAATACGCCCTAACATATTTATAGTATATATACGTTTAACCATTATATCAATTTTAATTGTGATGGAGTTCGAACCTAAGACCTTCCTTTTTTATGAAAATCAATAAGTTAAGAATAATAAATAGTTAACGAATATTTCGTTACTAAAGGTTACACTAATGGAATGCATGGGTATTTAAGAAAAGTAAATGATATAATAGAAGGTAAAGTAATAAAAAAAATATTAAAATCAAAATAATATGAACAATTCATTTTAAGAAATAATTACACCAACATTTTTTAATTCCTGTTTGGGGCCTAACTTTATTAGCTCTTATTAGGTTTATATAAATATAAATTCCTTTTTTCGGTGAGTTTGAATTGTGTAATATAGAGATTCTCCCTCGCGTGTAGGGATGCAAAATGAGTCTGAAAAGCTAAATGTCAATTATTGCTAATAAATTCCATGTTTTTCCATCTGCATGAAAAAACCCTTCTTTTGATGCTACAACCCTCATATCACTCATGGGATGTAGCAAATCAGTTTTAAGAAAAGCGTGCATTGCACAAAACTTGGATTTTTCTTAAACACCATTGTTGAAATTATTTCTTAAAATTAAATCCCGTTATTTTGATTTATCAGACAATTTCGAGACCAACACTATTGTTTATCATCTAGGTAGTAGGGAATTGCGACATGAAATGTGAAAAAAAAAAAATAACAATTTTTAAAAATATAGAATATAAAATGTATGAGAATCAGCAAATATTAAAAATATAAAGAGTTAATACCAGTTGGAGTCCCACGATTATGGCGATTTACTTTTTAAAAAATTCTATTTAGTTTAATTTTTTTGATTGAAAATACGACTTTTTCCTTGGGTTTTGCGGACAACTAACGTCAAACCTAACATATAATATAACAAGGTAACGTTTTAGTTGTTAGGACCTAGGGGACTAAATCGAGAAAAAAATTAAATAGAAAATCTTTTTAAGTAAATTGTAATAGTCGAGGGACGCATAGGTATTAACTCTTACTAATATACAAGTTTAAATTAGTTGTCAAAGACCATATGTGAATCTAAATTAGGTAATAAATTAATTTGTACTAACCGCTTTTAACAAGCTAGTAACGGATTAATATAGTAAATTTAGTAAGCAAATATCATAAAGGCATGAAAATTTTGAATCGTGGTTCTCTCTCAGGCATGCCTCGAGAGATTTTCTCCGTAGTGGGTCTAGGGCTGTTGTTTTCTGTTATGAGTAACTATTTCCCTCTGTTTTTATTTCCCCATCCTACGTTCATGCATCACCACATTTCCACTCTTCCGACAATCGGCAATCATCCTCCGTTTACGATCGTGCACCCCTTGTCACCGCCGATTGCTACCCCACTGGTGGCTAACCGAGAACACGTACATCAGTTTTTTATCATGGAGATCAACAATCTGGAAGGAAACTGTGCACTGATGTCTCTCGAAGAGGAGGAGGTTGGCGGCCTGGAGGCGCCGATCCCCGCTCCGGCCAGCGACGTGCAACGACCTGGGAATTGGTTGGTCATTTCCTCACTGATCGCACCATCAAATTTGATCAGATGCAGCAAGCCATGGCATCAGTGTGGCGTCCGGTTATGAGTGTGGCGTCCGGTTATGGGTATGCGAATTATGCCCATCAACGAGAATTTGTTCGTGTTCCAATTCCCCCATCCCAAGGACATGCAGCGTGTCCTAGACGATGGCCCTTGGTCCTTCGAAAATTAAACACTCGTGTGTAAACCAATCCCACAAGGGATTCGTCCAGAGGATGTTCTCTTAGACAGAGTTTATTACTGGGTGCATATCCATGATCTGCCCGTGACGTACGCTTCCACCACGTTTATTAAAACCATTGGCAATCATGTGGCCATCATTAAATGCGCAGATCCAAACAACTTTGGTGGTACCTGGCGCAGTTACTTCCGCGTCCGTGTCTCTCTAAAGGTGACCGAACCACTGAAGCGACGGCTGAAACTTCGACGTCGAGATGGCTCCATGCAGTGGATCTCATTCAGGTACGAACGTTTGAACACGTTTTGCTTTTGTTGTGGGCTCATTGGGCACGCCAAAAGGTGCTTCCGTAGAGTGTATGAGGAGGCGATTGAGCCTAAGGACTACCCTTATGGCGCATGGCTTCGGGCTGGGGCGCGCAGGTAGCCCAAACTAGTCGGAGCCATATGGTTATTGGCGAACCTTCCGTCCAGTGCTAGTTGAGTTCCAACCACACCTAGGGCCTCCTTCGCGGACCCTGACCGTGTCGAAGAACTGGAGGTGGTGCAAGGTGTGAATAAGCGAAGACGGGAAGGTGAGGGTATGGTGGAGCAGCCGTTGGTGGCGGCCGATGTGAATATGCTTGATACCTCGAAGAACGCGAATACAACGGGTCCTGTGAGCTAGGCCCACCCATCGCCATGAGTATCCTTAGTTAGAACTGCCGAGGTTTGGGTGGCCCTCAGACAGTTCGTGAATTGTTGGGCATATTGTCCAACCAGCGACCTAATTTCGTCTTCCTGATGGAGACGAAATCTTATGTAGCACAGGTTGAAAGGGTTAGGGTACGGTTGGCTTTTGAGGGTTGTTTTACTGTGGAGCGAGTGGGTATGGGAGGCAGATTGGCTTTACTATGGAGGGAGGCTAGCATGGCCACGTTGTTGGGGTTCTCTACGACTCATATTGATGTCAAGGTTACCCTGCCAGGAAAGGTTCCATGGCGACTCTATTGTTTTTACGATTTTCCGGAGAGGGCGAGAAGGCATCAGGCTTGGGGCTTGTTACGTGAGTTAAAGAACCGATTGAACCTACCTTTGGTTGTGATCGGGGATTTTAACGACATAGCCAGTCACACAGAGGATAGAGGGGTGCATTCACATTCGGATAGCCTTATCAGGGGGTTTAATGATGTCCTGCAAGAATGTGGTTTATCTGATCTTGGGATGACGGGTTACGAGTTTACTTGGGATCAAGGGAGGGGAACGGCGAATGGGTGGAGGAGCGATTGGATAGAGCGGTGGCCACTTTGGATTGGTCCGAGTTGTTCTCAGCGGCTGTTGTTCAGAATTTCCTTACTGTAAATTCCGATCACAGTGCTATCTGCTTGCTTCTGGACGGTGTGCGTATGGGACGACGAAATAGTAGGTTCAAATTCGAAGCTGCATGGACTTTAGACGTGAACTGTAGACCGGTGGTCGAGCGTGCTTGGGCTCAGGTACGCGATGCCAGTTTCCAGCAGAAAGTGGAGAGATGTGGCAAGGAGCTCTGGCGTTAGGGTGGTGAGTACTTTCGAAGGTTTGGACGACGGCTTAGACTCTTGCATGATCGGCTGGAGGGGTTGAGAGGGAGCCGAACATCTTCGGATGTGCACCGTTTCCAGGAACTAGAGGGGGAGTTGCGACTGCTACATACACAAGAGGAGGTGTACTGGAGGCAGAGGTCAAAACAATTGTGGTTAAAAGACGACGACCACAACACAAATTTTTTTTCACAAATGCACGATGAGTCAAAGGAGTAATAACCATTTGAAACGTATTCAGGACAGTACGGGGAGATGGACGGAAGGCCAGGACATGCATGCTGAGATCATGCGATACTACGAGGACATTTTTCAATCCAGTGCCTGTGTCGCTAATCTATCTCGTCGAGTGCCGAGCCGCATATGTGACAACCAGCAAATCCAAATTCTGTTTAGGGATTAATTAAGTAATTAATCATAATCTAATTGGTAATTTATTCTTTAAATTCCTGAAAATTCAATAGTCGGGGACTAGTAATTGACTAGTAAACCCAAGTCAAGGAGTTGTACTTAAAGCTTTGAGAAAAGTTCCTTTGTCTCCTTACACTTTTTCATCTTAGTAAGTGTAAAGAAGACTTTACACCTCATGTTTGTATTCCAAGCTAACCTAGGTTCATCTCTCATTCTTCTCCTAACACACTCAAAACAAAAGCTCCTCCTTCTCTCTAGAAATTTACCTAGCTTTTCCTTGAAGCTAAGTTTGGGCATTCCAAGATCTTCAAAGTTTGTCTCCAAGATTCCACCTTTCCTACTCTTGGGCATCTAGGAGGGCAAGACCTATGGCCCTTTAGTGTTTTTAGTGCTTTCTAAGGTATCTTTTTCTAAAGATGAAATCTTTATGGTCTTTTGGTGTGTTCTTGAAGTTGGTGTTGAAGGTGAACCTTGTTAGAAGCTTTGGAAGGTGTAATAAGTGAGGGTTTAAACTACAAGAGGTAACCCGTGCTTTACAAAATCTATTTTCATTACCTACGTGATGATTTCTTGGATTCTACATGTGATTTTTGCTATGAAATGTGAGTGTTGATGCATTGTCTTGTGAAAATGCATATCTAGAGCTTGTTATTAGGATTCCTATATGCCATTGCTTGGCTATTCCTTTGATTCAAGTAATATTGTTATATTTTGTGAGATTTTGGGTGTTTTGGACTTGAATTTGAGCTTGGTGTTGAAAATCCCCGAAGGGATTATTTTGTACAGGGTTGTGTACCCGCGGGCGGAACGGCGGGTAGGGGTCCACCCGCGGGGTACGGGTGATGAGGAACATAGTTCCCGCGGGCGGAACCACGGGTGGGTGTCCACCCGTGGCCCCACCCGCGGGGTACAATGTGGACTTGTGTGGGGATTTGTTCCCCGTGATTCTTTTTGCTCGGTAATCGATGTTTTGACTTCCCGATGTTCTCTTGTTGAACTATTTGAGTGTCTTCTTTATTTTTCGTATGTCTAGAACTATATGGTAGGATTCCATGTAGGTTTTGGTGTCTTGAATCGTGCTAAGTGTTCAACCTTGTGATTCGTTGAACCATGATGAGTCTTGTGTGTTCTTCAGAACTATGTTTAGTTTACCCATTTGATAAGCATGCTAGTTCGGTGTTGAAATGCTAGCGTGTGTAGTTTGTCCTTTCCTATTGTGGATGATGACTTGTGTTGATCATCGTTGTTGTCGGATTGTGATCCTTTCTTTGTTGAGTGTGGTTTCATATCTTCGTTGTGATCCGTTGATTGATTCCTATGATGGTGTTGTGTGTGTGGTTGTACCTGGATTGCACGATTAATGGAATGGGACATTTGTCACCAAGGTACGTCAGTGGTCCTCGTGGTGGCCATGACGTGATTATGGAGTTTGTGACCTGTGTGTAAGGTTCATGTATTCTTGGGTGGTTGTGGCCTTGTGTGTGAACGGTACCCTCGTGTACTATGAAATTGGTGGTATTGTTGGAGATTGTCGGAGTGGGGACGGCGGTCCTCGGAGGCATAATGTTTGACTTTGGAGTAGAGGGGTCCTGGAGGTAAAGGTTGGAACTAGCTATAAGTTTGGGGGTAGCCATAAGGTTGGAACCGGGCATAAGGAAGGATTATTGATTTTGTGATGTGTGATGTCACGAAGACATGTGTTGCCGATGTGTGTTTCTCTATTCGTGACGAGTGATGTCACGAAGGCATGTGTTGCCAATGTCTGTCTCTTTATTCTCTTGTGTTGAGCATGTCGGGTGATATTCTACTGAGTGATGGTAGGATACGCTCTTACTTGTGTTGTCGTTGTTACTTCTTGATGTGTTTGGGATGTGTTTCCCCTTATCCTTGTTGTGAGTGATATAGAGTCTAGTGGTTGACTTCTATCTTTGGCTTAAAACTTATATATACAGTATTCCATTTCGAAAATGATTTTGTATATACTATCTATGTATGACACATAACGTGTATTGATGGGTTACCAGTATCATTCGCTGACCGGGCGTCGTCCCATTTATTTATGTGCTTTTCAGGTCCCGAGTAGTTGGCGAGCGCGATAGTGATTGCTAGTTTAGTCTCCCAGACTGTGTTAGATGTGTTTTGGTCCTGTGTGCCCCTTATGCTAGACTTTTTAGATTGTTGTTGATGTTGTCCTTGCCTGTGCGTTCACTTTAGTGTGGACGTCGCATAACACTCCGTTTTCCAGTTTTATATATATAGACTTCCGCTGTGTTTTGGTTATGCTTGTGGTTAGAATATCTTGCATGTTTAAGTTTAAAATGGCATGAAAATTGGGGGGGGGGGGGGTGTTACAGTTGGTATCAGAGCCTAGGTTTGAGCCTAGGATGCTAGAGTCTAGACTTTTAAGAGGTTAAGTGTGGTTTGAGACCCTAAGATGACCGTAAGAATCTAAGTGTATAGGACTTAGGACTCTTAGGACGCACAGTGAGCTATGTGTTGTTTATAATTATTTGCTTGCTTGTTGTTTTGTTTGTAACAGTGTTGTTATTGTAGAAGCTTTGCGATGGCACCTCCCCGTCAGCATGCACGTACACCGGAGACCCCGACGAACGAATTGCTTGCCCAGAATCTGCAACAGCTCACATAGACTATGCAGACCCTCAGCGAGGCATTATTGCACAACAACCATCCCGTGCCACCTCCACAGCCTGCCGAGCATAGAGATATAGGGCGCCTTGTGTCGGGCCATAGACCTCCGATGTTCGCCGGCAAGGAAGACCCCGCTGTTCTTGAAGAGTGGGTGAAGACGTTTGACAAGATCTTTTCTGTTGTCGGGTGCCCCGAGGAGCGCCGAGTGGAGCTAGCAACGTTCTACTTCAGCCACGGGGCCGACTTGTGGTGGATACACGAGGGCCTAGCTTGTCTCGAGGAGCCTGACTTTGACTGGACAGCCTTGAAGGACCGGATGCGTGAGCGGTTCTATCCGGCACATGTTCGAGCCGCGATGTATGAGGAGTTTCTACACCTCCAACAAGGTTCTTCATCGGTGGTTGAGTACCACAAGAGGTTTCTTGAGCTCGCTCGCTTTGCCAGGATGCTCGTCCCCACCGAGCTCGCCAAAGTTGAGAAGTTCGTAGCCGGTTTGAACTACGAGGCACGCAAGGCCTTAACCGTGAGTAGACCGAGCTCTTTGAAGGAAGCATACGTGAGTGCCGCGGACTTGTATCGGGTGCAACAGCTACAACGTGGATCTTTTGAGCTTGCAAGAAAGAGGAACGAGAGTGGAGGATCTTCCAACTTCCAGAGGCCATGACAGAACTTCCAAGCCAAGAATGCACCTTCTCCAACTCAAGGACCAACACGAACGGAGCCCGGAGGCCAAGTCAAGACGTTCGCTTGCCGGAAATGTGGGAAGGAGCATGCCGGCAAGGATTGCAACGGCTTTGTGTTCCGATGTTTCCGTTGTGGGGATAGAGGTCATAAGATCGCCGAGTGCCCCCAGCAAGCCAATCAAAGGGCGTTTCCACCATCTACGAGATCCGGAGGAGCATCAGGCGGGAGCTCGAGTCGTGGAGCAGCCAGGACTAGACCCTCAGGTCGGGTTTTTGTGATGGGGCGATCTCAGGTGGAGACAGAGGGATTGGTTGAGGAGGAGATAGCAGGTAACCTTTTCTAGCCTACCCTTGTCTTTAGAACAAATCTTGTTCCTTGTTGCTTTTGCATGTTGTCTTGTTTCCTTCGTTGTCTTTTTTGTGTTGTCTTGTCTTCTTTGTTGCATGATTCTCTTGGTCTTAAGTGAAAGTATTTCGTGGAGTTAATTGTTTATTTGTAAAATGGGTCACGCTTGTGTTAATTCCGTAGCCTTGCATATGTTCCGTGTAACCCAATCTTCCTTGTGAGTCACCTAAATTTATTTAAATGCCTTTTTGGACCTATAGTAGAAAAACCCATAAAATTCACCATTAAGTTTCAAACCAGGTGTATCATTTGCCAACCTAACCCTTGAACCACTTAAGCTAATTATGTTTCTTGAACCTTACCCAATTTTAATTCTACTTCACCCATAAATTCCCACTTTACTCAAAATCCCAAAATTAAATCATCTTCTTTTTCCAATTTCTCCCCAAATCCCAAAACCCTTAATTTCCTTTCCCTTCCCTTCCCCTACCCATGTGTTCAGCCGAAGCACCCCCTCCCCACCACCCGTCGACATCCTGTCCCCGCCGACACCACCTGTCGCCGCTGCAACCGCCAGGACGCCGTCGCTAATCAGAGCACCGCCGCCGTGTCGAGGAACCGACGCAGTGAGAAGGAGAGCAGCGCGAAAGAGAAGAAGAAGAAGAAGAAGAAAAAAGAGGAGAAAAAAACCTTGGGTCTTCTCGTTGAGCTTTGGGTCGCCTTTCAACCATGCCTAGGAGAACAAGTTTGGCAAGGAAAGTGGAATGGGTGGATGCCCATTATCTCGTTTTTGAAGGTAAAGCTTTCGACTCGGAATCTTTTTCTATCTCCTTGTTAGATATGTTAAGATATCAAGGCTTGTTAGATGGGTTTCTCGCCATAAGGGTCGAGACATACCCAAGCTTGGTTAAGGAGTTTTACCGTCACATGGTTGTGGCGAAGGATGGAGGAAAGCTAAAAGTTACCTCTAAGGTGAGGGGCTTGAAAGTGGTTTTGTCTGAAAAGATGCTAGCTCAGCTCTTAAGTTTATTTGCTTTGGGAGTTCCACAGTACAGTGGTAACTCTTGGATTAGTACGGATACCATGGGGTACCGGGACTATTTGAGTTATCTGTTTGGTCGGACGAGTGGTTTCACTCAAGCCTCGAGACCGGAGAAGAAATGGTTATCTGCCGAGCAAAGGATTTTGGTGATGCATGTATTGGATTGTTTGTTGCCCAATAACAACAAAAGTCGGTTGTTGGGAAAGCTAGATTGTACCTTCGCCTTCTATCTAAAGAATATGGCGAAGTTTAATCTGCCTGCCTTGATGTTACAACACATGGTCTTTTGCCGTGACCACAACCGGAAGAGCCTACCTATATGGGATGGTTTTGAGTTGGATTTTCGCCAAGAAAGGCGTGAGTGTCGAAGGTTGTGTGCCGAAGCCTGTAGGTAAGATGGTGTTGGATGCTATCAATCTGCAGAGTTGCAACTTGTTCTAGTTGGACGACGGTGAGTATATCACTCTTGAGGAAGTTGTTAGGAAGACCCCGAGGAGAGAGATGAGTTGGTGGTTGAACTCGAGATTCCTGTTGGGAAGTTGAATCTCGCGGTTCAAAGTCTAGGAGGTGATGTGGGATATAATGAAAAATAAGGCCATGAAGAGGAGGATGCGGTCGTTGGAGCAGCTACCGAGGTTGAGGAAAGCGATCTGGAGAGTGAAGAGAACAGGAGGAGGAGAGAAGCCCGAACCAAGAGAGAGCACGATGCGATGATGCATGAAGAGCGTGTGGTCACCCTTCTACGTCAACAAAACAGGATGATAGAAGAGGGTTTTGCTTTTATGAAGATGCAGTTCGTGACAGTTTACCAGAGGTTAGATCAGATAGAGGCCAGCTCGAGTCGAAGAGGAGATGATGAGGAGTCCGATGAAGACACCGAAGAATCGGAGAGCAAGTCGTTCTAGCGCGGTGTTGTGGTAATCCCGTCTGCCTTTCCTTAGCTTGTTGTTATCTTTTTAGCTATTGCTACCGTTTGCTAGTTGCTTGTTGTTTGTCTTGTGTGTTCGCTCTTGTTGCTAGTTTTGTTGAGTAGTTAGCTTTGTGGGTTGTGCTAAGAGCTAGTGGTTTAGGACCTTTAGTGTTGGTTAGAAGTTTTGTGGTTGTGTTTGGTTTAGTGTTTGATATGCTCAAAAGAACTCCGTTGGTTATTTCTTTCAACCTTTCAATGCTATGAATTCTTGCTTGTTTTGGTACCTTTTGAATCCTTTAAGTTTTGACAAAAAAGATGCTCTTGACACTCTTGTCACATTGTTGTTTCATTTTACCGTTTGTTTTGATTCATCGTACCCAAGCTTCGGGGACGAAGCTTCTTTTAAGGGGGAGAGGATGTGACACCCCGCAAATCCAAATTCTATTTAGGGATTAATTAAGTAATTAATCCTAATCTAATTGGTAGTTTATTCTTTAAATTCCCGGAAATTGAATAGTCAGGGACTAGTAATTGACTAGTCAACCCAAGTCAAGGAGTTGTACTGAAAGCTTTGAGAAAAGTTCCCTTGTCTCCTTACACTTTTTCATCTTAGTAAGGGTAAAGAAGACTTTACACCTCATGTTTGTATTCCAAGCTAACCTAGGTTCATCTCTCATTCTTCTCCTAACACACTCAAAACAAAAGCTCCTCCTTCTCTCTAGAAATTTACCTAGCTTTTCCTTAAAGCTAAGTTTGGGCATTCCAAGATCTACAAAGTTTGTCTCCAAGATTCCACCTTTCCTACTCTTGGGCATCTAGGAGGGTAAGATCTATGGCCCTTTAGTGTTTTTAGTGCTTTCTAAGGTATCTTTTTCTAAAGATGAAATCTTTATGGTCTTTTGGTGTGTTCTTGAAGTTGGTGTTGAAGGTGAACCTTGTTAGAAGCTTTGGAAGGTGTAATAAGTGAGGGTTTAGACTACAAGAGGTAACCCGTGCTTTACAAAATCTATTTTCATTACCTATATGATGATTTCTTGGATTCTACATGTGATTTTTGCTATGAAATGTGAGTGTTGATGCATTGTCTTGTGAAAATTCATATCTAGAGCTTGTTATTAGGATTCTTGTATGCCATTGCTTTGCAATTCCTTTGATTCAAGTAATATTGTTATATTTTGTGAGATTTTGGGTGTTTTGGACTTGAATTTGAGCTTGGTGTTGAAAATCCGCGAAGGGATTATTTTGTACAGGGATGTGTACCAGCGGGCG
Source organism: Ipomoea nil (assembly GCF_001879475.1). Lineage (NCBI taxonomy): Eukaryota > Viridiplantae > Streptophyta > Magnoliopsida > Solanales > Convolvulaceae > Ipomoea > Ipomoea nil. The sequence continues at coordinate 1,673,871 of NW_017616755.1, read as the reverse complement.
GAACGGCGGGTAGGGGTCCACCTGCCGTCCCACCCGCGGGGTACGAGTGATCAGGAACATAGTTCCCGCGGGGGGAACCACGGGTGGGGGTTCACCCGTGGCCCCACCCGCGGGGTACAATGTGGACTTGTGTGGGGATTTGTTCCCTGTGATTCTTTGGGCTCGGTAATCAATGTTTTGACTTCCCGATGTTCTCTTGTTGAACTATTTGAGTGTCTTCTTGATGTTTCGTATGTATAGAACTATATGGTAGGATTCCATGTAGGTTTTGGTGTCTTTAATCGTGCTAAGTGTTCAACCTTGTGATTCGTTGAACCATGATGAGTCTTGTGTGTTCTTCGGAACCATGCTAGTCCGATGTTGAAATGCTAGCGTGTGTAGTTTGTCCTTTCCTATTATGGATGATGACTTGTGTTGATCATCGTTGTTGTCGGATTGTGATAATTTCCTTGTTCTGTATGGTTTCATATCTTCGTTGTGATCCGTTGATTGATTCCTATGATGGTGTTGTGTGTGTGGCTGTACCTGGATTGCACGATTAATGGAATGGGACATTTGTCACCAAGGTACGACAGTGGTCCTCGTGGTGGCCATGACATGATTATGGAGTTTGTGACCTGTGTGTAAGGTTCACGTATTCTTGGGTGGTTGTGGCCTTGTGTGTGAACGGTACCCTTGTGTACTATGAAATTGGTGGTATTGTTGGAGATTGTCGAAGTGGGCTCGACGGTCCTCGGAGGCATAAGGTTGGACTTATGAGTACAGGGGTCTTGGAGGTAAAGGTTGGAACTAGCTATAAGGTTGGGGGTAGCCATAAGGTTGGAACGGGGCATAAGAAAGGATTATTGATTTCATGTTGTGTGATGTCACGAAGGCATGTGTTGCGGATGTGTGTTTCTCTATTCGTGACGAGTGATGTCACGAAGGCATGTGTTGCCAATGTGTGTCTCTTTATTCTCTTGTGTTGAGCATGTCGGGTGATATTCTACTGAGTGATGGTAGGATACGCCTTGAGCCTTACTTGTGTTGTCGTTGTTACTTCTTGATGTGTTTGGGATGTGTTTCCCTTATCCTTGTTGTGAGTGATATAGAGTCTTGTGGTTGACTTCTATCTTTGGCTTAAAACTTATATATCCAGTATTCCGTTTCGAAAATGATTTTGTATATACTATCTATGTACGATACCTAACGTGTATAGATGGGTTACCATCATCATTCGCTGATCGGGCGTCGTCCCATTTATATATGTGATTTTCAGGTCCCGAGTAGTTAGCGAGCGCGATAGTGATGGATAGTTTAGTTTCCCAGACTGTGTTAGCTGTGTTTTGGGCCTGTCTGCCCCTTATGCTAGACTTTTTAGATTGTTGTTGATGTTGTCCTTGTCTGTGCGTTCACTTTTTTGTGGACGGGGCATAACACTCTCCGTTTTCCAGTTCTATATATATAGACTTCCGCTGTGTTTTGCTTATGCTTGTGGTTAGAATATCTTGCATGTTTAAGTTTAAAATGACATGAAAATCGGGGGTGTTACAGCATCAGCCATGACATGAATTCCAGATTGCTTCGTTCGGTGGTGCCCGAGGAGGTCAAGAGTGTGCTATTTTCTATGGCACCAGACAAGGCACCGGGGCCGTACGGTATGACACCAACTTTTTATCAATCTTTTTGGTCTATTGTTGGAGGTGATCTTACGAGGTTCGTGACGGATTGTATCACTCACTGTCGACTACCACCGGGACTAAATGATGCACATGTCGTGTTGATTCCAAAGAAAAATGTCCCCGAAAAGGTCTATGACTTAAGACTGATTGCTTTGTGAAATGTGGCCTACAAAGTACTTGTAAAGGTGTTAGCCAATCGACTGAAGGAGGTTTTAGATGAGATCATCTCACCCTCACAAAGTGCGTTCGTCCCAGACAGACTTATTACAGATAACATCATTGTGGCCGGTGAGATAGGTCACTTTCTAAGACGCAAGCGTGGGGGAAAAGACGATTGGGCGGCCTTGAAACTAGACATGGTGAATGCGTACGACAGGAGGGAATGGTGTTTTTTGGAAGGCATGTTGATCGCTATGGGGTTCGCCCGTGGGTGGGTTGACCTCGTGATGCTGTGTGTGAATACGGTTCGTTATAACATCTTAGTGAATGGGGATTCGGTGGGCACTGTTATACCATCGAGGGGTATACGGCAAGGCGATCCCATATCGCCATATATGTTTATCATTTGTGCCGAATACTTGTCTTTGTTGTTATAGCGAAAGGAAGTCGGGGGTGAAATCCATGGGGTGCGGGTGGCCCGGGGGGCACCCGCAATCTCTCATCTCTTTTTCGCCGACGACCGTTTACTCTTATTCAAAGCAACTGATTGTGAAGCCATGGAGGTGAAAACATGTTTGGATTGGTATAGTGCCGCTTCTGGTCAGTTAGTGAATTTTGACAAATCAAAAATTATGTTCAGCGGCAACACGGGGGAGCACGTCAGTACACACGTAGCAACCGTATTTGGGGTGCGTCGAACTGAGGACTTTGGCAAGTACCTGGGGCTACCTTCATTTTAGGCCGGAATAAGACTGCTTTATTTCGATACATCGAACAGAAAGTGCGGGACCGGGTTAACTTCTGGCAAAATAAACTCTTAAGCAGGGCCGGCAAAGGGGTGTTTCTAAAGAGCGTGGCCCAAGCCATGCCTATATTTTCTATGTCTGTTTTCCTTCTTCCCAATGGGATGTGTGACTCTATAGAAAAAATCATGAATAGCTACTAGTGGGCTAATGGGGGTCCAGGCTGCAAAGGCCTTCACTGGATGAGTTGGTCGCGTCTTGCGATCCCGAAAACCCGTGGGGGACTGGGCTTAAAACGTCTACAAGATTTCAACGTTGCTTTGCTGTCTAAACAGGCTGGCGAATTCTAGTTAATCCTCAGTCACTGGTTGCTAGGATCCTGAAGGCCAGATACTTCCCAGACGCAGATTTCTTGGATGCTACTCTTGGACATAATCCAAGCTACATTTGGAGGAACATCCTAGCTGGGCAGAGTGTGTTGCGCGAGGGAGTGGTGCGACGCATTGGTGATGGGGCAGACACTTTTATCTGGGGGGGAATCCGTGGCTTGCTCATGAGACGGAGCCATCATTGCGGACTGCTTGTGTTGAGGAGTTACGAAATGCCAAGGTATGCCAGCTTCTTACTCATGAGGGCACTTGGGACGAGGATGTGGTGCGGGATATTTTTGTTGCACAAGACATTGATAGGATCCTCCGCACGCCAGTCTCGCCGGTGTACAAGGACTCTTGGTGCTGGAGAGGCAACACCAGGGGGTTATACATTGTTCAGCAAGGTTATCACATGCGCACTCGCGGGCTGCTTCTGAAGAACACGGGGCATGAGTTCGACGAGTGGAAGTGTCTGTGGACGCTGCAAGCACCTCAAAAGATTTGAACTTTTTTATGGCGATGTATCCGCAATCTCCTACCAGTTCGCGAGCTATTGAAAACCAAAGGGGTGTGGATTGGGGGTGGTTGTTCGCTATGTACGGCGGACACGGAAACTCTAACTCACGTCCTTTGTGACTGTCCGATTGCTAGGCAATTATGGCGGTCGGACGACGTCCTCGGTGGCCGATCTTTCCCGGCTTTCATGGCGGCACTCCTGTGAGACTCGAACCGGATGCATGCTCTGACCGCGGCAACTCGACTATGGATGCTCTGGAGAGCGCAGAACGACTGTACCTGGAACAGCGTTAGATGGAGTGTTGTGAAGCTGGCGGATGAAGTGAATATGTTAGTGGCCACGTGGAATGAGCACTTTGTGAACAAGAAACAAGCCGTTCCAGGCCAAAGACCCACAACTGGATGGGAACCGCCTCCACCGGGTTTCCTCAAATGCAATGTTGACGCCGCCGTGCTGGATCGTGGGGTGGGCTATGGAGCTGTTCTTCGAGGCAGTAGAGGACGTTTCATGGCGGCAAAAGGCGGGCGACTGATGTGTGAGCAGGCACCATATCTAGCCGAGGCTTTGGCAATCAAGGAGGCCTTGACTTGGTTAAAGAACCGTGCGGTGCGGGACATGATAATGGAAACAGATTGTCAAATTTTCTGCACAAATTATAATTCCTGTCACGTTGATTTATCTTATGTAGGTTTACTTATAAAGCAAAGTCATGTAATTGCTAGAGACATTGGGAACGTGCTAGTTCGCCATGTCATGAGGTCAGGGAACCATGTAGCTCACGTCTTGGCGCGGGCGACAATTTCGGAGTCTGTCCTAGGTGTGTGGTATGACCGCCCACCATATTGTATTTTGCACTTGATCTAATACAATGCTTTTATTTGTGTTAAAAAAAAAATCATAAAGACATGAAATGAAACTAATGAGTTCTTAATAAATCGAGTCGATATGTGATAACTCTAAAATTTAACAATTGATTTGTGTACAACTGTATGTACAAGTTTATGTCCGTTACGGGAGGGGCTATAAGTACACCGTTTTGATAACTGAGGGGCAACATTTACAACACTCATAATTCAGGGGTGACATTGATAATTGACATATTATAAAGGGGTATTTTTTACAATTTTCCATATATATATATATATATATATATATTAAGGCCTTAATTAAGTGGTGCGGAGCTTATAGATTAGACCGCACTCATACTCCTCAGTAGACACCTATACACCAGGTTCTGAGTCTAGTATGAGGCAAGTAATGGCTAATGGTCACTCCCGCTTATACGAGGTTAGGTTTCTCGTATACTATTATTCAGTATAGTTAGATTATTCATATCTAACAGAATATACTCAAGAGCCATGGAATAAAATCCACACCCGGCGAGGGCACTAAATTGAGAAAAGGGTTTGCCCAACAAGGTAACATGAAATGACACTCCAGAAAATAAAAAGATATTGCATGGTTTTCGGGTCGTCATTACAAAAAGGACAGGATTCATCAATATACAGTAGTTTCCTTTCAAGAGCACTCCTAACAGGGAGAATAAGGGCTCATACATCGCCAAATAAAATTCTAAAATTCCAGAGGGATCTTTAATCCCCAAAGTTAATTGAGTCCTGGCTGCAAAAGGAGATTCAGAATCAGTATGAGAGTTCATAAGCAGTCTGTACCCATGTTTAATAGAGTATAAGCCTCTAAGATCACCCCTCCAACACCATTGAACATCAAATTCAATCAGTTGCCACAAAGATCTTTACAATGAGGTCTATGTCCTTATCCACAAATAGTTAAGATAATCGGTTACCTCAGAAGCAATCAAAACATTATTAGTGATAAGTCTCTCGAGGATGAAGGTACTTTGGTTTTCCTTATTAACAATATTCAGAATATTCTTTAGTCTATTAGCAACCATTTTTGCCATGATTTTGTATATAATATTACACAACACAATAGGGCATATATCAATAACATATTTCGAACTTGATTTCTCATGAACTAGTGTGATTGTAGCATCATTTAAACCGAGGAGGAGAAAGTTACGGGAATGCTGGGCATTAAGGACAAAGTCAGAAACATCACATCCTACCTCGGGCTAAAAGTGTTGAAAAAAATCTGGATTAAACCCATCTAGATTGGGGCCTTATCCAGAGACATCGAAAAAACTTCATGCACACTTAACTTCTTCATGGATAAATGGTCTAGTAAGCAAGTAATAATTTGCGCAAAGAAACATTTAGTATGTAAATTGTGAACTTAAACCAAGCACTACAAGCTCATCCACTCCATGTTCAACATAAATTTCACAATTTTTATTTTGACAAGCAAGTTGAGCTAAGTGTAGACTACTAGCATCATTATCTAATATTCATAATTTATGGCATTAAGATTCATTAATGACCTAAAAATCATTCCTAATAATGAAATGAAAAAAAAAAAAACATAATTAGAATATTGAATCATGTTCTCAAAACATTAGTGGAAATTATGGAATTTACGACTGTTAGTGTTTTATTTTACTCAAAACCCCAACATATAATTGGCAATATTATTATGGCAAATTAAGATGAGGTTTAGCTTGGTGTCTGGTTATTCTTACAGAAGACTGATTGATGAGATGTATTAACAGACGCACTGACACTGAAGATCGGTTAAAGGGAAATGTTTCCAAAATGCTAAACGCGGCTTGAGAAGACAGTTTTGGAAAGAATCTCAGCGGATCTGTTTGGAAGGTATGGACCGAATCTTAAAGATTGCATTCTTCACAAATCATCCTACCATCTACAATCAAAGATATTTATGGAGAGTGTTCTTTCAAGGAAGTATAAGTATCCTCATTCGATCGAGAATTAGGGTTACAAGTTTAAGAAGACAAAAACACTCCATACTACACAGAAGCACACATCTTTGATTATCATGTCTCTTCTCAAGATAATGAGTTCTTGGTGATTATGAAGAAGAGCTTGAGAAGAATAATCGTTGCTTAAACGAAAGGACGCGGAGATCACTCAGTTGTGGGAACAACGTGGGACTGCGTCATTGAAGCAGACTGCATCAGAGTTAGCTCTCCAATTGAAGGGATTTCATTGGACTTCTGCATGCATGGCTCTCTGACTTCAACAATCCTGTCAACCTTTGTAGACTGGGTACGTACCTTGTGTGGGGCACTTGGGTGAGATTGTTGTTTCTCTACCTTTGTACATTGGATTATGAGTTAGTGGATTGGACGCCTCGGTGATCGTCCCCCCAGATATAGATACACACTGTATCAAACTGGGTAAACATCGTATGTGTTTTTTTTTTTATTATCTGCATTAGTTTTCCTTCATAAACTTATTAGCAATTTATCTAACTGACTGACGATTCCCGAATCTGAATCAGTCAGTCCAGTTCATCAGTCGATTATCACTAATAATAATATAAAACTGAGAGAATGCAAAATTACACCGACCACCTAAAACTGATCTTAAATCAAGTCGAAAGCCTAGTTCCGACCACTTTTGGCATCCAGAAAAACCTTTGTTGCTATTTCCGACCACTTTTTGGTATTAACTTGATTTAAGACCACTTTCAAGTGGTCGGAAATTCCGTAATTTCCAGTAGTGAAATTTAATAAATAAAAAAATGTAATGCACCTAGATTTGTTACGTTAAAAAAAGTTAGAGAAAATGATTTTAAAGTTACCTTTTTGTAATATTTGATACTCAACTTTATATTGAATGAGATGTATATAGTGTAGCTAAGTAATTGATCAGAGTTCACATTAAATTTTCTATTGTTGACTGTTAAGTTTAATTTGGTAACTTCTGTTTGTAACATTATGGGAAAAAAAAAATAAGGATAAGGATAAATGTGAAAAAGGCTTTATAATTGTACAATAATGGAAGCATAATGTGTAAAACTCATCATCACAAATAATTACACCAACACAATTTTTTTTATTCCAGTCTTTGGATCAAATTAATTATGAAAAAGGAAGCTAAGGGAGTAAGCCTTGGTAAGTGCAAGCTAAGGCAATTGGAAATTAATTAAATTATACCCACCAGCCACCAGTAGAAGAACATCTAAGGAAATTTGACAGGAATATAATGGATTTAAGCAAGCTAAGTACGTACAGAATTATATTGTCTGGCAAGATGGACAATGGGAACCTTACAAATATATAAATGAAAAAAATTGGTTATATATACCAAAACCAATTTTTTTCAACCTATGTGGGCGAACAACCATATTAAAGGCAATTTTCTTTCATGATTAGTATGATCTTGTGAAATGCATACAGTGCATTATACAAAAAAATATAAATATTTAAAACTACTATAATTGATGAAGCTTACTGTTTTCCAATTCAGGATAATCAAGGCAACAAGGGTTCTCAGCAACAAAAGAGCAGCAGGCCTATTTTAGCTTTCCCTTAAGCCAAAGGGCATTTATGTAATTACAACTTTTTTGTTAGTTAGTTAGAGGCAATTAGGAAACTGCTTTTTAATCCCTCTTTTCCCTCTTTTGAGGCATGTATGTTTTCTCCCCCTTTTCAAAGTGTAATGAACTCAAGTTCTCTCTGCAATTCAGAACTTTCCTCTTTCCTTCAATGACCACTGAGTGATTCTATCATCGTATCAGAGCAGTCAAGAAGCTACGCCGCCGCGGTTGTAATGGACAGTCGGAAATGGTAACCCCAGTCAGACAGAATACGCCGGAGCTCGAGCCGGTCAGATTCCGATGCAGACTCCAGTCAATCAACGCAGCGACGAATTCGACAACCCCTTTTACCTTCACGTAACTGAAAACCCCAATTTGAGTCCCGTATCATCCCCTCTCAATGAAACCAACTACGCATCTTGGAGTAGATCCATGAGGATCGCACTGGAGGTCAAAAACAAATTTGTTTTTGTTAATGGAGCAGCTCTGATTCCAGAAAACACAGATCCAAGAATCGGAACTTGGATGAGGTGTAATCGGATGGTGTGTTCTTGGATTTTGAAATCCGTTAGCCCAAGCATTGCAGAGAGCATAATGTACTTCGACAAAACTACTGATATCTGGAATTCCCTGCAAAAGAGGTATTCACAATCTGACCCTCACAAAGTCTCTGAAATTCAAAATCAAATATTCAAGAATGTTCAGGGAAAAATGAGTGTTAATGAGTACTTTACTAGAAGCAATGCTTTGTGGCAACAAATGAATGCCTTGAGGCCATTACTTCTCTGTGTGTGTGTTCCCAGATGTTCCTGCACTTTAATGAATAGAATGCAGAAACAAAGAGAAAAAGATTAAATAATCCGGTTCTTAGAAGGCTTAAATGAAGATTATGAGACAATTAAGTCTGGGGTTCTTGTTATGGATCCCATCCCAGATATGGAAAAAGTTTTGATATGATACTGAAAGTTGAAAGAAAGATTAAAGGGAAAATTACCCAAGCTAATGTTGTCCATAGTGCTCAGGACCAATCTGATGAAGAACAAGGTCTAGTGGCAGCAGCAGCCTTCAACAACAAGAAGAAATTCCCCAACATTGGGGGGAAGAATATCCCCAAATGTACCTATTGTGGGATGAGTGTACACACTATTGAGAAATGATACAAAAAGAATGGATACCCCCTGGATGGGTTCCAGGATACAAGTCCAAGGGAAGGCAGTTCCAAGAAATGCAACAGCCATCTGGTTCTTCTGTGAGCCAAGTTTATGATACAGGACTTTCTGCTGATCAGTTTCAGAAACTGCTGAGTCTTTTGCAAAATCAGAACCACCCTGCCAGTAATGCTGCAGTTACTATTGCCCAGCCTGGCATCACACCTGATTTTAGGGAACCCTCACAAGGACATGCTCAAGGTACTCCTTTTGCGTAATATCTATGTTAATGCTGTTTTAAACATTCATTTGGTCTGGATACTAGACTCAGGGGCCACAGACCACATTACATGCTCCTTACAATTTTTTGATAAATGCTGCAAAGTAGATGAAATATCTGTCAAACTACCAAATGGTGAAATTGTGAGTGTCACACATATAGGACATGTTAAAATTGATGAAGATTTGCTGCTACTGAATGTCCTATATATTGTAACACCCCACTTTTCTTAATCTTAATTACAATTCTAAAACCACAATTAATATAAACTAAGCAGCGGATGAACAACTTAATAAGCAAACTAGTGGGAATGTCACCGCCACAACCACCACTCCATGGTGATTGCACAGGCTAAGGATGGAACTAAAACAATAAACCAAACTAACATTCATATTACTTAATTAAATGTCGAAAGGGGAAAAACACCCCGAAGTCTAACATCAAACATAAACATCAAAGTCTACAAATCCATCAAAACAAACATCATGACAATACTAAGAGTTTAGACTACTAGATCTACTAAGCTAGTCTAACTCGATCATCTCTTAAACGTTGGGCCCACCTGAAAGGGGTTTTACAAAACAACACATAGACAAGTAGGAAAACACCCGTTAGCACGAAGCTAAGTATAACCATACTCGACCCTATAAAGTAATACAATATATACTTTGGAAAATCATTTGTTCACAACTATAATCAAGCAATCTCAACACTTAGACAAATTTAGGATACATCACGGACTTTCTATATGCTTGCAACCTATAATATCAACAGACATGCTTCAAATATAAATAACTAATCAACATGAATATTCCAACACATATTCCTCATAACAAACTCATCATAAAGAACTCGTGCTCTCAACCAATTGCATACTATCAAATCAAATATAAATTATTCTCATGCTTTCGAGTTCTCATCATGCAAACTAGATATACAAGACATCAAAAGGCAACAAAAGCAATCATGCTCAATATACAATATCGATTAATCGTTCTCATATGCAATCTAGTGTAAACATTCTCATTATGCAATCTCGTGCAATACTATACTCAAATGCGATCTCATGCAATGCTAAACTCCAATGCAATCTCGTGCAATACTAAACTCAAATGCAATCTCGTGCAATACAATAAGTATACTCAACACTCGCTTGTAAAATAGAACACTTTTCTATGAGGTTTCTTAAAGCCACAAGGACTCGCATGGTTTCTTTCTTTTCTTAGAGTCGCAATGACTCGCTTTCTTTCTTTCTTTTTTTAGAGTCGCAATGACTCGCTTTCTTTACAAATGGACGAGGTAGGAACTTCACCGTATCGTGAACGAACCTATCCGGGCACGGCGTCTAGCCGGCCTAATACTCATCTCGTCCACCGAACCACTATCTTTGGTTCTATGCTCAAACTCTATGGAATCAGGTATCAAACTTTTAGCGTGCACACCCCCTGACCAGGATTCCAAGCCTGGCGGGCAGTTTCCAACCTCGTAACGTGGGAATACACTGCGTTACATATACTGGGACCGCAATGTCCATAACATTCATCCGAGAGGACATAGTCCAAATGAGTCCTCCAAAATAAGGTTTTCCTCACCATATATATATATATATATATATATATATATATATATATATATATATATATATATATATATGTATATATATATATATATCGCTCATGCATCTCATATATTCAACACTTAACTTATGCAAAAGACATGCACATACTTCTCAATTCATTCTCAAAGATAAGACAAAGATGCTGTACATGGAATGAGATGTTTGGAAAATAATACTTAGGCTCACGTTGGCCACTTATGCACTTTTAAAACATGATTTACTTGATATGCTATTTAATGTACAACATGCTTCATATATGTATATATATATATCACATTGAACTCTCAAGAACCAACAATCATACTATTTGCATAAGACATGCTCTGTATATTTCTATCAATAAAGTAGGCTTCAAATTCCATTAATCATACAACACAATCCAGTTATGCTTTTCTAATAAAACTTATTGACAAGGTGATCATGACTCTCTACTCATTTCACAAATAGCATAAGGAAAATAGAGCAAAGCAATTCCTAATACAGTGAACTCAAATAATTCATACTGTGAAGCAATTTCATCACTAAATCCATCATAACATACTCATTTCTAATCAAAATTCAACGAAATAAAAACCAAAACGTGCGTCAAGACGACCCCGAGGTACCGATCCAAAAGGGACCGTGACACCTGCCCCGAAACGACACGCAGTTGAGCCACAAGGGCCCGACCACTACACAGAGATAACTCAGGGACCGTGGGGCGGGGCTCATCATGGCCCGCCCCCTCAAGCCGTTACATTTCCCGGCCTAGGCAACGACCCTCTCCTAGTGTCGTGCCCTAGGCCCGGCCGGCCACGGCTCTAGCCAACGGTCCCCTTGATGGGCCATTGGCTAGGGCCGTTACTTCATCTGGTGCACACTATCTGTGCACCAGATGATCCACTTTCATCTGCAACTCAAGATCAGACAACTCCAACTCATCCAAAACATGATCAACACATCATAGACAAGTAATAGATCATTTCATAACTCAAAAACATAAAAAAACCTAGCATTTCTACTCATTTCTACCTAAGAACAAGGCTTCACAGAGCCAAAACTAAAGGTGGGAATCCATGGGGTTATAATGTTATACCTTTGTAGATTCTTCTTCTTTTTGGGATTCTTCCTTCTTCCCAAACTAGCTACACCCTCCTTCACCTCCTAAACATACCAAGCAAACCATACAACAAGCCTTAGGAGCTAGGAACCTCAGAGATGGAAGCTAAGAGATAGAAGGAAGCTAGATGAAAGATGGATGAATGGAAACTTACTGTGTTTCTTGCAAAGTTCTTGCTTGGGGAAGATAAGGAAGAGAATCAAGAGGCAAAGTCTGAAAACATTTGATTTTATAGGGCTCTAAACCCTAGGAGAATCAACAAGGATTGTGGAGGGCAAAGTGGTAATTTGGTGGTTGTTCTACAAAGATCATACAAGGGAGAAAAGGCTTTTGGTCCACCTTGCAACATGGACCAAGGTCTATAAGGGTGGTTTTAAATAGTTTAGGGGTCAAAATGTATTTTTTCCAAAAATGATTTCTAAACAAACACTTGGTTTAGATTTCTCCTGGTCTCACTTGGTTTCTCAGTTTAAAACTTGGTACACGAAGTATCCGAAAATTTAGGATTTTGGAATTAAAATAAGTTTTGGTGTTGAATTAATTTAAAATGTACTCGAAATAATTTATTCAAACACCAATTTATCGCAAAAATTTTTAATGGAGTGAAAGTGGCTATTTTGGAATTTCTAAAAATTGGATTTATAAAATTAAATTTTGGGTTGTCACATATATTCCATCATTTACCTTCAATATTGTTTCTGTCAGTCAATTGGCTAAACAGTCAAGGTGTAAACTTGTGATGGATGCTGATTGTTGTGCCATTCAGGGCCATCTTGGAACAGTGGCTGGTTTTGCTAAGCAAAAGAATGGACTGTACCTGATACAAACTCCTCCTGTTAAGACACAAGCTCAATCATTAGATAGGAGTGACCCTCAATGTAATAGTTTGACTACTAAATTGTGGCACAACAGATTAGGGCATTATCCCATTAATAAAATCCCTTTTTCAAATCGAATGAATTCTTATTCCTTATAGAAACAGCATGACTTTGTGTGTGATTTTTGTCATTTTGCTAAGCACAAAAAGTCTACCTTTCCTGTCGGTACTACTAGAGCTGAGCAGTGTTTTGAATTGATCCATATGGATGTTTGGGGTCCTTTTAGTGTGGCATGCCTCAAATGGAACTGAGTTTATGATGAATGTTCTCTATGATAAAAAAAAGGTATAGTCCACCAGAAGTCTTGTGTGTACACTCCTCAGCAGAATGGGGTAGTAGAGAGAAAACACCAGCATATTCTAAATGTAGCTAGGTGTTTGAGGTTCCAGTCTGGGTTGCCCTTAGAGTTTTGGGGTCACTGTGTTCTACATGCCTCTTTTCTCATTAACAGGTTGCCCACTAATGTCCTTGATGGAAGTTCCCCTATGGAATTACTTACTGGAAAGCAAGCAGATTATGAACAACTAAGAAGTTTTTGTTGCTTGTGCTTTGGTGCCACTATTTCCCAAGGGAGGAATAAAATGCAGTCAAGGGCTAGAAAGTGTGTAGTCTTATGCTTTCCAGCCAACGTGAAGGGATATATATTGTATGATCTAACTGATGGTCTTGTTTTTGTCTCCAGAGATGTTAAATTTTATGAGCAAGTTTATCCCTTCAGGAATCAGCAAGTTACACATCCAGTCATTCCCACAAATGAGGGGTTTAATCCCTCATTACCCTTGATTCCAGTTTCCATTGAAGGACAAACAGAAGCCACTCCCTTGCAACAGTTAAGAGTGCATGTGGTTCCTAGAGATATGATAGAGGTTACAGATCCCTATATTCCTAGATGTGAGAACAGTTCTGATGAAGCTTTGGAAAGCAATATCAGTCCAGATAGCCATACATCCACTGATGCTGTTGAACCAAGTAGTGAGGAGAATAATGGTTCAACTGACAACACTTAGAACCATGTGAATGATCCACAGCCTAGAAGATCCACAAGATCAAGGGTTGTCCCGCACAGGTTTAATGACTACTACTGTCAACTTATGACAAGAGAAAGAGATGATCAGAGATCTTCTCCCCACCCCATAGAGAATTTCATTTCTCATGACAACTTATCTCCTCACCATAAGTCCTGTGTTGCCTTTATTACTTCTGTCAATGAGCCATAGTCCTACCAAGAGGCAATTCAGTATACTGAGTGGAAGGAGGCTATGCAGTCTGAAATAGATGCCTTGGCTCAGACTAATACCTGGATTCTGACTTATTTGCCTAAGGGAAAGTCGCCCCTTGCGTGTAGTGTGGATATACAAGGTGAAACACAAGGAAGATGGCACTGTAGAAAGGTATAAGGCCAGATTAGTTGCAAAGGGATACACTCAACAAATGGGGGTGGATTATATGGAGACTTTCTCCCCTGTGGCTAGGATGACTACCATCAAGACCTTCCTAGCTATGTCAGTTGTTAAGGTTGGGATATCCAACCGCTTGACATTAATAATGCTTTCTTGCATGGTGACTTTGATGAGGAAGTCTACATGGTCCTGCCACCAGGGTTCAAAAGTGAAAGGTCTAATCAAGTATGTAAGTTGTTAAAATCTTTGTATGGATTGAAGCAGGCTAGCAGACAGTGGAATGCTAAGCTTACCAAGTCTCTGAAGGTTGATGGTTTTCAGCAATCCCAAGCTGATCATTCCCTCTCCACCAAAACCTGTAACAACTCTTTTATTGCCTTGCTTGTCTATGTTGATGATATCATTGTGGCAGGCACAGATTCCAGTCAAATAAGGAACCTAAAATAGATGCTGAATACCCTCTACAAGATCAAGGATCTTGGACAACTGAACTATTTCCTGAGAATTGAAGCCTTCAGGACTCCCAGGGATCAATTTGTGCTAAAGAAAATACACCCTAGAAATCCTGCAAGAGAATGGATTTCTAGATGCTAAGCCAGCAAGGACACCCTGCACTCCAGGAGCAGAACTTACTAGTACTGAGGGAACTTTGCTCAACAACCCAGAACCTTACAGAAGATTTGTGGGTAAGCTATTGTATCTAACAAACACAAGGCCTGATATTTCCTACTCTGTGCAGCAGTTGAGCCAGTATGTTGATAAGCCACGAGACAAACATCTAGTTGCAGCACATAGAGTGCTGAGATATCTCAAGAGTTCACCTGGGAAAGGATTGTTCTATTCCTCCAACACTGAGATTAAACTGCAAGGGTTTTCTGACTCAGATTGGGCAACTTGCACTGAAACTAGAAAGTCTATACATGTTTCTGCATTTTTCTTGGGAACTCTCTCATCTCTTGGAAAACAAAGAAACAAGCAACTATATCTATGTAATTTTGCATTTCCTCTTTTTAAACAGATTAACTGGATTAATCGATTGATGAAATGGACTGACTGATTTAGCGATGAAGTCAGTCAGTAAAAACAGATCATAGAGATATTTAAAGACAACATAACAGCACAAAGCAAAAGACACAGGATGTTTACCCAGTTCGATACAGTGTGTATCTACGTCTGGGGGACGATCACATAGGCGTCCAATCCACTAAATCTTAATCCAATGTACAAAGGTAGATAAACAATAATCTCACCCAAGTGCCCCACACAAGGTACATACCCAGTCTACATAGGTTTAGTGGATTGTTGAAGGTGGAGAGCCATGAATACAGAAGTCCAATGAAATCCCTTCACTTGGAGAGCCAACTCTGATGCAGTCCACTTCAATGACGCTCTTTACAGTTGTTCCCACAACAGTGTGATCACAGTGTCCTTTCGTTTAAGCAGCAGTGATTCTTCTCAAGTTCGTCATCTTAATCACCATGAACATGTTGTATTGAGAAGATGCATGATAATCAAAGATCTAATCTCATCAAACTGATGGGGAGTGTTTCTTCTCACTAAAGGCATAACCCTAATTCTCCTTGAATGCGGATACTTATAGATCCGTCGTTAGAACACTCCTTCCATAGATGTCTTTGATTGTAGATGGTAGCACAATATTTGAAGAATTTAATCTTAAAGATTCGGTCCATACCTTTCCAAAGCAGATACGCTGATCTTCCTTCCAAATCTGTCTTCTGTAAACCGCGTAAAGCTTTTAAGTAAACACCTTCTTAAATCAGATCTTCAGTGTCAGTCCTTCTGTTGTTGCTTCTGATTGATCAGTCTTCTGTAGAGCTGAACGGACACTAAGCTAAACCTATCTTAGTATGCCATAATAATATTGCCAATTATAAGATGGGGTTTTTGAACAATTAAAAACACTAACAAACTCCCACTTTGGCTATTATTTGGCAAAACAATTCGACTATGTAGAAAGACATAAACATAAAGAACTAAGATAGGTTATTATAAAGAAACAACCCATGAGTCTAATCTGATTACATAGCAGAACGAAAACAAAAAAACACAGCAAACATGTCATGCTGGATCAAAACACAGTCTAAGAACATTCTTCAAATAAGCGGTGGTGCCATCAAAAAAACAACGCCCAGCCAGGGCCAGAAGGTACACAAAAAACAACTCCCCCTGAGTTCATACTACTCCCCCTTTTTGCCAATGAGAGCCAAAGGTCAAGCATTGGATGGAGTGTCACTATCGGACTTCGCAGGTTCAGTAGCAGTAGCAAATTCAAATAGGCTTAAACGAAGAAGAACGGTTGACAGCTCAGTACGGGCCCCTGTCAGTTGTTTAGCAATAATACTGTGAACTGTCTCAAGCTCAGAGACCCTTGCCTTTACCTGAATGGAGAGTTGAAGATCCTTTGCATGGGGCGAGTCATCAGCCACAGTATCATGTTCGGAATTGGAGGGGGCAGTCACCGGAATAACATCGCGAATGTGATCTCGAGTCAGAAGACGCCAATCAACAGTATAGAGCAGAGTTGGACTGATCACTTCACTCGGCATAGGCTCAAGACCCTGAGTTGTAAGAATTCCATAAATCAGATTCGGGAAAGGTAGCCTTACCTTCTGTTCTCGTGGATGGATCATGGTGAGGATATGGTAGTAAATCCAGCTTCCCAGATCAATCGGCATCTTTGTCCCAATTCGGAACAAGAAACCTGCCAGGTGCTTACCAACCGTATGGAAGTGAGCTGAAGGGAGCCAGTTATGAAGTGCAAGTCGATGCAGAATAACATATCTGGATGTGAGTTGAGAGCTCTGCAAATAATCCTTGTCACCCGTAGGCCAAGTATCAACCTGTCCACCCGTTAGAGTCTTGGCCACCAAGTTCCAGTCTGTAATTGCCTCTTCTTGCACAGCAGTCAGTCCATAGTATTCATTGATCATGTCAGGCCCAAAAATGTACCACTTCCCTCGAATGAAAATCTGCATTGGTCATGGCCCGGTTAAGATGTCAATCTCGTCATTGAGATTACAGTAGAATTCATAAGTGAGGAGTTTTGAGTAAGGGCAGATGGCAGTGACAGTCTTCAGCAGCCCTACTTCATTCAGCAGAGGTAGAATATCACATACGGAATTCAGCTGGTTCTCATCAACAGATCGTTGAACAATGAGATCTCTTATGACCATAGTAGACCATTTGGCCTGAGCAGTAGGGGATACAAACTGAGGCTTGTAAATAAATGTGTCAGATCCTTCAACAGGTTGAGCTTCAGGAGTTAAGCTTCGACCTCTGGAACGTGTGGATGGTTTCCCCTTTCTGGCAGATGATGTAGAAACAACAGTAGGTTGAACAGCAGTAGGACCCTTTCGTTTAACAGAAGATCGTAGTGTCTTGAACACTTGTTGAATAGGAGGGTTTGCCTCAGATTTGATGGTTTCACTAGACTTCATTCTCTTCTTAGGCTGATCCACATCAGCATTGTCATCACCGGTGTCAACAACAACTTTCACTGGAACATTCTTCCTTTTTGACCTTCTCGTTTCTTTGGTTGGGGATTGGACAGGAATCATAGAATGACTAGAATCAGAAACATTAGCAGACGAGCTTCCAAGAAGATTTGTAATCTCTCTTATTTTGAAGGTGGTGGAATCAGGGTGAGCTGTGGCCTGAACTGTCGGATCCGTAGACGCATGAGTTTGGGTACCATAAACTTCAGCGGGGATCTTTTCATCTTCACTTGAGGATTCCGAAGGGTGAATCACTCTGTAGGGTTCTGGAATGGAGGCAGCAGGTAGACCAGCAAAGTGCCTAACATGTTCAAGACTCTATGCCAAAGATGAGGAGGTGTAGACCGGAATACCAACCATATTCTTGGGTTCACGGGGGCTTGAGGGTTTCACATTCTCAATCACAGCAGACATATCAGAAGGATTAACAGAAGAGACAACTTCTTGTGGGACATCAGCAATAACAGCAGGGGACAGAGCAATATTATCAGACTCAAAAACGACCATACTTAGATTGTTGGGCTCATCAGTCGATTTGTCTTCCTCTACAGATGCTTTCAGAGACTCATTATTCAAGGGATCAGACTTCACAACAGGTAAGCAAGGAGGATCAACAGATACAGATGATTTCTCATAGACTAAAACAGGCACATTCTCATAATCAACAGGAACAATAGATGGGGCAGCATTAGACACTAGATCCTTAGGTTTATCAGGTGAAATTTCTATAGGGGAGTCAGAGGAAATTGACCTGTTTCGTAGAATCTCAATACGATGTCTAGCTTCATTCTCAGCAGCCTGAAGATACAGGGGTTGAGCAATTTCTCGACGAAGGGAGATTTCTTCAGACTCAAGGGCTCTTTGAGTAAAGTAATGGAGGAACGCCCCAGCACGATTTCCATCTGAGGGCTCTGGAATAGACGCAGGATTAATATCATCACCTGCTTTGGAGGCCAGCAGAAATAGTTCACTGGTGTCATCGTCGGACCAGTCGGCATAAAACTCAGGATAATCGGACAGTACAGTGACAATGATTTCATCGCGGAGAAGGGGATCAAGCTTCAATTTTTTCTTCATAGCCAACAGAAGCAAGGTTTTGACATGTTTGGTGGCTGTTTCTTGTGAATGCACCTTTCTTCCAAGCTTGATGATCATATTACGAACTGCATCCGCCATTGATGAGAGATTCGAGAAGACGAAGAAGTAAACCCTAGATAGGAGATCAAGGAGAATACAATCTGTGTGCAGAGAGAGTCTCTTGTTTGTTCTCTCAAGTCTTACTCGATACTCGATTATAAACCCAAGGGAGAAGAACCCCAATAAATGCAGCTAGTCAGAGTACATGCAGAGCTGATGTGATTGACGCAACGGTATACCTCCTTTTTAGGCAAAAAACAGATGCTAGGCATATTTCAAATTTGAAAAAGCCTAATTACTTTTATGGTAATATAGGTTAAGATATTCTCTTAACAAAAAAGAAGGGAGTTTTAAAAGGAAGTCAAAACTGAAATTTGACCAGAATACGTAAACCTTGCACTCTCCTTCTGAGTGACGATCTGCCCTATTAGTCAATTCTGCAGATTCCCAGAGCAGATCTGAGAATCTCAAACCGGTTTGTGTCTAGGGGCTTAGTCAGGATATCAGCCAACTGTTTCTCTATTTGAATATATTCCAACTCAATCTCCTTTGATTCTACCAGGTCTCTGATGTAGTTGTTAGGAATAAATTGTAATAGATTTTGATATGCCATATTGTAATTCGTAGATCCCCAATTTTATTTTATTAGACTAGTCGAGTCATAGACAAAGAAAGGGAAAAATAAATTCATTAGTTGAGGAAATGGATGAAGAAGATATAAAGCCTAAAATCAAGAATTTGCCTAGAGAAAATGGCAAAGGAAGATGTATGCGTATGATATTCAAGAAGAAATCCCTCAAGAAATCCAGAAGAAGAAAGAACGTGACTTGAAGTTTGCATGAAGCTATCTTGAAGATCAAGCATCTATGGAAAGAAAGGAGTACACCAAGTGAAACAAGAAGATAACCAAAAGGTTGTATGGATGAGATGGTAGAAGCTTGAAATACTATGTGCAAGGTCACAGGTTTGAATCTCACATCCCACATATTTTAAAGAAGCCAAGTTTAATTCCATCAGTTAAAGTATGAGGCGATGGTTTGGCCGAAGGGAAGCAATTTGCAAAGTCAAGGCAATTTCAATTTGAAGGGCAAGATGGTAAAGTCAAGGCAATTTCAATTTGAAGGGGATGAGATCTACAAGGCTTCAATTCAATTGGAGATATAAATTGAGATTTCAATTGACAAATCTAGCAAGGAGGGATAGAGATTTCATTTCCCAAAATAGCAAGGGATGAAGTTTCACAAGGGAAGAGATTTCCCAAGTCAATTGAAGAGATGAAGTCTGGAAGCAGTATACAGACCCAGACGTGAAGTACAGAGGAAAATATAAGAAGAAGCTGCAGAAGCAAAAGAAGTTTCACAAGGGAAGAGATTTCCCAAGTCAATTGAAGAGATGAAGTCTGGAAGCAGTATACAGACCCAGACGTGAAGTACAGAAGTTTCACAAGGGAAGAGATTTCCCAAGTCAATTGAAGAGATGAAGTCTGGAAGCAGTATACAGACCCAGACGTGAAGTACAGAGGAAAATATAAGAAGAAGTTGGAGATTTCCCAAGTCAATTGAAGAGATGAAGTCTGGAAGCAGTTGGAGATTTCCCAAGTTAATTGAAGAGATGAAGTCTGGAAGCAGTATACAGACCCAGACATGAAGTACAGAGGAAAATATAAGAAGAAGTTGCAGAAGCAAAAATACTAGTGTAACTAGTAAGGGATTATATTGGAGATTATATTTTGAAGATAAAAATCCCAAGAAGCATAATCTACACCAGATGGAGATTCATGGGACGCCATTTTTGCGAAAACCTCAAGCTCAACTTGCAGAGAAATCTTTGACATATCTGCAACGTTATCTTATCCTCTGACAAAAGGCTATACAGCTGGATGAAATTCAAAAATGAGAACGTTTCTCTCCAACGGAAATATTCTCATTACCATCTATAAAAGGATGAAGATTGAAGCTGTGGAAAGCAGAAGTATAGAAGTAGAAGCAAGAACGCAATAGAGCAAAAACAGAGCTAAACAGAGCATACAAAACTCAAAGAAAACTTTCCATCTCAGGAGCTTAAATTGATATATTCTTTGTGAGATAAACACTCAGAGTGATACATAGCTTAGAAAAGAAATATCCAAGAGTGTTAAAATCTTCATCAACTTCAAGAGACTCAGCGCACCATCGAAGATCATCTACAGAGTCTCCAAGTTGGAATCAAGGCAAAACTTGTTTTTGAGCAAAACAAGGGAAAGGAGGAAAGTAACACGGATTTGTGAAACCCGAAGCAGCAGTGTTGGTGTCACTGGGCGTGATTAGTGTGGGCTTGGTGATCAAAGCACTAGATCACGGAATTCATTGTATCTTGGAACCAAGAAGTGGTGGATATAGTGAATTGGCTCTTGGAGAAAAGAGCAAGTGGAGTAGGAGGATTACACCACCTCGCGAACCACTATAAATTGCCTTGTGTTCTTTACCGCTTTCTTTAATTACTGCTCTTGCTTACTTCTCACGAGAATAATCTTGACACGATCTACACACACACCGTATCGTTTATTAATTTCCGCTGCGCACCATACTCTAACAATCTAGTTAAGAGTTTTGGTTTATCTCTGGCTTAGCAATTGTGGTACTGTGCTAAAAAGTTTGAAAGTCTATTCACCCCCCTCCCCCCCCTCTAGACTTTCACCTTACCTCTTTTGGGACCAACAATAGTGATGTCTTATATCAATATTCGTTCTGGAGTTTTGAACTGGATTCTTTGAGATATTAATAGCACTGACATTGTCACAATAGTGTCATAATTCCTTGAGTAAGGCCACAGTCTAATAACATCTGTTTCATCCATACTAACTGAGTACAGCATCCACCAGCAGCTATGTATTCTGCCTCTGCAGTACTTAAGGAAATTGAGTCCTGTTTCTTACTCAGCCATGACACCAAGTTCTTACCAACAAATAAGCAACCGCCAGATGTACTCTTACGGTCATCAATGTTCCCTGCCCTGTCAGCATCACAGTATGCAATCAGACTCAGTTCACTATCCTTGGAGTACCATAGACCATACTGAATCGTTCCTTTTATATATTTTAGAATTTGTTTAGCAGCTATGAGGTGTGATTCCTTTGGATCAGATTGATACCTTGCACATATTCCAACACTAAACATTATGTCTGGTCGACTAGCCGTCAGGTACAACAGACTTCCTATCAGGCTTCAGTAGAATGTGTTATCCACTGATACACTAGTGTCATCTTTGGATACTTTTGTGGAGATGGAGGTCGGTGTCCTGGATGGTTTACATGATTCCAGATCAAACTTCTTGACTAAATTCTTTGCATATTTCTCTTGTGAGATAAAGTACCCTTCAGAACTTTGTTTAATTTGCAGTCCTAGGAAGTATGTCAGTTGACCAACCATTGACATCTCAAATTCTTCCTTCATAACTTTTACTAACTCATCTGTGTATTTCTGTAGAGTTGATCAAAACACAATGTCATCCACATAGATCTGAGCAATGGTGACATGACTTCCAATAGTTTTTACGAATAAAGTTTTGTCAACACTCCCTCGTTTATAACCATGCTGTATCAGATACTGAGTCAGTCATTTATACCATGCCCGTGGGGCTTGTTTAAGACCATAGAGAGCCTTTCTAAGCTTGTAGACATGCGATGGATGTTCTGGATCTTCAAATCCCTTAGGTTGCGCCACATAGATATCTTCATGCAGGTACCCATTCAAAAACGCTGTCTTGACATCCATCTAAAACAATGTAAATCCCAGAATGCATGCAACAGCTAGCAAAATTCTGATTGACTCTAGTCTAGCCACAGGTGCAAATGTCTCATCATATTCAATTCCTTCTATCTGAGTGTACCCTTGTGCCACTAACCGAGCTTTGTTCCTGGCAATATTCCCAGCTTCATCAGTTTTGTTTTTGAAGATCCACTTTGTTCCAATTATGTTGACACCATCAGGTCTTGAAACTAGATCCCAAACATGATTTCGATCAAACTGATGTAGCTCCTCCTGCATTACCTTGATCCACAGATTATCCTGTAAAGCTTCTTTTACATTCCTGGGTTCTATCTTTGAGGTATAGCAAGCAGACCTAGATATTTCTATCAGATTATTTCTTATTCTGCTCCTAGTCTTCATCCCATCTGTTTAATCACCAATGATGTTATCTGATGGGTGATTTTTCTGAGTTCTGGTGGGTTTGTCTTTACCTGTATCATTTATGAGAGTTGTCTCCTGTTCCGAACTTTCTTGATCTTCATCTGAGGATTCTTGTGATTTGGGCTGACTGTTGCTGTCTGCAGTATTTAGTTCACTGAGAGGAAGCTTTGTCACTGGATCTGTCACTGTTGTATCTACTGATTCTTCTGGACTGTCATCTATAACCACATTTAGTGATTCCATCACAGATTGAGTTCTCTTGTTGTAGACTCTATAGGCACGATTGTTTGGAGAGTATCCAAGGAAGATGCTCTCATCACTCTTAGGTTCAAACTTCCCTCTTTGTTCTCTATCAGCCAGCACATAACACTTTGTCCCGAACACATGAAAATACTTCAGGTTAGGCTTCTTTCCCTTCCAGATCTGATATGGTGTTTTGGTCGTTCCTGGTCTAGGATAGACCCTATTTACTGTATGACAGGCTGTGTGTACTGCTTCAGCCCAGAAGCGCTGCGGAAGATGTGAGGCATGTAGCATAACTCTAGCCATTTCTTGTAAGGTTCGATTCTTTCTTTCCACCACACCATTCTGTTGAGCAGTTCTAGGAGCTGAGAACTCATGTGATATACCGTGCTCAGAGCAGAAATCTGAGTATAGTGAATTTTCAAATTCTTTTCCATTATCACTTCTCAGTCTCTGAACTTTTATTATAGACTCATTCTTTTCCTTCTAAACCCTTATGCACAGCGTTTTAAAGGCCTTGAATGCTTCTGATTTTTCTCTTAGAAAGTATACCCAGCTGTATAGAGAGAAATCATCTACACACACAAATATGTATTTCTTTCCACCAATGCTTTCAGTCTGTGTTTGCCCCATGAGGTCTATGTGAACAAGATCTAGACACTTCTCAGTAGTGATACCCCTTACTGCTTTGTGTGGAGTTCTGATTTGTTTCCCAATGGCACATGCACCACAAACCCTTTCCAGATCTATTCTGATCTTAGGTACACCTGTCACAGCTTCCAGTTTGATCAGCTTATCCATAACTCTGAAGTTTACGTGACCCAGTCGTCTATGCCAGAGTTTTGATTCATCAGATTTAGATAGGTGACATGCAGTTTCATTAGCCAAAACATAACAATTGCCTGAGGATCGGGTTACTTCCTTGACAAGTTGATTTGCTTTGTCACTAACTCTGCAGTAGTTACGATCGAAGCACACATTCCAATTTTGATCACACAACTGACTGATGCTAATCAGATTAGCTTTCAACCCACTGACTAACAGAACTTCTTCTAATTGGGGCGAACCTAGTACATTCAGTGTACCTTTCCCAACTATCTTCCCTTTTTGTGCATTGCCATATGTTACAGATCCATTGCTTGGTTGAACAGACATGAGACACTTTACATTTCTAGTCATATGTCTGGAACACCCACTATCGAAATACCATCTAGTTTTAGTTGTAGACGCAGTCAGAACTATAGTGGGATAGCATATAACTTCTGACTTTCTGACCCAAACCTGTCTGGTAAATGGTGTAATAGTCTTGTTCTGATATTTTTCCTTCATTTGATCTCTGTAGAAAAAATAACACTCAGGCCGAGTATGACCTTTTGTTTGACAGTAGTGGCAAATGGGAGTGTATTGTCTAACTTTGACAAACTTATTTTTGAATCTTGAATAATGAGATTGATGAGTTACTTTGACAAGGTCAGTATCTGCAGTCTGGTCATATCTCATTCTCTTGTCAATTTTTTGCACTGGCCGAGATGACTGTCCTTGTTCAAAGCTGTGAACTGCTGTGGCCTTAAACATACCCTCTTTGACAAACATAGGTGTATTATTCGAAGATTCACCTCGTTCAAATCCTATACCTTTTTTATCATTAGGATTTCTGCCAGAGTCTAGAATCTTGTCTAAGGTTGATGTGGTGTCCATCATCTGGATATTTTTCTTCAGACCTTCCAATTCCTTTATCAGTTTTCCTTCTCTGGATCTTATCTAAGTGATGAGATCTTCTTTTATGACAAGGTCTGTATTCAGTTTTTTTAGAAGATCATCCCTTTGTTTCAGCTCGTCATTCAGATTTTTATTGACTTTCACTAGTTGTTCCCAGCTTGCAACAAGTTTAGCAAATTATATTTCAAGTTGAGTATGTCTCTCTTCAAAATCATCAGTTGATATGTATGATTCTTCATCTGATTGGTTTCCATCTGAATGAATGTCTGCAGCTGTAAAGAAGGCTACAAAGTTTCCCACATTATCATCTGACTGATCATTGGATGTTTCCTCCTCATCATCACTTAGTGTAGCTGCTGACATAGCCTTTTTCCTCTTGAGATACGTTGCACATTCAGCCTGTATGTGTCCATAACCTTCACACTCTCTACACTGCACTGACCGGTTGAGAGACTTCCCTGTATCTGTGGAACTATTTCTGTTCTGTCTTGTTCGACCACTAAGATTGATTGTTCTGTGAAAAAGGAGTTGGTTCGGCTTTCTGATATGAGGAGTTATTGCCTTTGTATTGTGTCCTGGTGGGCTGACCTTGACTCTTTCTGTTGAATCCTTTTAATATTTTCTTGAAATTCTTGGTTAGAAGTGCCAAGGTTTCATCATCTATGTCATCTGTGTCAGAATCGCGATCAGCCTCAGCCACAAAAGCCACTGACTTCCTTTTCTGTTGCTTGCAAGATCATCGTCAGCAAGCACTTCTAGTTCATATGTGTGTAAACTTCCCATAAGTTCTCCGACAGTCTTCTTTTCCCAACCTGTGTGTTTCTGAATAGCAGTTACTTTCATCCGGAAGCGTTTAGGCAAAGATCGAAGGATCTTTTTGACTACTCTCTCATCAGTGAATGGTTCACCAAGAATTGAGGCTCTGTTCATCAGATTCTGAACCCGACTGTGAAAGGTCGAAATGGTATCCTCTTCATTCATTCTAAGGGCTTCGAATTCTGACAGTACCATCTGTAGCTTTGACTGCTTGACATCACTAGTTCCCTCAAATCTGGTTTCAAGTATTTCCCATACACGTTTAGCTTCTTTTACCCCTGTGACAAGAGTAAAGATAGATTCATGCAGAGATCCTACAATTGAGTTCAAAGCTTTGTTGTTTAGATCAGAGGCATTCATTTCATCGTCTGTCCAAGTCTCCATGGGCTTATCTCCAGTGGTTCCATCCTCATTCTGAACAGTTGGACGGCTCCACCCAGTTAGGACAGTACGATAAACCCTGGTACCTTGTGCTTGGAGATATATCTCCATGCGAGCCTTCCAGAAGGAGTAATTGTGACCATCTAGTTCTGGTGGTTTCATACTAGCATCCATCCTGAACAAAAACAACTAGCCAACGAACACACACAGAGGCACTTCCAAAAGACAGAGAACAATGCAAAACTAAAAACAACCCGTACGGATCAAGTCACTATGTAGACTTAAAAGCTCTGATAGCACATGTAATTTTGCATTTCCTCTTTTTAAACAGATTAACTGGATTAATCGACTGATGAAATGGACTGGCTGATTCAGCGATGAAGTCAGTTAGTAATAACAGATCATAGAGATATTTAAAGACAACATAACAGCACAAAGCAAAAGACACAGGATGTTTACCCAGTTCGATACAGTGTGTATCTACATCTGGGGGACGATCACATAGACGTCCAATCCACTAAATCATAATCCAATGTACAAAGGTAGATAACCAATAATCTCACCCAAGTGCCCCACACAAGGTACACACCCAGTCTACACAGGTTTAGTGGATTGTTGAAGGTGGAGAGCCATGAATACAGAAGTCCAATGAAATCCCTTCACTTAGAGAGCCAACTCTGATGCAGTCCACTTCAATGACGCTCTTTACAGTTGTTCCCACAACAGTGTGATCACAGTGTCCTTTCGTTTAAGCAGCAGTGATTCTTCTCAAGTTCGTCATCTTAATCATCATGAACATGTTGTATTGAGAAGAGGCATGATAATCAAAGATCTAATCTCATCAAACTGATGGGGAGTGTTTCTTCTCACTTAAGGCGTAACCCTAATTCTCCTTGAATGCGGATACTTATAGATCCGTCGTTAGAACACTCCTTCCAAGATGTCTTTGATTGTAGATGGTAGGACAATATTTGAAGAATGTAATCTTAAAGATTCGGTCCATACCTTTCCAAAGCAGATACGATGATCTTCCTTCCAAATCTGTCTTCTGTAAACCGCTTACAGCTTTTAAGTAAACACCTTCTTAAATCAAATCTTCAGTGTCAGTCCTTCTGTTGTTGCTTCTGATTGATCAGTCTTCTGTAGAGCTGAACGGACACTAAGCTAAACCTATCTTAGTATGCCATAATATTATTGCTAATTATAAGATGGGGTTTTTGAACAATTAAAAACACTAACAATCTAGATCTTCTTTTGAAGCTGAGTACAGGGCACTAGCATCTACTGTGTGTGAGATCCAGTTGCTGTTATATCTATTTGCAGACTTGAAGGCTCACAACAACACAGTCATCCCTTTATTTTGTGATAACAATTCAGCAGTGGCTATTGGGGAAAAGTTTGTTTTTCATGAGCGTACTAAGCATATCGAGATTGATTGTCATGTTGTAAGACAAAAAGTTCATGAAGGAGTGGTTAAATTGATGAATATTCCTTCACAAAACCAAGTAGCAGATGGATTCACTAAAGTCTTGCCTATTTCCTTGTTTGAGGTCTTCCATTCTAAGGTAGGACTTCATGATCTTCACTCTCCAGCATAGGGGGGGGGGGGGGTGATGAAGCTTAATGTTTCCCAATTCAGGAGCTTAAATAATCATGGCAACAAGGGTTCTCAGCAACAAAAGAGTAGCAGGACTATCTGTAACACCCCGAAAATTTTAAACTTTTGAAGCTCATATAATAAAGGTAAATGCTCATAAATCCCAAAACAAACATAAGAGTACGTGGTGTTATGCCACACCTGAGCTAGAGAACTCAGGTGCACAGGCTTACTTCTAGAATCCCCAAATAGTATCAATACATAAACATGGCACACAGGCCGAAAGAGAAACTATCTACTCTATGCTCCGAGTCTCTAGCGCGGTCCAGTGTTTAATCATCTGTGCCTGAAAGCCAAATATATCTGTTCAGCGAGAGATGCTGGTAACCCACTCTAACGCGTTGAAATACAATACATATAGGCATACATATAGATATAAGAAAAACCATTTTGAAGCATGAAGATATATCCTAAGAGACTCTAGCTTTTAAAACAGGGAACAGACTCGACAGATAGAGATAAGCACAGTCAACAGTCATACAATTCACAAGCATAGGGAACAAACTCGACAGATAGAGATAAGCACAGCCAATAGTCATAACCAAGCATATACGGTTTACTAGCATGTATCCTATGGTCACGCTTTCATAACATTCGTAACATCAAATCATCCATATTTCATCACATAGCACACTTTGATGGCGCCACAGGACCAATCGCATGCCCATACATGAGGGTCAGAGCATATAGCTCCGACACGGACCCGCAGCACCCTGCCCCGTATCGCAACACGGAGGGGTCAATCGCAACGGACCGATGAATCGCAGCTCATCATAATGTTTGATCGCAACCAAACAGTGGACCGCAGCCCAAGAGTAGTCATCTGACCGTAGCCAGGAATATGAACCACAGCTCATGTAAAACGTTTGATCGCAACCAAACGGTGGACCGCAGCCCGAGAGTGTATATCTGACCGCAGCCAGCTTCTGAACCGCAGCTCAGGAATAACCAATTTGATCGCAACCAAATTGGGGTATCATGCACACATAACACATAGCAAACACATGCAACCCACATTGACACATTGGGAAGGGGGAGAAATCGTATAACGAAACCTATGCGTGATCACCCACATACTAAGAATAATCCTAAGGGGTTCATACTTCTTACACCTAGGCCAACGGATACCAATTCAACTAGCATGTAATATATAAGACTCATTCAACCTATGAATCGTACCCGAAACATCAAACTAGACATAGGCACGATAGACGGAGTCCGTTGGGACACCACGGGGGTCAGGGGAACATCAAACGGGGAAGCCGGGATCCCGAGGTGGGACAATTTCCAGCGGGTAGCCGGTGGGTGAAGGGTCACCCGCCTGCTGCCCGCCGACGACGAGTTTCCGGGCAGATTTTGAAGGAGCTCGATGTGTGCTAAAAGAGCACGATGTGTTCAAAAGAGCACAATGTGTGCTAAAAGAGCACGATGCTTACTAAAAGAGCACAATGTGTCTGAAGGAGCACGATGCTTACTAAAAGAGCACAATGTGTCCGAAGGAGCACGATGCTTACTAAAAGAGCACGATGCTTACTAAAGGAGCACAATGTGACCAAATCTGAAAGGAGCACAATGCAAAGGAGCACAATGCCACCTAAGAAGCACAATGTTGTCTAAGAAGCACAATGCTGTCAGAAGAGCACAATGTATCGAAAGAAGCACAATGTTCAAAGTCAAGGAGCACGATGTTCAAGTCAAAGGAGCACAATGTGGTAAAAGAGCAAGATGATCAGAAATTGGATAAATTCGAAGGAATTTACTCCAAGTCCACCCACATGCCACAAGACTCCAAAATTGCCGGAAAGACATTTGATCAGAACGGAAAAATATTTATGAAGGCATGAATATAAAAACTTATCCTAGAAATAAATTCTATCAGATGAATTTATTTCAAAGATTCGTTGGATATTCAAATTGACAATTAAAGTAATATTTTTAGAAACAACTAGAAAATCAAAGTTGTGCTAAAAATAATTACTTTGTCAGGCAAGTTGACAAATCAAATCAAAATTGAAGATCTACTACTGTCAACAATATCAGGCTATGAAGATTCAAATTTCAAATATCAAATTATCCCACTCCAACGGATATATTTGATTGACTATAAAAAGTCATGAAGACTTGAAGACAAAGTGCGTGAGAAGAAATAGAGAAAAACGAGATAGAATACAAGTGCAAAATTCAAAAGTGCTAGTCCTCAAATATTCTAAGAGACTTAGTCTGAATAGTCTCAAATCTAGTTGGGGAGAGAAATACAAATCCTTGTATTTGTAAATTGTAGAAAGAGTATAGCTGTGTGCAAAATACTCTAGTGAGTGTAGCTGTGTGCAAAACACTCGTAGTTTCTAAGTGTAGCTGTGTGCAAGACACTTAGTTGGCGTTGAGTATAGCTGTGTGCGAAATACTCGGAGTTGAGTGTAGCTGTGCGCGAGACACTCAGAGTTGGGTGTAGCTGTGTGCAAGACATCCGGAAGAAGTGCTTGTGTAGCACTTGTTCACTATTGTAACTGTGTGTGTAAAATAGTAAATTTCTCCTAGACGTGAAAGGAGAAAAGTGGACTAGGAAGATTACGCCACTTCCGAACCACTATAAATTGCCTCTCTCATTTACATACCGCACTTACATTATTTGCTACATCTATCTATCTCATCCGACTAACCCGTTTACTATTCACAGTTAATCTTAATCATCCGGGTTTAGTGTGTTCTCACGTATGCATGTGACTCAAACTTCTCGAGCTTAAATAGTGATTTATTCTAAGCAAGTTTGACGTGTTGCATGTAACATTCGTCACACGTTCGACGTGATACGATATTTATTTACAATCTTGAATATTGTTATTATATATTGAGTGAACCATCTCCTTTATATATTCAAGATATCTCTGTCACTTTACATATCATTTGTACTTAACTTACTTATACTTGCACACTTAATTTTCTAGTTGGGCATAACTCTTTACTATTATTCCGCTGTGCAGTACAAACTTGCTCTATTTACTTATTACTTAGAGTTGAAGTTACCAAAGAGTTATTTAATTTGAAAAAGCTTGAAAGTCTATTCACCCCCCCCCCCTCTAGACTTTCACCACCCTATCGGGACCAACAATTGGTACAAGAAAAATCCACAAGGGAAATCATGGAATACAACGAAGAATTCGAAGAAAGAAATTATTGAGGAAGATTCAAATTTGTGTTACAACTGTAGAAAACCAAGACACTTTGCAGCAAGTTGTCCATATCCCAAGGTGAGTAAAAGTCAGTACACAAATGCTGCTAACCCTCAACAGGAAGAATTCAAGCCCAAAGATAAAAGATTAAAAGAAAGAAGAAAAGCACTCATCAGTGACCCACTTGAAATAAGTGAGTCAGAAGAATCTTCAAGTGATGAAAGTGACACCTCAAAGGATGACAATGCAATGTTTTGCATGAGCATCTCCAACAATACACCACACGAGGACATGTGTCTTATGGCTAATGGACATGAAGAAAATGAGGTAACATCTAAATCTTATGACTCTGTTAATTCTTCATTTTCTAGAGAGTCCCTCTTTCACTTAATGGAAGAATGTCAAACCGTAATGGACACTCACTCTCAACTCAAAGAGCGCAATAATCATCTGATTCTTGAAAAGGATCAATTAAATGAAAAATTGCAAAATGCTCTACTTGAAGTGAAAGACTTGAAAGATAAAATTATTTGTCTTCAAGAAGAGTGTAAATCAAGGGAAGTGAGAGAACACAACCTCAGAGAGGTTATAGCAACATTTACGCATTCATCCAAAATAATGGACAAAATGGTAAATATGCAAAAACCCTCAAGTGATAAAACCGGACTTGGTTATGATCCATCGTGTTCTCAAGCCTCCGAGAAATTGACCAATTCTACTACTACTTTAAGTAATAAAGTTCAAGTAGTAAAATTTGTAAAAGGTCAAGAAAGCACAGTGAGACAAGGAATTGGTTACCAAACTGATGTCAAAATTAACACTGTTGGACTAAAGCCTCAAAGAAACAATATTTCGTCCAAACAGTACATTAAAAGACAAAAGTTTGTTCATAAATGGAAATATACCAATGAGTCTAGTGCACAAAGTCCTCATAGGAAAATGGGAAGAAATCCGAGGATTGGGGCAGGGAGATTCTATCCCTCTAAACAAGATTGGTTTGGAAATATTAAACCATGGACTAAGTCCAGATTTAATGCTTATCACAGGCCCAAACAATCTATATCCCACGTGTCAAGAAATCGAGTCAATTTTCAAAAACCGGCACAAAAAATGTTTTCAAAAATTAAATATGATTATAATGTTTTTAATGGTTACCAATCACCTAAACTTAGATCAGTGAGTACAAGGTGGATTTGGGTACCAAAAATGACTAACACCCAAGGACCCAAGTCAAGTTGGGTACCTAAAAATGTTTAATTCATTTGCAGGAAGTTTGGTACTTCGATAGTGGATGTTCTAGACACATGACTGGAAATAAATCAAGTCTTGTGAATCTTAAAAATATCGAAGGACCAAAAGTCGTATTCGGTGGAAATGAACGATACGGCATAACAAAAGGAATCGGTACAATATTTCGAAATGGTTTGAAAATCAAAGATGTATCCTTTGTTGAAGGTCTAAAATTCAACTTGTTAAGTACAAGTCAATTTTGTGACAAAGGATATCTAGTACAGTTCTTCAAAGAGAAGTGCCAAGTGAAAAATAATGCCACAGGAGAAGTTGTTCTCGAAGGAGTAAGAAAGAAAAATATGTACGTTGTGGATTGGAACACAACAAAAGAATCAGTGTGTCTACTAGCAAACAACTCACACGCAACAAGTTGGGAATGACACAAGAAGTTGAATCATCTAAACTTCAAGACTATCAACAAGCTAGCAAGAAACAAATTAGTTGAAGGTCTACCCGACATTGTCTACAAGAAAGATCAAATATGTGATGCTTGCCAAAGAGGAAAGCAAGTCAAGTCATCTTTCAAATCCAAAGCTCAAGAATCTACAACAAGACCGCTAAGTCTACTACACATGGATCTATTTGGTCCAGTAGACCCAGCAAGTCTAAGTGGTAAGAAATATACACTAGTTGTTGTTGATGACTTTTCCAGGTACACATGGACAATATTTCTCAAAAAGAAAAATGAAGTGGAGCAAAAGTTGCCAGAGCTACTGAAGCTACTACAAAATGAGAAAGACTTGAAAATTGCAAATATCCGAATGGATCGTGGAACTGAGTTCGTGAATCAAGTAATTAAATCCTACTGCAATTCCCAAGGAATTCTACATCAACTATCTGCCGCACGTACACCTCAACAAAACGGTGTAGCCGAAAGAAGAAATAGAACGCTAAAAGAAGCCGCACGAGTGATGATTATGTCAGCCGAGCTACCTAAAAGATATTGGGCTGAAGCAATCAACACCGCTTGCTACACACAAAATCGGAGCTTGATACATAAGTCTTACAATAAGACTCCGTACGAATTATGGAAAGGGAGAAAACCTAAACTCAACTATTTCCATACTTTTGGTATCAAATGCTTTATTCTTAATAATGGAAAAACATATCTAAAGACTTTTGATGAGCGTGCAGATGAAGGAATATTTTTAGGATATTCATTTACCAGTAAAGCATTCAGAGTATTGAACAAGAAATCAATGGTGGTAGAAGAATCAATTCATGTCACATTTGATGAAGCTCATATGAAGGAAACCCAAAGCAACAAAAATGATCAGGAGATTTGTCAAGTTGAAAAATCATTTAATGATGCTGACATATCTTTTAAAGATCAAATTGTACAGGGTATGGAGCAATTGGACATTGATTGCAATAGTGAAGGATACGTGGAAGCCAATGAAGATGCACACGTGGAAAATCAAAACTCTCAAGTCAATACACAAATTGGAGATCAATCTGATGAGCAAAATGTGTCTACCTCCAATTTACCTACTGAGCAAGGAAACATGGAAAGCCTATGCAACCTACAACCCGACTTGAGATGGCTCAAAAATCACCCTCCAGAGCTAGTAATTGGAGATCCACGAGAAGGAGTAAAAACAAGGTCCTCAAGTATAAATTCTTTATTCTCTTGTTTTCTTTCTCAGGTGGAGCCCACAAGCATTGAAGAAGCACTAAGTGATCCAGATTGGATCAATGCAATGCAAGAAGAGCTTGAACAGTTTAAGAGAAATGACGTATAGGAATTAGTTCCAAGACCAGAAAATTACAATGTAATTGGAACAAAATGGGTCTTTCGGAATAAAGCTAATGAGGATTGAATCGTCATTCGAAATAAAGCACGTTTAGTGGCAAAAGGATATTCACAAGAAGAAGCCATAGATTTCGATGAAACGTTTGCACCCGTTGCAAGACTAGAAGCCATCAGAATATTTCTAGCTTATGCCGCATACAAAAATTTCACTGTCTATCAAATGGACGTGAAAAGTGCATTTTTAAACGGATTACTTGAAGAGGAAGTCTACGTTGAGCAACCTCCCGGTTTCGAGGTAAAAGGTGATATTAATAAGGTCTACAGGTCAAAGAAGGCGTTATATGGGTTAAAACAAGCACCGAGAGCTTGGTATGACACCCTATCAATGTTCCTAATTAACTGTGGTTTCACAAAAGGCCTTGTTGATAAAACCTTATTTAGAATTCAAGAAAATGATCACATTTTATTGGTACAAATTTATGTTGATGATATTATCTTCGGAAGTACTAATAAAATTCTTTGTGAGAAATTTTCTAAGCTCATGCAGAATAAGTTTGAGATGAGCATAATGGGAGAATTGAATTACTTTCTTGGACTACAAGTAAAGCAACTCAGCGAAGGAATATTCATCTATCAGGCCAAGTACACAAAAGATCTGATAAGGAAATTTGGTCAAGATGGAAAATCCTCAATCAAGATCCCGATGAGCACATCTTTACGATTAGATAAAGATGATGAAGGCAAGGATGTTGACGAAACAAAATATCGAGGAATGATTGGATCATTACTATACCTCACTGCAAGTCGACCAGATATATCTTATTCAGTGGGAGTATGTGCTAGGTTCCAGTCAAAGCCAAAAGAGAGTCATCTTCTTGCTACCAAGAAAATCATCCGATACTTAAAAGGAACAGTCAATGTGGGATTATGGTATCCCAAAGAAGGTAATTTTACAGTAACTGGTTTCTCAGACGCAGATTTTGCAGGATGTAAAATCGATCGCAAAAGTACCTCAGGAACGTGCCAGTTCTTAGGGGGAAGGTTGGTTTCATGGTTCAGCAAAAAGCAAAACTCCATAGCTACAAGTACAGCCGAAGCTGAATATATAGCTGATGGAAGTTGTTGTGCGCAAATTCTTTGGATGAAACAACAGCTGAAAGATTATGGCGTGAATTGTGAAAATGTCAATATATTGTGTGACAATACAAGTGCTATTGCCATAACACACAATCCCGTGTTGCATTCAAGAACAAAACACATTGATGTGAGACATCATTTTATCCGGGATCATGTTGAAAAGAAGGAATTATCAATCGAATATATCCCGACCGAGAATCAATTAGCTGATATTCTCACAAAGCCTCTGTGTGAATCAAGATTTTCAAAATTGAGACACGAAATGGGCATGATTGAATTGAGCTAAGTTTCTAAACTCTATTCTATTTATAAGCTCAATTTTTCATCTGATATTTCGACACTTTATCTGATTTAAATTTTCGTGCCTATGTGTCACACATGCAAAAATTGTCACATCTTTTAAAGTCCACCTATATCTATTAAATGGTGTTAAAGCACATAGTGCTTATATATCTTTCTAACCGTATATCTACATACATATATGCAAGTAGAAATCTTTTAGATATGCCAAATCTTATCATTTAAGAGTGAGAAGATGGTGTGATGATAGAATGTCTTAAATGAGAACACCTTTTTATGGTAGTTGTGCACAATAAATAGTCTAGAAAGAATAGATTTCTCTCCCTTCCATCTACATAAAAACGTGTAGATACATACATATTATTTTCGAACAGATTTAGTGCTCTTTGAATTTTATTTCAGGTAAAATCAGTCCGAGTATCTAAATTTTTGGCACCACATCAGCAGACAAATTGGATGGAGAATATATAACCTAAACTAACTATCAGTTAGGTCAAAGGTTGGAAGCTATTGGAATATCAAAAATACCCCTCACTTATTAAAAGTCAACATTTAATTGAGAGGATATTTGTGTAAAGACACCTCTTTTCTACCCAATCAGTTGGAGAAGCCACCATCACACTCAAATTTTCAAAAGCCTTTCATCTTCCATAGCCGAAATACAAACCTCTTCTTCCAAAAGTTTCTCAATCCCTCAAATCTCCTAAAAATATCAATCACATTATGGCCACCATTGGAGATACAAGCTCACAACCGAATGAAGAACACACCACACAACTCAACCTTGCAAAGCTAGCAGTGGGAATCAAGGCCGGAGGAAGTTTTGACCCTCAAGGATTCCTCAAAGAAGCCGAGAACTCTCATCTTGCACAAAGAATCATCAATGCACTTCAACAAAGCAATCTAATGAGGTTATGTTCTTACTCATATTCTGGATTCTATGATGAAGATGTAGCAGAGTTTTATATGAATGCCAAGGTTGTTGGATGGACCATTGAGTCCACCGTGAATGGAACTCTCATCACCATTGATGAACACGAGTTACACACAACCTTTGGACTGCCCATATCTAGTCCAGAACAACCACTGTTGGACTTAGATGTTCATTTATATGATCATACGGAAATTTGGACAGAAATTCGGAATGAGAATGCCTCTCTTGAACCAAATCTTTTCGGTCAAAAATCTGAGTTGAAGTTGGAGTATGAAATGCTTGTTAAAATTCTCTACAAATGTGTGTTGTGCAAATTAAATAGCATGGAAGATATTTCACCCGTAAGAATTGGTTATGTACATGCTATCATGAATGTTGTTATGGGTGATTGGAGTAAGCTTGTCTTGAGCCGAATTTCACACTTTGTGAAAGGTGCAAAAATAAGGAATGGGAAGTTCAACCGTATATTAGGGTTCGGTTTGCTCATTGGAGAGATTATCAAAGAAAAAGGGTTGATTATGAGGTCAAAGAAGCCTTTTGGGAGTAATAGAATCATGTTTAAAGATCATGAAATGATTAGTGATCTAAATTCCAAAAGAAAGAGGAAGCCGAGAGGTATCCCAGCTAGAAAAAGACCAGTTGCAGAAATTCTTGGTCTACCCTCTCAATCCCATGAAAACCCTACATCAAGCCAAAATCCAAACACAAGCCATAATCCTACCTCAAGCCTTAACCCTACCACAAGCCAAAATCCTACCACATGTCTTAACCCAAATGCAAGCCAAAGTCTCTTAAATCCTTTTTCCCAAATTGCCGAATTGGAAACAATGTTGAATGAGGAGATTCATCAAGTTGAAGGTTTAGACTTTGTATTAGTGAATGAATACCGTAGAGTCCTAAATTGGAGAAAATGGAGACTTGGTCCTTATGATGAGTTGATGACTAATGGACCAAGTATGCATGAAGAAGAATTATTTTCATTAAATTGGATTGGCAATTTTGATGTTTGCCATGCAACCTTGTTGTCTACGGTGAATGGAGCATTTGTGAACAAATTGAAAGCCAAATTGGCCGAAGCTACTGTTGACTGCACTGTTCAAGATGATTTGCCTACTGAAGAAAATTTCCTAGTTGATATGGCCGAATTTGTGACAAGGGATGTTGAAGAAAATGTCACGTATGGTGTACATTTGATGGATAGTAGCTTATATGATGTGAGTGTGTTAAATCTCACTGAAATAAGTCAAGACCGAAATGCCATGCAAGCTAGTCAACATACAGAGGAAATTCAATCTATTAATGCAGAAAGTGCACATGGTGACAGTCACGTGCTACACACTCCGGAAAGGGAAGGAAATATAGTGGAAAGTCAAGCTCAATCTCACATGCTTGAAGCCAATTTTGCTCAAGAAGGAGCAAGGTGTTTTCCCTCATCCCGAGAAGAGCAAAAACTTGATGGCACACCTACAAATGAGAAATTAAAAAATCTGGAGAATGTTGTCTTAAGCCTTGTTGACCGAATGGAGAGCATGTTTTAAGGGATCTACACTCATGTGGATCAAGTTGTCAATATTCAAGGTGGAAAATTCGAAGCATCTTTTGATGAAAATCGGAGAAGTCAACAACATTTGATTGATACCCACCAAGCACTTGAAAGACAAGTTGGAAGTTTGAATAACAATGTCAAAGGGCAACTCAATGAGTTCTATATCCAACTTTCCCAAATCCTCAAGAATTCTGGAAAGGCAAATGAAGCAATTGCCGTGAGCCAAAGCCAAGGTATTCTCAATGTTGTTCATCAACATGAAAAGCAGATTAGTGATGTCCACACGGATCTCATCTCAGTTAACACCAAAGTGGGCTGTCTTCGGGGTTCTTATGAGAATATTTCCGAATCCATTTCATCTCTTCGTGAATCTGTTCATACACTTCTTGATTACGCCAAAAAGGGGGAAGAGAGATTCAGTCATTTGGAGAGCACGATTGAGATGATGATGACTGCCATGGCTAGCAGAAATGTTGGCACAAGCAGTAGTAGAGGTGGAGGAGGCAGATCTGCTGGAAGAAATGCACCAAGAAAAGGAGGATTGGAGTATTGGTTCGGTGGTGGTGAAGCTGGCAGTCCAGGAGGATCAAGCAGTGCAAATACCACTAACCGTTCTTTTCGTGATATTGTTTGTGCAGGAGGAAACATTGAGCAAATAAATTGGTACAACCGTGTAGCTCTTTATTTGGAATCCACACCGAGAGATGGTAGAGTTGAAATGCCAAAGTTGGTGACTTTGAATGATCTACCAAAAGGAATGAAGAAAAGTGGTCCTAGTGATCAAAACATGTGGGTTTCAAGTGAAAATTTCAGAAGAATTCAAAGCTATGCTAGAGCCTTGATGATTATGGTTCTAAGGGACTACATCAAAGTCAATGATGTCGAGCTACAAGATGGAAAAAGTCTAGAAGAGTGCATCATATGGTATGAGGAAGGTATACTGCCCGGGAGCAACATCACTGAAGCCTTCAACTACTATTCAGTTGGGCAGGTATGCAACAACTTTGCCATTAGTGACAATTTCGTTGATGTTCAGAACCATATTAACAATGTGCTCAAGGAAAAGAGAAACAAAGTGATTAGATGATTTGTATAATTTGTACAATTTTTGTGGTCCACGGGTACATGAACCCATGAAACAATTTGGAATGATTTGAATTATCTGTTTATGATGCTATTAAGTTGTTTCTTAATTTTATTATTTGTCTTGAAAGGTAACATTTTTAGCTTAGAGTGTATCAAATCGCATGAATTGGAAAAATGCAAAAATTCATTATCATTAAAATTCCAAAAATGCGAAATAGGAATATAGTGGCTAAAAATACCTTTCCTAGAGTCAAAATCATTTGTTAAACTCATCTTGGCTATGTCAATGAAAATAAAATCTTTTGAAAAATAATTGTTTTAAAAGACAAGCCAAATGACTGAGTATAGGTTTTGGCGTCATCAAAAAGGGGGAAAATTGATAGGAATATTTTTGTAAGTTTTGATGAGCCAAATGTATCTTTAGATCCCCTTAGTTTTTAAGTCTTTAGTACAAGCATCATAAATCAGAATATTGAAATCAGAAGGAATCTACCATAGGAAGAACAAAATTAATTTGAGAAATTAATTTTGGTCCTACGAGTATTCATCCGTGAAAGAAGCATAAAGCAATGGCGTTGCAAGGAATGACCAGATGAGCTTAACGGCGAAATGGTAGAGGTCCTTACTCTAAACGATCACACCCGAGATCGATTCCCCCCCAAGGACCTATATTTTGAAAGAGCACGATGCTTACTAAAGGAGCACAATGTGTGCTAAAAGAGCACGATGCTTACTAAAGGAGCACAATGTGGCAAAAGAGCAAGATGATCAGAAATTGGATAAATTCAAAGGAATTTACGATGCTTACTAAAGGAGCACAATGTGGCAAAAGATCCTAGAAATAAATTCTATCAGATGAATTTATTTCAAAGATTCGTTGGATATTCAAATTGACAATTAAAGTAATATTTTTAGAAACAACTAGAAAATCAAAGTTGTGCTAAAAATAATTACTTTGTCAGGCAAGTTGACAAATCAAATCAAAATTGAAGATCTACTACTGTCAACAATATCAGGCTATGAAGATTCAAATTTCAAATATCAAATTATCCCACTCCAACAGATATATTTGATTGATTATAAAAAGTCATGAAGACTTGAAGACAAAGTGCGTGAGAAGAAATAGAGAAAAAACGAGATAGAATACAAGTGCAAAATTCAAAAGTGCTAGTGCTCAAATATTCTAAGAGACTTAGTCTGAATAGTCTCAAATCTAGTTGGAGAGAGAAATACAAATCCTTGTATTTGTAAATTGTAGAAAGAGTATAGCTGTGTCCAAAATACTCTAGTGAGTGTAGCTGTGTGCAAAACACTTGTAGTTGCTAAGTGTAGCTGTGTGCAAGACACTTAGTTGGCGTTGAGTATAGCTGTGTGCGAAATACTCGGAGTTGAGTGTAGCTGTGTGCGAGACACTCAGAGTTGGGTGTAGCTGTGTGCAAGACATCCGGAAGAAGTGCTTGTGTAGCACTTGTTCACTATTGTAACTGTGTGTGGAAAATAGTAAATTTCTCCTATACGTGAAAGGAGAAAAGTGGACTAGGAAGATTACGCCACTTCCGAACCACTATAAATTGACTCTCTCATTTACATACCGCACTTACATTATTTGCTACATCTATCTATCTCATCCGACTAACCCGTTTACTATTCACAGTTAATCTTAATCATCCGGGTTTAGTGTGTTCTCACGTATGCATGTGACTCAAACTTCTCGAGCTTAAATAGTGATTTATTCTAAGCAAGTTTGACGTGTTGCATGTAACATTCGTCACACGTTCGACGTGATACGATATTTATTTACAATCTTGAATATTGTTATTATATATTGAGTGAACCATCTCCTTTATATATTCAAGATATCTCTGTCACTTTACATATCATTTGTACCTAACTTGCTTATACTTGCACACTTAATTTTCTAGTTGGGCATAACTCTTTACAGTTATTCCGCTGTGCAGTACAAACTTGCTCTATTTACTTATTACTTAGAGTTGAAGTTACCAAAGAGTTATTTAATTTGAAAAAGCTTGAAAGTCTATTCACCCCCCCCCCCCCTCTAGACTTTTACCACCCTATCGGGACCAACAGGGTCACCCGCCGGCTGCCCGCCGGCGACGAGTTTCCGGGCAGCGGGTGCCCGGGGGGCAGTCGCCTGCCCGCTGCCGGCGACGTCCAATCTGGCCGCGGGTAGGTGGCTGGTCCCCTACCCCCACCTACCCCCCACTAACTCTTTTTCACAAATAACGGCCCGGGAACCTTTGCGGAACCCGAAACCATGCTTAGGCACCTTTAAACGCAATTGATGACAACACGTAGACAATTAACGGATCAAAAGCAAGAAACATACGGCACATATCCTATCATGCTTTCTAAACATAATTAACACCCAAGCATGCGAATTCCCACCCAATGTATCAAGAATAACACCACACGAGTTTCACGATACATCCTAGGGCTCTAATTATATTTAAATCATCAAGAACGTAATTCATCCTTTAACATCAAGAACCAATCCAATTTATCAAGAATATCACACAATCATTAGGAATCTAGGTTTATCAAGAATATCACACAATCATCAAGAATCTCTTTCCATCATCAAGATTATCAAGATTACCCAAGAAATCATAACATCAATTATCAAGATCACACCATCAATATCATAGACGAATCATCAATACACAAGAATGTAGAGGGATGCCTAGAGGGAGATCATGGCTAAGAAAATAGGTTTTGTTGAGACATGGGTTACCTCTTAGCCTTAATTAATTTCTTTGGCTATGAAGGGTCTTTCTCTAAGTCTTCCTTCTTTCTTGATTTCTCCTAGGGGAATTCTTGGAGCTCCTTGTGTGGTGGGAGATTATTGTGGTGTGGGTTCTAGGTGCCTCCTATGTCCCCTATTTATATATCTAAGTGTCCTAATTAGGGTCCAAATACTATGGGCTTTCTAACTCTATTCCTTTTAGGACTAGGGGTTGGGTTTAGAGGTGAGGGCCCACGGACTATGATGGGCCTCTTCCTAATTAATTACTGTAATTTAATTCTTTCTTTTGGGTAATTGGTTAAATGTTTAATTGGTTTTAGGGGTCGTAACACGGGGTGTTACACTCTCCCCCCCCCTTAATGGGAAGCTTCGTCCCCGAAGCTTGGTCCTTGCCGAGTGACTTCCTCTTGGTTACCTGGTGTGAAGAGTTCGGGGTAGCGTTCCCTCATCGCGTCCTTGAGTTCCCATGTTGCTTCCTCGGTCCCATGATTGGTCCAGAGGATTTTTACCATTTCTATGGCTCGACGACGGGTGGTTCTTGTCTTGGTGTCCAGGATTCTTACCGGTTTTTCTTCGTATGCTAGTGACTCGTCGAGGTCCACGACCTCGGGTTGTAGCACGTGGCTTGGGTCGTGCACGTATTTCTTTAGCTGGGATATGTGGAATACGTTGTGTACCCGTTCTAGTTCGATGGGTAGAGCGAGGCGGTAGGCTAGGTTCCCGACTCTTTCTACGATTTCATAGGGGCCGATAAATCGAGGGCTGAGCTTTCCTTTTCTTCCGAATCTCATTACCCTTCGTGTGGGTGAGATTCTCAACCAGACCTTGTCCCCGGGGTTGAATTCGGCTTGTTTTCTCCTTAGGTCGGCGTAGGATTTCTGGCGGTCCTGGGCAGCCTTCATTCTTTCTTGGATGTGCTTGACTTTGGTTATGGTGTCTTGTAGGTATTGGGGCCCTAGTGTTACTGGGTCGACCATGTCTTCCCAACATAAGGGGGTTCTACACTTTTGTCCATATAGAGCTTCGTAGGGTGCCATACGAATGCTTGTGTGGTAGCTGTTGTTGTACGAGAATTCAATGAGGTCTAGATGTTCTTCCCATGTCCCTTGAAAGTCTAACACGCAGGCTCTTAGCATGTCTTCGAGAGTCTGAATGGTTCTCTCGGTTTGGCCTTCAGTAGTGGGGTGGAAGGAAGTGCTTAGTTTTAGTTGTGTCCCCAAGGCTGATTGCAGCGATTTCCAAAACTGTGAGAGGAACCTGGAGTCTCTATAGGACACAATGTTTCGGGGAATTCCGTGGTATTTCACCACCTAGTTCAGGTAGCTTGGGCCAGTTGTGTCATTGTCCATGTTTCCTTCATGGCAATGAATCGTGCTGTTTTGGTTAGCCGGTCTACTATGACCCAAATTTTATCCTTACCGGTTTTTGTTGAGGGTAACCCCCCGACGAAGTCCATGGATATGGAATCCCACTTTCCTTGTGGTATCTCAAGGGGTTGTACGAGTCCCTTGGGCTTGCATCGCTCGGCCTTCACCCTTTGGCAGTTCAGGTATTTGGCCACGAAATCCGCAATTTTCTTTTTCATATTGGGCCACCAAAACGACTTTTTCACATCTTGGTATAGTTTGTCACCCCCTGGGTGAACTGAGTATGGGGAGTTGTGTCCCTCCCCCAAGATTTGTTGTTTTAAGTGGGGATGCGTTGTGGGCACGCACCACCTACCTTGGTAGCGGAGACTGCCATCTTCGTGTATTTTGAAGGGTCCTTCCTTTCCCTGGGTTAGGTCGAGACGAATTTTATCTAGTTCCGGATCCTGCTGTTGTCCCGTTTTGATTTCTTCGAAGAGTGTGGGTACGATTTGGGTGTTGAATAGGTGGATCTCGGGGTGGGTTTGATCTTGCTCTATTATTTCCAAGTTTAGCTTCTGGAAGTCTCTGTACAGCTGGTCTGGTAGGACCCAGGTGGTGTTGAGGGAGTGGTTAGTCTTCCTGCTTAGGGCGTTTGCCACGATGTTAGCTTTTCCCTCGTGGTACTGGATGTCTAAGTCGTAGTCTTTTATGAGCTCTAGCCACCTTCGTTGCCTCATGTTTAGGTCTTTCTGGGTGAAGATGTACTTTAGGCTTTTATGGTCCGTGTAAATCTTGCATTGTACTCCGTATAGATAATGCCTCCAAATTTTCAGTGCGAATACGATAGCGGCTAGCTCGAGGTCGTGGGTGGGGTAATTTTCTTCGTGGGTTTTGAGTTGCCTAGATGCGTACGCTATCACCTTGCCTTTTTGCATTAGTACGCACTCCAACCCCTTCTTGGACGCGTCACTGAAGACCTCGAACCCTTCCACCCCGGAGGGGATGGCTAGTACAGGTGCCATGGTTAGCTTATCCTTCAATTCCTGAAAGGCTGTGGCGCAGTTGTCGTCCCATCGGAAGGGGGTCTCCTTTTTCATGAGTCTGATGAGAGGTTGAGCTATCTTGGTAAAGTCAGGTACAAGCCTCTTGTAGTGGCCAGCCAAGCCCAGGAAGCTTCGGACCTCTGAAAGTGAACTCGGTGTGGTCCAGTCCTTAACGGCATGGACTTTGGCGGGGTCCACCTTAATTCCTTCTTTGGTTATTACGTGGCCCAGGAAGGCTACGCTGTCTTTCCAGAATTCGCATTTGGAGAACTTGGCGTATAACTGGTGTTCTCTTAGAGTTTGTAAGGTTATGCGGAGGTGCCTTTCATGTTCTTCCTTGTTTCGGGAGTAGACTAGGATGTCGTCAATGAATACAATGACGAAATCATCCAGGTGGGGTCAGAATACTCGGTTCATGAGGTCCATGAATATGGCGGGTGCGTTGGTGAGTCCGAAGGGCATTACGGTAAATTTGTAGTGGTCGTAACGTGTTCGGAAGGCCGTTTTCTGAATGTCCGGTTTGGCCACTTGTATTTGGTGATATCCGGATCTTAGGTCAATTTTCGAGAACACCCCTGCCCCCTTAAGCTGATCGAACAAGTCATCGATTCGGGGAAGGGGGTACCTATTCTTTATTGTGACTTGATTAAGTTCCCTATAGTCGATGC
Source organism: Ipomoea nil (assembly GCF_001879475.1). Lineage (NCBI taxonomy): Eukaryota > Viridiplantae > Streptophyta > Magnoliopsida > Solanales > Convolvulaceae > Ipomoea > Ipomoea nil. The sequence continues at coordinate 1,628,901 of NW_017616755.1, read as the reverse complement.
ACAGGCGCATGCTCCCATCTTTCTTTTTGACGAATAGTAGTTCCTGAAGTTGCGTTTTCAGTTCCTTCATTTCTTTTGGTGCTAGCCTGTATGGTGGTTTAGAGATCGGGGCAGCGCCAGGTACGAGGTCTATTGTGAACTCGACTTCCCTGGCCGGGGGTGCCCCGGGAATCTCGTCTGGGAAGACGTCGGCGAATTCGTTTACTACTGGAATGGTTTGTGGTTCGGGTGTTTTGGTGTTGAGGTCCTCGACCGAGCATAGGAAGGCCTCGCTTCCTTGGTTTAGGTATTTCTTTATTTTCACCATGTTTACAAGTTTGATCTCTAGACCCTGGCGGGTTCCATGGTACGACACCCTTTTACCGTTTAGTCCCCGTAGGACCACTTTTTGTTCTCCGCATAGGATTTGTGCTTGGAATTTCCCTAGCCAGTCCATGCCCAAGATCACTTGTACCCCATCCAGTCTGAATTGTATTAAGTTGCTGGGAAATTCCACTCCTTGGATGGTGATCATTATGTTCTCGTACATGCGGTCACACTTTATGATTTCGTCGGAGGCCACTTTGACCCGGAGTCGGACTTTGGTGTTGGTGTTAAGGCCGAGTTGAGTGGCGAATTCGGTTGCTATAAATGAGTTGGTAGCCCCCGAATCAAATAGTATAGTGGCGGGGGTGGCGTGTACTAGGAAGGTTCCAGAGACTATGTTGCTGTCTCCGATCCTGGCTTTGCTTAGGGTAAGGATTCTCCCTTGATTGGTTGGCGTTGCGACCTTGTGGGGTGAGACGGTCCTGGGGTTTTTAGGCCCTCGGGTGGGAATTGTGTGACTCCCCTCAGGTCTCCTTTTGTATCCCAGGTGTGTCTCCCGGGGTTGGTTTGATACTTGTTGTAGTTGGAATGCCTTGGCATAGGCTTCCCCGAGGGTTCTTGGTTCTTGTGTGGCCAGGGCTTTCCGGTGTTCAGGATCAAAGCCTGTTATGAACTTCTTGACCTTGCTCATCTCGGTGGGCACCAGCTCGGGGGTGAGGCGAGCCAGTCTGTGGAATTGCTGGTAGTATTCCGTGATCGGGGCTGCCCCTTGTTTTAGGTGGAGGAACTCTTCGTATATGGTGGCTTTTAGATGGTTGGGGTAGAATTGTTCTCGTAGTCGTGTTTTTAGGGTATCCCAGTTGAATTCGGGGCTTTGTTTGTATGTGGGTCTTTCGTGAGCCCACCAGGTGTCGGCCTCGTGTCTGAAGTAGAAGGAGGCTATTCTTACTTGGTGGTTTTCCGGGCATCTGGTTGCCCTGAATATCTTGTCAAAAGTCCTTATCCATTCCTCGAGGGTCGTGGGGTCTTCGTTCCCCGAGAAGATGGGTGGTTGGTGTGCCGAGACTTGGTGGTGGATTTCCAAGTTCTCGTTTGTTGGTGATGGCTAGGGAACGGTAATACTCAGTGCCTGGGCAATTTGGGCCAGGCGTTGCAGATTCTGAGTCAAGAATTCCTGGGTGGGGAGTTTCGGTGTTCCTTCCTGTTTCCTTTTTGGCGTCATCCTGGTTTTCATGGGTCGATGTTATTTTGCATTCTTACCTTGATGTGATAAGCGGGGGGGGGGGGGGAGGGGGGGGGGGAAGTTTCCTTTAAATAAGTGAGGGAGGGTTATGTGTAGGTCTCACAGTCTCACCGCGCATCCTAAGGTTCCTGAGTCCTATGTTCCTAAATACTTAGAGTTCAAGCCTATTGTCTTAAGAGTCTTATCCTAGGGTCAAACTTAGGCTCTAATACCAACTGTAACACCCCGAAAATTTTAAAATTTTGAAGCTCATATAATAAAAGTCAATGCTCATAAATCCCAAAACAAACATAAGAGTACGGGGTGCTATGCCACACCTGAGCTAGAGAACTCAGGTGCACAGGCATACTTCTAGAATCCTCAAATAGTATCAATACATAAACATGGCACGCAGGCCGAAAGAGAAACTATCTACTCTATGCTCCGAATCTCTAGCGCGCTCCAGTGTTTAATCATCTGTGCCTGAAAGCCAAATATATCTGTTCAGCGAGAGATGCTGGTAACCCACTCCAACGCGTTGAAATACAATACATATAGGCATACATATAGATATAAGAAAAACCATTTTGAAGCATGAAGATATACCCTAAGAGACTCTAGCTTTTAAAACAGGGAATAGACTCGACAGATAGGGATAAGCACAGTCAACAGTCATACAATTCACAAGCATAGGGAACAGACTCGACAGATAGAGATAAGCACAGCCAATAGTCATAACCAAGCATATACGGTTTACTAGCATGTATCCTATAGTCACGCTTTCATAAAATTCGTAACATCAAATCATCCATATTTCATCACATAGCACACTTTAATGGCGCCACAGGACCAATCGCATGCCAATACATGAGGATCAGCGCATATAGCTCTGACACGGCCCCGTAGCACCCTGCCCCGTATCGCAACACGGAGGGGTCGATCGCAACCGACCGATGAACCGCAGCTCATCATAATGTTTGATCGCAACCAAACAGTGGACCGCAGCCCAAGAGTAGTCATCGGGCCGCAGCCAGGAATATGAACCGCAGCTCATGTAAAACGTTTGATCGCAACCAAACGGTGGACTGCAGCCCGAGAGTGTAAATCTGACCGCAGCCAGCTTCTGAACCGCAGCTCAGGAATAACCAATTCGATCACAACCAAATTGGGGTATCATGCACACATAACACATAGCAAACACATGCAACCCACATTGACACATTGGGAAGGGGGAGAAATCGTATAACGAAACCTATGCGTGATCATCAACATACTAAGAATAATCCTAAGGGGTTCATACTTCTTACACCTAGGCCAACGGATACCAATTCAACTAGCATGTAATATATAAGACTCATTCAACCTACGAATGGTACCCGAAACATCAAACTAGACATAGGCACAATAGACGGAGTCCGTTGGGACACCACGGGGGTCGGGGGAACATCAAACGGGGAAGCCGGGATCCCGAGGTAGGACAATTTCCAGCGGGTAGCCGGTGGGTGAAGGGTCACCCGCCGGCTGCCCGCCGGCGACGAGTTTCCGGGCAGCGGGTGCCCGGCGGGCAGTCGCATGCCCGCTGCCGGCGACGTCCAATCTGGCCGCGGGTAGGTGGCGGGTAGGGCCACCTGACTTTTATATAAAGGAACTGATGGGCCTCTTCCTAATTAATTACTGTAATTTAATTTTTTCTTTTGGGTAATTGGTTAAATGATTAATTGGTTTTAGGGGTCGCAACACGGGGTGTTACACTATCATTAGCTTTCCCTTAAGCCAAAGGGCTTTTATGTAATTACAGCTTTTTGGTTAGTTAGTCAGAGGCAGTTAGGCAACTGCTTTTTAATCCGTCCCTTCCCTCTTTTGAGGCAGGTATGTTTTCTCCCCTTTTTCAAAGTGTAATGAACTCAAGTTCTCTCTGCAATTCAGAACTTTCCTCTTTCCTTCAATGAACACTGAGTGATTCTATCAATAATATTATCACTATTTTATTATTATAAAACAATTATGAAACAATGTAATAGAGTCAATAACATTAAAAAAAATGTTTCATGCATAGATGTAGATTAAATTCAATTTTAAACTTTTTCTTTTCCTTCTGGCTCGCTATATTTGATTTTTTTTTTCTGGGTTCATGCATAATAATTGGTATCCCACCACTGTGAGTTCAATCATATTTAGCCTGTAGAGTATATCTTTTTTATGGCATTAAGATTAAGTAAAACTTTTGCCTAGCAATTTGGTAATAGATTATGGAAATGGCTAAGAAAATAAGGGCAATTTAATTGATATAAGAGATTATGGTTGACTATTGCAATGTTACGAAATGGCGAAGAATAAAAGGAATGGACATAGGGGCTAATCCAGAAAATTTTCTCAATGGGGGCGAAATATTAAAACGAAAGGGATAGCTTAAAAAAATGACACACTTAAAGAAGTTAGTCATAAATGTTGTTAGATATGAGCGAAAAATAAAACACATCAAAACTTTATAAAAATATTTATAACAAAATATGAAACATAATAATTTAATAAAATAATTCTAATAGAAAACACATTATAAATTACACATCTCAATATTAATATAAAAGTATATATATATATATATATATATATATATATATATATATATATATATATATATATATATATATATATATATATATATATATATATATTAATAGGTAGGAACATAAGAACTAATCCAAGCCTTTGAAACTCATCCAATCAATGGTTTAGATTAAATAATCACTAATAAGAAGACCATTAATATAAATAATTACAAGGGATAGTGGGAAGACCATTATAGATGACGAAGGACTCTAATTTTTCTCCAATCCCGCGAACGACAACCCTGCTCCAGAAAATAGCCAAAAAAAACTCCATTCAAATTCAAACCCCTAACCTTCCTTAGGCAAACACACATGCTCTACCATCTAAGCTAACTCATTTTCAATTAACATTAGACGATGTTTTCTTTTCCTTATTCTAAACCTTGTACTATATATACACATATACATACAAGAGTTATATATAGGGTGGGGATGTGGTGAGTGGGGGCAGCTGCCCCCACTGCCTCCATTGTAGCTCCGCCCCTGAATGGACATAGAGTTTGATTTTTAAGGCATAGGACAAGCCATTGGGTTGTGGGAACGGGCTTCGCTCCAAAATGTCTCTTTATAGAAGAAACACTAACCTTGCTAGTAAAGATTTATTATACACAATTGTGGTCACATTCAAATCTTCAAAGTTGGTCAGATATTCCAATCTAGTCATATCTTCATACTCGGGTGATATCAAAACTTGATTCAAATGTGTCTTGTTTGCCTCATATATAACATCAATTCCTTGTCGAGTCACTTAAACACAATTAATCAAAATAAATGAGTATTTAGGACACTTTATCAAACATGTAAGTTGTTGAATTGATTAACAATAAGATTTGATACAAACATTATTACAAATTGAACCAAAAAAATCTAACATCAGGAATCTTATTTATTATTTTTTCTTAATTTTTAAAAGTAGACATCTAAAGTAATCCTTTTTCTGTTGTATGTGTCACGCCCCAAAAATGAGCGTAACCCGGCCGTATTACTACGACAAAAAACATATCGTTGTAATACGAAGCCTACTAAACAAAATATCAACCACAAGATAACCTAAACAACCTCTTGGTCTTAAAGTTCCTACTCCCAAAGATAGCTTAATTGAAAGTATAATATATACATTTAAGCTTCTAGACATATTTCAAATTTACAACATGGAATCCAAGGTCCTACTATGGACTTGATCTCCACAAAAAGATAGAAGGAGTCCACCTCTATCACAAAAACTAGACTAATACTCTATGGTCTTTAGCCCCAAAATGTGACCTCCCTCGTCTTAACCTCGATCAACACTCTAATCTAAAAACATGAAACACACGAGTGAGCTCAAAGATAGGTACATTATATAACACTTCTCTACCAAATCAAGTATAGAGAATAAAGATGACCACAAAATATATTAGTTAACATAAGATGTTATAAAATTTATAATAAAAGCGTCAGTATTCTTATACAATTATATCGCGTACGAGTATCAATAATTCGAGAGTTTTCCTTCAAGTCATGAATCATAGGTTGGTGCTCAAATAGCATATATAAATAAATAAATAAATAAATAAAGATATTACATACCTAGCTCACCATTTTACTTTGAGAACTATAATATACTCATAGTATGAGCCAAGATCAGTTAAGACCATTACACTAGTCAAGGGTAGCAAAGTTACCAATTAAAATCAAGGGAATGTTCCAAATCAAGGGTGGCAAGACCACCAATTGGGAATCAAGGGAACATTCCAAACCAAGACAAGGATGGTTAGACCACCTATATGATGAATACCTTTGAAGATATATATATCATGATCAACATTAAAACATATATCAAATTCCCAAATTTTCATGAGATATGTACTAATACTTTATCATACAAATCATGCCCATATTCAAGAATAGCTTCAATATTTTGCAATCACTTAGGCTATGGTATATAAGTTACAATGAGTAAGTAAATTGTAAGCTTCCTTACCATAGCAAGCTTTAAGCATAGAAATTCCTTTATGCACTAACCTTCACAGTCACCTATCAAATACATACACCATTATAACTTACTAGCATTCCAAACATTTACAAATTCTTCTTGTAAATTTATAAACAACCATGTTTTCTCCACACCAAGCAACAACCCAAAATATAAATAAATGAGCTTAAGACCTCTATCACTCTTCTTGAAACAAGTACTGTCAAAAGTTTAACAAGGAACATGTAACTCATTAGGGAGAAAAATCAGCCCACAATATGAATAATAAAGCATAAATTGGTAAAGAAAATGAAGTAATAAAATAGCACATCATTCATCAAAAATACCCACTGTACGATCATCACTCCATTGATATTGAAATCTCTATGCAAGAAATTAAAGGACATGTAGTCATATGTATCTATTACACACGGACTCATCACCTAAATCGCAAATTGAGAGGAAATTGATTTGAAATCTAGAGAAGTAATACAAAACACTACATAAGCTCATCTTCCTTCAAAAACTTGAGTAAATTAGAAGGGATCTAAAATTCCAAATACACTAAATTTCCTTGGTAATTTTAAATTCCTCACTGTCGTAAATTTCCATCTTGAGCTTCGAATTACATAGCAAAATTAACAGGGAATGGTGTTTTCATCTTTTTAAAACAGAATAAAAATTAAGGCAAATTATGCCCTGGACCCGTGTCCACAATTCATTGTGGACACGGGCCCAAAACGACGTAGAAAAACGCGTCATTTAGTTTTTAAAAAAAATCGCGCGTGTTTTGCCGTTAACGGCGTTATTTTTTTTTTGGATTATGAATGTACAGTTATGCCGTTATGAATGTACAGTTATGCAATTATGAAATTATGAACACAGAGCTCTAACATTATGAACTTACAATTATGAACATATAGTGATAAAATTTATGACCATGGAGCTTTAAAATTGTGAATATAGAGCTTCGAAGATTATGAATGTACAGTTATGGAGTTATGAATGTACAGTTATAGAGTTATGAATCTACAGTTATGGAGTTATGAATCTATAGTTATGAGATTATGAATCTACAGTTATGGAATTATGAATGTACAGTTATTGATCGAATTATGAACAAAGAGCTCTGACATTATGAACTTACAATTATGAACATATAGTGATAAAATTATGAACATAGAGCTCTAAAATTGTGAACATAGAGCTTCGAAAATTATGAATGTACAATTATGGAGTTATGAATGTACAGTTATGGAGTTATAAATGTACAGTTATGGAGTTATGAATGTACAGTTATGGAGTTATGAATGTACAGTTATAGAGTTATTAACGTACAATTATGGAGTTATGAATGTACAGTTATTGATCAAATTATGAACAAAGAGCTCTGACATTATGAACTTACAATTATGAACATATAGTGATAAAATTATGAACATAGAGCTCTAAAATTGTGAACATAGAGCTTCGAAAATTATGAATGTACAATTATGGAGTTATGAATGTACAGTTATGGAGTTATGAATGTACAGTTATGGAGTTATGAATGTACAGTTAAGAGTTATGAACGTACAGTTATGGAGTTATGAATGTATAGTTATTAACATATAGTAATAAAATTATGAACATATACTCTTATAACGAAGCGGTCTGAAATTTGAAAAAAAAAAAAAAAAAAAAAAAAAAAAGAAGAAGAAGAAGAAGGAGATAACAGTGCCTAATGGCACTGTTACCTGTGTCCAGCATGCTGGACACGGGTCCAACGCATAACGATTGAAAAATTAATTACCTTGTCTTGTTGAACGCTAAAACAAAACCTCTCTTGCTTGTTTCTTTGTGCTACGTCAATAGCAAAATCAGATGCCTCCTCACTTCCCTTTCTTCTCTACTAAGGCTCAAGAGTGTAATCTGATTTTTGTTTTCCTTATTGGACTTCTCAAGCTTAACTACAATTATTATTGGGCTCATTGAAAGATTAAATCCAATTAAAACTTAACCAATTAATTAAATTATAATTTGGGCCTAGGAAGAATAGGACCTAAAATATCTAGTTAGACTATTATTATTATTATTATTATTATTATTATTATTATTATTATTATTATTATTATTATTATTATTATTATCAAAAACTGAAAATTTGTCATTACATACTCTACCCCTTAATGAAAGTTTCGTCCTCGAAACTTACATACCTTCCACAGTAAAGAGCTCAGGATAACATTCTTTCATGATCTCTTCTCGTTCCCAAGTAGCTTCTTTTGATGTGTGATTAGACCATTGTATCTTGACCCACTGGATTATACGTTGTCTTAAGGTTTGTTCCTTCTTGTGAACTATACGAATAGGCACTTTTGTGTAGGACAAGTTATCGCTGACATGCAGTGGCTCATAGTCCAAAATGTGACTAGGATCTGAAATATATTTCCTTAACATAGATACATGGAAAGACATTATTGGCACGAGATAATCCTTGTGGAAGTGCGACCCTATAAGCCAAATCACCAACTCTTTCAAGAACTTCAAACGGTCCCACATAGCGACGACTTAACTTTTCGCGTTTTCCACTTCTCATCACGCCCTTAGTTGGAGACACTCTCACGTACACAAAATCCCCACTATTGAATTCTAAGCCTCGTCTCTTCAAATCAGCCCCACTCTTCCGCTTATCTTGAGAAGTTTTAATCCTATCTCTTATTAATTGAATCTTCTCAACTGTAAGTTCTACCAATTCAGGACCCAATATCTTCTTTTCTCAAACTTCATCCCAACACAAAGGTGACCGACACTTCCTCCCATATAATGCTTCATATGGTGCCATTCCAATGCTTGATTGATAACTATTATTATAAGCAAACTCAATTAATGGGGAATGTTTACTCCAACAACCCTTAAAGTCAAGTACACAAGCTTTAAGCATATCCTCTAAGGTTTGAATTGTCTTTTTTGTTTGCCCATCAGTTTGAGGGTGAAAGGCTGTACTGAGTTTAAGTTCTCTACCCAAAACTCATTGCAATTAAAATGGTTAGTGATGGTGGGTTTCCCTCATCACCTAGAAAAATGATGAGCGGAAATTATTGAATAAACATATATTTTCCTTCTCCTTTACCGCTTGATATGATAAAAATATCACTTCATTTTCATTTTTGATAGGAGGCACCAAAAGCACACAGATCCTAGAGGTGCAATTTGTTATAATCCTAGACCAGAATCCACAATGTTGTGTGGACCATAAAAAGTACATTCTTAATATACTAAAAGTACATTATTTGTGTACTGAATGTAGTACTTTTAGTACTTAAATAATGTACTTTCTCTGAATACAATGTATATTTTTAATATATTAAAAAAGTACATTATTTGCATACTGTATGTACATTATTTGATAGTATGGTCCACATAATAATGAATGAGTTACAACTATGTAAGTTTTGATTTTTTAAAAATGTTTAAGAATACGTATACATCTTAATAATTTTCAATATTAAGAGGAAACCAAATAAAAATAAACAACAAACCAAAATTAAAAGAATTCTGTAATTTTTTAAATATATCAATCTAACATAATTTAATGACCAAAAATAAAATAAATTTTATAATATTTATAAGTTATCAATTTTTATAATGTATCAATAAATAAATTGATCTAATATAATTTAGGGATATAAAAAATCAAGTTCAAATGATATTGCAAGTGTTTTATAAAATTTTAATATTACAAGTCTCTTATAAATTTTTAATTTAGTAGAAAATATTGTTAATTTTTAATTTTGAGATTAATGGTTCAAATCTTATTTTAAAAGATATTAACTTCGAAAGTATGTGTGTGAATATATATTAATTAACTAATTACTGTATTAAAAAGTTTAAGTGCTTCAATAGGACATTGATGGTTAACTATAATGTGATCGAGTGGGTCAAATCTTATTTTTTAAAAAAGTTATGAGTGTTTTACATAAAAATATTTGGTCTCCTCTCCCAGTGTCACCAAAAAAATTTCCCACACCTCCCCTACAAAAAAGTCAAATTTTCAATAATTATAAAATTAACCCATTTTTTTACTAAAACCCTATGAACTCTTTTAAACGGCTGAGGTGAATTCACATTTTTTAAATCCTAGTATGTGAACATGTGTACCAATATGAGTTTTTCATATATTGTGATGATATAGTTCAATTCACGAACAATTAAAACTCTTAATGCACCATTTTCTTTTAAAATCAATTAATGGGGTTAAGTTGATGATTGCAATGAATAATAATTGCCTTCTATTCATTCTGATATTACGTTTCCAATCGCGAAACTCGATCTGTAATTCCAATTTTGATATCCATTGGATTTTGAATAATGCTTCTGGTGATTCACCGTCTCCGACAATCGTGATCACTCGTTAACCCAAGTATGTTGCTTTTTATTTTATTTTCACACGCTGATTCCGATCCTGGGGGTTATTGTTCCTAACGATTAAAGTACGGTGTAGTTGTACGTTAGACCAGGATGAGGGGGATGTGTAAATGGCATTGGGTGAACTGAAGACCGTGGGGCACAGTTTAGAAGACACTTATCTATTGTTCCGTTTCAAAAAGATGCAAAGTGCATTATATATGGTGGGTGTTGAATCCAACAAATAATAATTTACTTACTATAATAATTTGCAATAGTGATGAGTAAGGTCGTATCCACAGAGATTGGTTCGATTTAATTTTATATCAAAATTTAAATAAAGAATGGAATGATAATTTGAGTTTAAAAAGCATTAATAAAATGACAAAGAATATTAAGTAAAAAATAAATCGTAGGAAAATTAGTATCCAACCCAAGACATAATGTCAGAACTGATCCAAAGAAGTGATCATTGAAATAAAGTGTAAATTCTTTTATCCTACACCAAATTACACCAAATTGGTTATTGTTATTAACAAGCTCTAACAACCTATCTCTCCTTACTTTATCGGTAATCAAAACAGGCTCTTCAATTACTTCCCTAGAAAATTAACAACCCTAAACAAGCCCTTCGGATTTAATTAACTATCAGCATTAAGAATTAGAAAGACTACCAATTCTAACCAACAGACTCGAAAGCTCGGTCCATTTAAACTAGACTATACATCTCCCTAACATAAGATTGAAAATCGATCTCTTTTATAATCAACTATGTTATTTTACGACTAATGTTTAGAACACTTAAACAATTACGGATTTAAGAATTCTAAATGGCAATTTACTGGATTGAAAACTGAACAACGGATCCTTTTTGTACAATTAATCAAAGCAGTAATATCAAGATAATAGAAGACATATAAATAGTGTAGCATAAAAGAAAATCAAATTAGATCTCACAATTCAAAAAGAACCAAAACTTCAAGTATTCTTGAGTTGGAAAATAAACTTAACAACACATCATAATGAAATGTACTGATTGTCCTCTACTGAAGAATTCAGGCCTATTTATACTAATTTCAGCACCTAATCAGCTAAAAATAATCCTAATTTCCCTAACATCCTCAAATTGAATCAATTTTTTCGACCACATAAAACCAATAAAATAAATAATATTTATTTTCTAAATCATACGCACCAAAGAAAATAAGCTCCAGTTGATTTCGTCTGTTTGTGGTAGCAGACTAGCAGTTCGAAGCAGCCGCAGAAGTCGTTCGCCCATGGAGTCATTCATCGCGGCAGACCGCGAACGGAGTTCCCATTGCCGATGTCGTCGCTGCATACCTGGGAGATGCTCGGAAGAAGTATCGATGGTGCCTACGTACGTAAAAAGCTTATAAGGGAAAAAAAAGATAATGAAACGACAAATATATTAAACGGGGAAGAATATGTTGTGCATCCGTGTGCAACATGCATGGTGCACACGGATGCAAAAACGGCATCGTTTTACTTTTAAAAAAATCATTTTCTATTGCCGTTAGTTACGCAAACATATGTTCATAATTTTATAATTTTACATTCTTTATTTGTAGTTAGGAAATTATGGATGTGTAGTTATGCGATTCTGGATTTATAGTTATGAAGTTATGGATGTGTAATTATGCATGCAATTCTGAATGTATAGTTATGAAGTTATAATTTCACATTTTGAATGTATAGTTATAAAGTTATGGATGTGTAGTTATGCAATTCTGAATGTATAGTTATGAAGTTATGGATGTGTAGTTATGCATGCAATTATGAATGTATAGTTATGAAGTTATGGATGTGTAGTTATGCAATTCTGGATTTATAGTTATGAAGTTATGGATGTGTAGTTATGCAATTAGGGATTTATAGTTATGAAGTTATGGATGTGTAGTTATGCAATTCTGGATGTATAGTTATGAAGTTATTGCTGTGTTGTTATGCAATTCTGGATGTATAGTTATAAAGTTATGGATGTGTAGTTAGGCAATTATGATTTTTTTTTTCAAAGTCGGACGTCAAAACGACGTCGTTTTTGCAACCGTGTGCACCATGCATGTGTAGTTTGGGCTGCTGAAATCAAAAAACAAATAAAACATGTAAGTTGGGCTAAATGAAACAAAAAATGACAAATGTATTCCCAATGGCCCAAAAATGACATTTAAGCTTAAATTATTCAAATAACTATTATATTAATATAAAATATAAAATAAAGTTTAAAATAAATATAATATTAATTAAATAAAACTAATTTATTATAATAAACTATCTAAATTAAATATATAAATCGTACTTATCAATATACTTGTGGGTAGCCTGGTTTGTTAGCAATTATATCATGGACCATGGTTCACAAAGCTTTGTAGACCATGATCCAAAAACGGCGCCGTTTCTTTAAGTAAAGAAATGGCAGCCGTTACAGCTTAACGGAGCGCGTATTTTTGGTGTGTTAATTACAAAATGAAACTACAGTGTATCTAAACTGAAACTGCCTCACATATTGTTTTTATATTATCAAATGAAACTGCAATTGAATTGAAACGAAACTATAGTAGTGTTGAAATGAAACTACAGTGTATACAAAATGAAACTGAATAATAAATTCACATATTTGAGTGTATATTATCCAACGAACCTGTAGTTATATCAAAACGATAATGTAGTTGTGTTCTAATAAAACTATAGTTTATATAAAATGAAACTGAATAACAGTTTCGCATATTTGTGTGTATAATGTCGAATGAAACTGCAGTTATATCAAAATGAAACTGAATAACATTTCAAATATTTGAGTGTATCTGTAGTTATATCGAAATGATAATGTAGTTGTGTTGTAACGAAAGTATGAAACTATAGTATATATAAAATGAAACTGAATAATAATTTCACATATTTGAGTGTATAATGTCAAATGAAACTGTAGTTATATCGAAACGAAACTATAGTTGTGTTGAAATGAAACTGTAGTTGTGTTGAAATGAAACTGTAGTGTATACAAAATGAAACTGAATATGTTATACAAACAGAGTTATTTTTTGCGGACGGTGCGGAACATGTGCCATTTCTGTTCATTAAAAGAAACGACACCGTTTTGATGCCTGGACTACAATGCATTGTGGACTGCAATCCACAGTTTAATTTTCCCTGGTGTGTGGTAAACAATTGTTATACCGTGGACCGTGGTCCACACATCGTTGTATAGACCATGATCGTCGAATGAAACTGTAGTAGAATTAAAATGATACTTTAGTGTTACTATAATGAAACTAGTGTGTGTGGAAAATGAAACTTCAAAATAGGGCACATTATTGTCAAATGAAACTGTAGTATAATTAAAATGATATTTTAGTATGACTATAATGAAACTAGTGTGCATGGAAAATAAAACTAAAATATAGAGCCATGCATATAATAACATATATTGTCAAATGAACTGAAGTGAAAATAAAATAATACTTCAACATTACTATAGTTAAACTAGTATGTGTGGAAAATGAAACTAAAAAATAGAGCTCAAGCAATAATGTATGTCATCAAATGAAACTATAGTAAATTTAAAATGATACTTTAGTATTGCTATAATGAAACTAGTGTGGAGGGAAAATGAAACTAAAATACATAACAATAACGTCAAATGAAACTGAAGTGTAATTAAAATCATACATACTTGTAGTCCATGATGCTACATAGACCATGGACCACAGTAAAATTTGTTGTGGTACACAGTTGAAATTTCGTATGTGCAATGGGTATTGGTATATTGTGCATATGATAGTGTAGTGTCCTCTGTTATGAAGGTCCCTATGTGGTGCAAAGGTTGAGGTTGCCCTGCAAACACAGTTAGGGCAACAATTGTGTACTCAAGCACAACATCTAGTATATTACCTGTTGGTGTATGTGTTGTCTTTGAGAACCAAGACAATGATTGTATAAAATAGGTTAAGAATGCCACCACGAAGGATAGAACCCAAAATCTCTAACATAACAATCAAAGCTAAATCCACCAAGCCACACCTGTGACACCTCGAAATTCGAATTCGATTAAGGGATTAATTAAGTAATTAATCCTATTTCAATTGGTAATTTAATTCTTAAAAATCCTAAAAATTCAATAGTCGGGGACTAGTAATTGACTAGTCAACCCCAAAGTCAAGGTTGTACCTTAAGCTTTGTAAGGAGTTCCCTTGTTCCCTTACACCTCTTCATGTTAGTAAGGGTATTCTTGACTTTTCACCTTGTGTTAGTATTGTAAGTTAACCTAGTAGAACACCCTCATTTCTCTCCTTACACTTTCCAAATTCTAGCTCTACCTTCTCTCTAAAAGGTACATTGCTTTTCTTCCAAGCCAAGTTGAAGCTTTGTCAAAACTTCAAGAGTTGTCTCCAAGATTCTACCTTTCATACATTTGGACATCTAGGAGGGTAAGATCTATGTTCATCTTGTGTTTTTAGTGTTTTCTAAGGTGTCTTTTCTTAAAGATAGAATCTTTAAGATCTTTTGGTGTGTTTTTTAAGTGGGTTTGGAAGGTGAGCCTAATTAGGAGCTTGGTGAAGTGTTAGGTGAAGATTTTTGTCTACAAGAGGTAACCCATGCTCTACAAATCTATTTTGCTTACATATGTGATGATTTCTTGGATTCTACATGTGATTTTGCTATGAAATGTGAGTGTTTATGCATTGCCTTGTGAAAATGCATATCTAGAGCTTGTGTTTAGGGTTCATTTATGCCATTGCTTGGCTATTCCTTTGACTCTAGTCATTTTGTTGTATTTGGTGAGATTTGGCATGTTTTGGACTTGAATTTGAGCTTGGAGTTGAAAATCCCCGAGGGATTATTTGGTACAGGGTTACGTACCTGCGGTCGGAACGGCGGGTAGGGGTCCACCCATCGCCCTACCCGCGGCCGCGGGGTACATGTGACCGGTGGTTAATGTACCCGTGGGTGGAACCGCGGGTAGGGGCCTACCCGAGGGTCCACCCGCAGGGTACACTTTGATGATTGGTGGGGATTTGTTCCCCGTGATTCTTTTGACTCGGTATTTGGTCTTTTGACTTCCCGATGTTCTTTTGTGGAACTATTTGAGTGTCTTCTTGATGTTTCGTATGTCTAGAACTATGTGGTAGGTATCCATGTAGGTTTTGGTGTCTTGAATCGTCCTAAGTGTTCAACATTGTGTTTCATTGAACCGTGATGGGTCTTGTGTGTACTTCGGAATTACGTTTGGTTTGCCCGTTTGATAAGCATGTTAGTTCGGTGTTTAAATGCTAGCGTGTGTGTTGTTTTTACCTTCCTATTGTTGATGATAACTTGTGTTATTCATCGTTGTTGTTGGACTGTGATCCATTCCTTGATTGAGTATGGTTTCATATCTTCGTTGTGATCCGTTGATTAATTCCTGTTGAGGTGTTCAGGACCTCCAACAGTTGACGCAGACGATGCAGACGCTTAGTGAGGCTTTGCTGAACAATAACCACCCCGTGCCACCTCCTCAACCTGCTGGACACAGGGATATGGGTCGTTTGGTGTCGGGTCATAGGCCGCCGACCTTCGTGGGTGAAGAAGACCCGGTGGTTTTAGAAGAATGGATGAAAGTGTTCGACAAGATCTTCGCGGTTGTGGGTTGTCCTGAGGAGAGAAGGGTAGTACTGGCAACGTTCTACTTCTGTCATGAGGCTGATCTGTGGTGGATTCATGAGGGTCCGGCCTACCTTGAGGAGCCTGAGTTCGATTTGTCCGCGCTTAAGGATAAGATGCGCGAGAGGTTTTACCCGGCACACGTGCGAGCCGCCATGTACGAGGAGTTTCTCCATACGAAAAGCTTTTGGAATTTTTGGAGTTGGCGCGCTTTGCCTACGGAGCTCGCTAAGGTCGAGAAATTCGTTGCCGGTTTGAATTATGAGGCACGAAAAGCTTTGACTATGTGCAGGCCGAGTTCTCTTAAGGATGCTTATGTGAGTGCCGCGGATCTGTACCGTGTTCAGCAACTTCAACGAGGGTCTTATGAGCTAGCGAGGAAGAGGACCGAGAGTGGAGGCTCTTCCACCTTCAAGAAGCCACGACCGAGTTTTCAAGCTAAGAATGTGTCATCTACCACCCAAGGACCCAACCGGATGGAGCAAGGGAATCAAGCTAAGACATTTGCATGTCGTAGATGTGGGAAGGTGCACGCGGGCCAAGATTGTCATGGCCAAGTGTTTCGGTGTTTCCGATGAGGAAATCGGGGTCACAAGGTCGTTGAATGTCCCCAGCAAGCCAATCAGAGGGCGTTACCACCACCCCCAGGAGCCGGAGGAGCAGCGGGAGGTAGCTCGGGCCGTGGAGCAGCTAGAGCCAGACCATCAGGGAGAGTCTTCGTGATGGGGCGTTCGCAAGCAGAGTCCGAGGGTTTGGTGGAGGAGGAGCTAGCAGGTAATCATTTCCTAGCCTACCCTTGTCTTTTGTGCGCATCTTGTTCTTTGTTGCCTTGTGTTTCTTCGTTGTCTACTCGAGTTACTTGGCTATCCTTGTCATATCCTTGTCATGTTTTTCTTTGATAATGATTCTTTTGGGATTAAGTGTAAGCTCTTCTTGGGAGATGATTCTCTTAGTTTTTGCGAGTAAGTTTCGTTGTGGTGTTAGTTATTTAACTTCGGAATGAATCATGCTTGGGTTAATTCTATAATCCTTGCACTTGGATATTCTTGCAACCCTTCCTTTGAGAACCTTCTAAATTTCCCAATTTGAGAATAGAAAACCCATACAAAAATCCTATCTTGAGTAGCCTAAAAGTTAAGCAAAATGTTTAATTACAACCATTGAGTTTCGAACCCAAACATACTCTTTGCCAACCTAACTCCTAAACCACTAAGCTAATTATCTTTCTTAGAACCTAGACAATTTTAATTTCACCTAAACCATAAATTTCCACTTTACCCAAATCCCCAAATTAAATCATCCTTTTCCCAAATTTTCCCCAAAAATCCCTAATTTCCCAAATCTTCTTCTTCTCTCTTCTTCCCTACCCGTGAACCACCGAGAACCCACCTGCAACCCGTAGCACCACCACTAATCCGCCGACGCACCGCCGCTGCACCGTCGCTGTCCGCCACAACCGCCGTCCGCCGGAGCCTCGCCGCCGACCTGCACGTGCCGCGACGCCGAGAGAGGGTAGCGAGAGAGGGAGAAGCAGCGAGAGTGAGAGGAGAAGAAGGAAGAGTTGTGGGCTTCTTTTGTTGAGCTTTGGGTCATCTCCTACCATGCCTAGAAGGTCAAGCTTGGCTAGGAAAGTGGAATGGGTGGATGCCCACTACCTCGTTCTTGAAGGTAAAGCCTTTGATCCGGAATCTTTTCCTAATTCTTTGTTAGATATGCTTAGATTCCAAGGTTTGTTGGATGGGTTTCTCGCCATAAGGGCCGAGACCTACCCGAGTTTCTTTAAGGAATTTTATCGTCACATGGTTGTGACAAAGGATGGTGATAAGCTTGAAATCACTTCTAAAGTGAGAGGCGTGAAGGTAGTTCTGTCTGAAAAGAGGCTGGCTCAGCTTTTGAGTTTGTCTGCTTCGGGAGTTGCTCAATATAGCAGTAACTCATGATTAGTACGGATACCATGGGGTACCGGGACTATTTGAGTTATTTGTTGGGTCGCACGAGTGGTTTCACTCAAGCTTCAAGGCCGGAGAAAAAGTGGTTGTCTACGGAACAGAGGATCTTGGTTATGTTGGTATCAGATTGTTTGTTACCCAATAACAACAAAAGTAAGTTGTTAGGAAAGTTGGAGTGCACCTTTGCCTTTTGCCTTAAGAATATGGTCAAGTTCAATCTGCCAGCTTTAATGTTGCAACATATGGTTTTCTGCCGTGATCATAACCGGAAAAGCCTACCGTATGGGATGGTGTTGAGCTGGATTCTGGTTAGGAAGGGTGTAAGTGTGGATGGTTGGTGGGAAAGTTGGTGTTGGATGCCACCAATCTTCGAAGTTGCAATTTGTTTCAGCTGGATGATGGTGATTACATCACTCTCGAAGAAGTAGCAAGGAAAGCCCCTGAAGAAAGAGTGGAGTTGGCAGCCGAGCTTGGGATTCATGCCACGAAGTTAAACCTCGCTGTTCAGAGTTTGGGAGGCGATGAAGAAGTTGAGGGTGAAGCAGGCCGTGAGGATGAGGTGGGAGCACCGAAAGCTGTCGAGGCCGAAGAAAGTGATTCTGAAAGTGATTCTGAAAGTGAAAAAAATCAAAGGAGGAGGGAAGCTCGCACCAAGAGGGAGCACGACTCCGTGACGCATGAGGAGCGCGTTGTCACCTTGCTTCGTCAACAGAACCGCATGATCGAAGAAGGCTTTGCATACATGAAGACGCAGTTTGTCGCCGTGCACCAAAGGCTAGATCAGATCGAGGCCAGTTCGAGCCGTAGAGGAGAGGATGATGAAGAATCCGAAGAGTCAGAGAGCGAGTCCTTCTAGAGTGGAGTTGTGGCAATCTCGTTCGCCTCTCCTTAGTTATTGTTACCGTTTGTCTGTTGTTTGTTGCTTGTTCTTGTTTGTTTGTTTTGTTGATTAGTTAGTGTGTGGTTGGTGTTTTGAGATAGTTGTCTAGTTTTTAGTTGTTGGCTAGAAGTTGGTGTTTGTGTTGGGACTAGAGTTCGTTATGCTCAATATATCCGTTTGTTAAACTCTTGCCAATCCTTGTTTTGAAATACCTTCTTTCTTGCCTTAAATTCTTGTGGAATCTTTTGGGTTTTGACCAAAAGATATTGTTCTTGACACTCTTGTCACATTGTTGTTTCTTTTCACCGTTGTTTTAATTCGTCGTACCCAAGCTTCGGGGACGAAGCTTCTTTGAAGAGGGAGAGGATGTGACACCCCGAAATCCGAATTCGATTAAGGGATTAATTAAGTAATTAATCTTATTTCAATTGCTAATTTAATTCTCAAAAATCCTGAAAATTCAATAGTCGGGGACTAGTAATTGACTAGTCAACCCCAAAGTCAAGGCTGTACCTTAAGCTTTGTAAGGAGTTCCCTTGTTCCCTTACACCTCTTCATGTTAGTAAGGGTATTCTTGACTTTTCACCTTGTGTTAGTATTGTAAGTTAACCTAGTAGAACACCCTCATTTCTCTCTAAAAAGGTACATAGCTTTTCTTCCAAGCCAAGTTGAAGCTTTGTCAAAAATTCAAGAGTTGTCTCCAAGATTCTACCTTTCATACATTTGGGCATCTAGGAGGGTAAGATCTATGTTCATCTTGTGTTTTTAGTATTTTCTAAGGTGTCTTTTCTTAAAGATAGAATCTTTATGATCTTTTGGTGTGTTTTTGAAGTGGGTTTGGAAGGTGAGCCTTATTAGGAGCTTGGTGAAGTGTTTAGTGAAGGTTTTTGTCTACAAGAGGTAACCCATGCTCTACAAAATCTATTTTGCTTACCTATGTGATGATTTCTTAGATTTTACATGTGATTTTGCTATGAAATGTGAGTGTTTATGCATTGTCTTGTGAAAAGGCATATCTAGAGCTTGTGTTTAGGGTTCATTTATGCCATTGCTTGGCTGTTCCTTTGATTCAAGTCATTTTGTTGTATTTGGTGAGATTTGGCATATTTTGGACGTGAATTTGAGCTTGGAGTTGAAAATCCCCGAAGGGATTATTTGGTACAGGGTTACGTACCCGCGGGCGGAACGGCGGGTAGGGGTCCACCCGTCGCCCTACCTGAGGGATACAAGTGGCCGGTGGGTAATGTACCCGCGGGTAGGGGCCTACCCGTGGGTCCACCCGCGGGGTAAACTTTGATGATTGGTGGGGATTTGTTCCCCGTGATTCTTTTGACTTGGTATTTGGTCTTTTGACTTCCCGATGTTCTTTTGTGGAACTATTTGAGCGTCTTCTTAATGTTTTGTATGTCTAGAACTATGTGGTAGGTATCCATGTAAGTTTTGGTGTCTTGAATCATGCTAAGTGTTCAACATTGTGTTTTGTTGAACCGTGATGGGTCTTGTGTGTTCTTCGGAACTACGTTTGGTTTGCCCGTTTGATAAGCATGCTAGTTCGGTGTTTAAATGCTAGCGTGTGTGTTGTTTGTACCTTCCTATTGTTGATGATAACTTGTGTTATTCATCGTTGTTGTTGGACTGTGATCCATTCCTTGATTGAGTATGGTTTCATATCTTCGTTGTGATCCGTTGATTAATTCTTGTTGAGGTGTGATGTGTGTGTGGCTTTACCTGGATTGCACGATTTATGGTATGGGACACTAGTCACTAAGGTATTGCAGTGGCCCTCGTGGTGGCCATGACGTGATTATGGAGTTGTGACCTGTGTGTCAGGTTCACGTATTTCTTGGGAGGCGTGTGTCGCGCGTGTGTGTGATCGGTACCCTCGTGTACTATGAATCGATGGTCTTGTTGGTGGTCTTTGGTGGGGGACGACGGTCCCAGGAGGGAAAAGGTTGGACTTGGTTGTACAGGGGTCCTGGAGGTAACGGTTGGAACTAGATATAAGGTTGGGGGTAGCCACAAGGTTGGAACCGGGCATAAGGAAGGCATATCAACTCGTGATGGGTGATGTCACGAGGGCTTGTGTAGCCGTTGTTGTGAGTTCTCTTCTTGTGACGTGTGTAGTCACAAAGGCATGTGTTGCCATTGGGTGTGTCCTTATTCCTTTGAGTTATGCATGTCGGGTGTTAATCTATTGTGTGATGATAGATTATACCTTGAGACTTCTTGTGAGTCGTTGTTTTTATACTTTGTGGTCTTGGGATGTGTTCCCGTGTTCTTGTTGAGAGTGTTTGAGTCTTGTGTTGACTATTACTCTTGGTTTTGAACTTATATATATGTATTTCGTTTCGAAAATGGCTTTACAAACTTATATCTTATCTATGTATGATATTTCACATGTATTGGTGGGTTACCAGCATTATTCGCTGATCGGGCGTCGTCCCATGTTTTATGTGTTTCTTTCAGGTGATGTTTAAACGAGTGTGCGGTTTAGTGCCAGCTAGTGTAGCTCCTTCCTTATGTTTTGTGGCCTGTGAGCCAATTTAGACTTAGTACTTTGAGATGTTGGTTTTTAAATGTTGAACAATGCAGATGTTAGCCTGTGCGTTCACCCCTGGGTGAGCGTGGCATAGCACCCCTTTGCTTACTGTTTATATATTTCTCTTTCAGTCTTCCGCTGTGTTTGATGTTTTAGATTAGATATCTGCATGTTTAAGGCTTAAAATAGCATGAAATTTAGGGGGTGTTACAACACCAGCGCTTGTGTATTAAAGTGTTACACCTTATCTTTATCAAAAGTTAATTTAATAGTTCTATTTTCGTTCATATTTAAATATAAAATTATTCACCAAAATTTCAAAGTCAATTCATTAAAGTTTTATTTTCAATTATATTACAATTAAGACCAATCTATGAATTCAAAAAAAATTAATAATTATCAAGTATAAAAAACAATATATTATATGTATGATATTTTTTTTGGAGCCCTGTGCGGTCGCGCCGTTCAGACAAGGCGTAGAACGGCCCTGCGCGGTGCGGTGTGGTGTTCAGAATGGTGCGGTATGGTGTGTAGGGGTTAAGGCGGTATGATAGGGGCCGGGGTTGGTAATCGACTCTTCCAGCTAGCGCAAAACAAGGTTAGCTATATGTTGGTAATCGACCCTTCCGGTTAGCGCATGACTAACAAGGTTAGATATATGTTGGTAATCTACCCTTCCGGCTAGCGCATGCCTAACAAGGTTAGCTATATGTTGGTAATCGACCCTTCCGGCATGCCTGGGACACGTTGAGAATGGATATGAAAGAGTAGTTGATCGATGCCGTACAGTTAGCTATATCCCATTTCTTTTGCCGCGATCTTAATTAGCTCTATGTTCATAATTACCGAACTATATATTCATAATTTTTGAATTGAAATGCATATTCATAATGATTGAATAACTCTGATCTATATTCACGTACAATTACAGAACTTTATGTTTATAATTTGCGATATTCATATTCCCAATTGTTGATAACTATACAGTTTAGAAATTATGAATCAACAATACAGAAATTATGAATCTGCAGTATAGAAATTAAGAATTTACTGTATATAAATTATTAATCTATACAACTGTATTTAAATTAGAAACATACTGCATAGAAATTATGAATCTACATTATAGAAATCTATGAATCTCGTGTTCTGTACCTATATACCCGGTACTATTTTAATTGGCCGGATGTAGCGAACCGAGTATTTAAACTAATATTTTGTTACGAAATTTCCCTCTAAGCTAAGACAAAATTTCCCTCTAAGACAAAATTGGGAATGAAACTTTAATTTTGTCTTCCCTCTAAGACAAAATTGCGCACAAATTTCCCTCAGACAAAATTTCCTTCGTTCAAACATCTCCGCCGACCGCCATTCTCGTCAGTGAGAGTGTTCTCCACCGACCGCCACTAACCATCTCCGCAGTCAGAGTGCTCTCCGCCGACCGCCACTAGCCATCTCCTCAATCAGAGTGGTCGCCGCCTACCGCCGCCGCGTCCAAGCTTCGACGCCGTCGCCGTGTCCAACCTGTGCTGCCATCGCCGCCTCCATCCTCTGTCGCTGTCGGTCCAACCGCCGCCGCCGTGACGAATTGAGGTTTAGCTTTTAACGTTAGCTTTTCTATTGTAATGTAATAAGCTGTCAAATTCATCCAAAAATTATCTGATTGTATCAATGTGTGTGTTTATGCTAAACAATTTTGGATTTTAGCTAGGGTTGGGGAATTAGGGTTTGAATTTGTGCAAAATTTCGCTATTTAATGTTCATATCTTGAGTTCTAAGCACCCTGCAATAATAAAAATTTAGTCATTTTGTATAAGGAACTCAAAAAATAATATCAGTTAGTTATTTCCTTATATAATAAACAACATTAAAGGTTTCTCTCCATTAACTTTATGTATGTATTGGATGTCATCACTAGTTGTAGTTGTAACTAATGGTGGATCTCCATTCTCTATTCGGATCGACCTACTTTCAAATATATCCATGTGCTTCTTAAGGTCACGGATTTCTTCATCCTTCTCATGGAGTTTAACCTCTAGCTCTTTGATGTAAATAGATTTTGTGTCATTAAAGTTTTTTCGCTTCACTCCACCCCCATAACCATATATATACATGACCATGATGTTGTTGTCCAAAATGTTTTTCAACAATTTCAAGGTTTGAAAGTGATGGGTTAGACCTAATAATCTTCACAATTTCATACTATAAAAAGTTTACAAGTAAACAAGATTAATGCAGAAGTATATCAAGATAAAAAGATTAATGCAGAAAGGCTAAATAATGACACTTAGCTTACATATTTTTCTTCTTCTTTTGTCCCATTTAATTTTTCAATTTTGCTTCTAGTCTTTAAGAAAATTACTCCCAAGTCAGGCGGTTGTGAATCTTTACCTCCCAATAAGTTGAGAAAAACAAATGTTATTCTATATAAAAAAGAAAAAAAAAAAAAAAAAAACTCCATAGATAACTAGCAGAACTGCTTTTTTAGTACATTTTCAATATGATTTCTCTATGTGGGTTACTCCCTGTGCGATGAGGCATTCTCATATCTGATGTTGACCTATTCTTAGTGTTTTGCTAACTGATTTTCTGCATAACTTTCAAATGTAAGTGATTATTTAAATAAAAAATATTTTTTTATAATATATGAAACCATCATTACCATATCAACATACCTAAAACTTTTCTGTCATAAATTTGTTAGTGACAAACCACTTCCAATCTTCAACATTTAGTCCAGGTGGAACACTTTTTAAAGTCTCAGTCTTACTTGATGCAAGGTCTCAGAAATTTTATATTCAAAAGTGACCTCCAATTTGTCCACAAAGTACAGATATGCTCTAGGGTATCATCACGATATAACTCAATATTTGGATTATCAAAACATTCCTATGATTTTTTTAAAAAAATCAAAACAATATTCCTATAAAATTTTGAAGAAAAACATAAAACTTTTAATTCAAACGTCAATACACAATTATTAAATTTGTTGAAAATGCAATATTAATTAACTTATACCTTTACTACTTCCCACATATGCTGCTTATCTGTATTCTCTATATCATTCCATGAAAGCACTTGCATTGGACAAATATTTCGATCACAACCGATTTTTCCTAAGTTTCTTGACCAATATTGATGATTTTTTTCCCACTGGACAATTGTTATAGAATACAATATCAAGCTTTTCTCCTTTTTTCAAGGGTGCAATTATTTTTTATCTTGTTTTCCCCTCTTAACTTTTTTGTCTTTACTTGGAGATGAAACTATTAAATAAAATGAAACAATAAATATTTGTATTGGAACATTTTTTGGAGTTAGACGAGCTCCAATATTAGACGAGCCACGGAAGTTAGATGAGTTGTAACATCAGACCTACAAGAATTAGACGATCTATCTGGGAGGTCTACTAGTAAATAAAACCGGGATGTCTATTAACCCTAAGCTAGTGAGCTCCGTTGGAAAAGTGGGTTATCATATCCTATAACCCTATCAGATCAAATACAATATACACGATGCACATTTAATACAATTCCAATGTTTTCATACGTGTCATTCTAAGGTTTAGACCTTTGACCCAATATCATAAAATGAACACTTTAATTTGTATATATCACATTATCACCTTATATAAAACCATCATTACCAAATCCCTAGAAGTCCTAAATGAAGAAAGATAATTAGTAGTCTAAATTATAAGTGGAAATATATAAAACTAAATAAGTTTCTGGACCAATTTTCATACGTGTTTACACCATTGACCCAATATCATAAAATGAACACTTTAATTTGTATATATCACCTTATCCAAAAAGAAGTGAATGACAACAGAAAACTTGCAAAGCATACAAGTGTAACATCATAGTCCTCACAGCCATCTCTACCCAATGTCCTTATCTCCATGGACATAGACTTGGATGATCAGTAGGTTCATGACCTGGAACAGCCACAATTCAATCCAAATGTGGCTGATTTTAATATCTCAGAGCCTTTGGAAGATGAACACCATCATTCCAGTAGCAACTCCCAGCAGCTTCAACACAACTCTCCTGAATCTGCCACCCAATTCTCTGAATCTGCCAACAACAATTCAGCCCCTATTGACATGCAGCCACGTCGTTCAGATAGAAACAGGCATGTTCCAAACAAGCATTTCGATTATTATTGTGATGCAGCAACAATCACAGCTCAGGGTTCCTAACATCATATCCTATAACCCTATCAGATCAAATACAATATACACGATACACATTTAATACGATTCTAATGTTTTCATACGTGTCATTCCAAGGTTTAGACCTTTGATCCAATATCATAAAATGAACACTTTAATTTGTATATATCACATTATCACCTTATATAAAATCATCATTACCATATCCCTAGAACTCCTAAATGAAGAAAGATAATTAGTAGTCTAAATTATAAGTGGAAATATATAAAACTAAATAAGTTTCTGAGACCAATTTTCATACATGTTTACACCTTTGACCCAATATCTTAAAATGAACACTTTAATTTGTACATATCAGCTTATCAAAAAAGAAGTGCCATTGCTGGAAATCATGGAATTTCCGACCACCTGAAAATAATTTTAAATCAAGTTGAAAGCCTTGTTCCGACCACTTTGGGTATCCGGAAAAACCTTTGTTTCTATTTCCGACCACTTTTTGCTTTTGACTTGATATAAGATCACTTTCAGGTGGTCAGAAATTACATAATTTCCAGCCATGTGCATGACAACAAAAAACTTGCAAAGCATATATACAAGTGTAACATCATAGTGACATGCAGAATTGTTTGGCATGATAATGGGAACCTTACAAAGTAAAGGACAAGATAAAGTCCAACTTGGTCAAGGACTCTTCTCCTTCTCCTCTGCAGTCCGCTCTCTATATGTGTGTGTATATATAGTAAAATAAAAAATTATTTCAAATTTTATTCACTCCTCCTAGACTACCAGAACCAATTTTTTTCAACCTACTATACGTATCTAACTTTAATTTCTTCCTATCCTATATATAGATACTCTACCTATAAATATATATAATATAAAATATTTGTGTTTCCTTATTAAATGCATTCCATGAGCTGATCAATATTATATTTGTGAGGTGACCATTATTCTTGTATTTCTAAGCCATAGAAATTATTAAAAGCAATCCATTCTTTTAGGATACAAACAATCCTATAAATACCTTATAACACAATGCCAATGGTCATTGCATCTCTGCAGATAGAGACACATTTTTCCATTTCCTCTTACTTTTCCTTTTTTATTGCAGCAAATCACAATAAACAGGAAATGGAGTTTTCTTTTCTGCAGCTCACGATCGCCATAATTACCTTTGCCGCCATTGCCCAAACATCTTTCGTACAATCCGCCTGTGACTCTGATTGCGTTAAAGGATTTGTTGCTGCACATAACGCGGCCCGAGAAATTGTTGGCTCTCCACCTGTTCACTGGAACTCCACCGTAGCAGACTTCGCCGAATCCTATGCCGCCAAGAGGTCTGCTGACTGTGCGCCGCAGCACTCTTTTAACCAGGCGTATGGGGAAAACATTGCGTTGGCCTCTGCCGAATTGTCTCCGGCGGATGCCGTGAAGTCGTGGATGGATGAGAAGAAGGACTATGACCACAAAATTAATGCTTGCGTCGGCGGCATGGAGTGCCACCATTATACGCAGGCGGTTTGGGGCGGTAGCACGAGTATTGGCTGTGCTAGGGTTACGTGCAAAACTGGTTGGATGTTTGTCTCCTGCAACTATTACCCTCCGGGTAACTATATGGGCGAAAAACCATATAATTAAAGGCAATTTTCTTTCATGATTATTATGATCTTGTGAAATGCAGACAGTGCATTATATAAAAAGAATATAAATATCTAAAAACTACACTAATGTATTATCATGAAACAAATATTGTTTCATGCATATATGGATGTTGATTCAATTCAATTTAATTTGAACTTTTTCTTTTATTACTTCTGGCTAGCTATTCTTGAATTTTTTTTTCATGGTTCATGCATAAATACTTGGTATCCCACCGTTGTGAGTTCAATCATACTTGTAGAGTATATCTCATATCCAGGAGGACTCTTTAATATGCTGAACACATAAAACTAGTTCTCAAAAACATCATCATTATGTGCAAATTCTAAAATCTTACAATCTTGTAAAAATCTGAAAATGGTTGAAATATTAAATGATTGTAAAGTATTTAGTATGTGGGCGAACCTCCCTGATTTTCTTTCTTGGTTAGTATGTTCTTGTGAAATGCAAACAGTGCATTATACAAATAAAATATAAATATTTAAAAAATATAAATGTATTTATTGTTAAACAAATATTGTGAGTTCAATTTTGAACTTTTTCTTTTCCTTCTGGCTAGCCATAACTATACTTTTTTTTGGGTTCGTGTATAATACTGATGGTATCCCACCATTGTGAGTTCAGTCATACTTGTGGAGTATATTTGTTATCCAAGAACACTCTTTAATATTCTGCACTCAATTAGCTGCATAATTTATGGCATTAAGATTAAGTATAGCAATTTGATAGAGTTTGATTTATTAAGGCAAAGGAAAAGTGAGATTGTGTGGCTAAATTAGTATGCAATAAAAATATATAACATTGGCTTGTGGGGACGGGCACTGCTCCAAAACTTTTATAAATATTAAATCTTTATAAATTTTTTAGTAACTAAAAATCAAATAAACTTTATAATACATTTTATAATATTTATAAGTTATCAATTTTTATAATGTGTTAATAAATTAATTAATCTCACATAATTTAGTAATATAAAAAATCAAGTTCAAATGATTAGAAGTATTTTCTACATTTGTAATATTACAAGTCTTGTTTTAAACAAAAGTATTAACTTTGAAAATGTATATGTGAATATATATTAACTAACATTATTGTACTAAAAAGTTGAAATGCCTCAATTGGCCCAGGTTCGCCTCGCGGCATACGCACAAAATAAGAGATATTCTCTCGGTTTTGTGATATTTTGCAAGCAGTGGAATTTTTAATTTTTGGTGGAATTTTCACTGTTTGGCCTCAAACACAACCTCACTTGTATTTTGTACCAAACTAGTATTGCACCCATGTAATGCACGGAATGAAAATTACCTATAAAAGAGGTGATTTGATGACTTTGTTTGAACCCAACATTAAAATAGATGCTTACCTAAGATTATGAATAGAAAATTATGGTCCAATTCAAAGCAAATCTACTCACCTCGGTACTCACAATTGAAGCACGTGCTCCATCTCAACTAAAAGCATAAGTTGATAGTTGGATTGCACATTAACGGCTCAACACGCCCCCTCACGTGTGCGATGGGTTCCAAGCAACACGTGGACCATAGTCGCTTATGGGTGGCGCACACGTCACGACCCATGACCTTTGGCATGACTCTGATACCAAATTGAAGCATGTGCTCCATCTCAGGTAAAAGCCTAAGCTGATAGTTGGATTGCACATTAATGGCTCAACACTCAAATCATGAACTTGATTGAACACCCTCAGAAGTTATTAAATATCTAATCTATTGTGGAAGCTAAGACCAATTAGTGCTTCTCTTATGGCCAAATCATAGAAGTGTGTATAAGATGTAGACATATATAGAAATTCCCGGGTGCCATATTTTCTGTGCTTGTTTGTTTGTATTGCTGCTAAAACAACAATATGCTGGGTCTGTTGGTACGTCTGTTTTGTACATATATTTAGATGATAGTTTTTGGAATAAAAAGTAGAACCTTGTTGCCATTTACTAGCCAGTGCTTGTGTTACCTACATGTTTAACGATGAGTTCAAAGATGAGAAGACTTAGTTGCTTAGGTCGTTGTTTTGTTCTGATGAATTTCATTGCACTACTAAGATGACATCGTCTGATCACTTTCCATGAGAGGCTAAGTTTTTTGAGCGGGACAATCAGAGGCAGTCTAAAAAATAATGTCTTGGTCATTCAGTCCAGGAAATGTTTGAGACTTGAGGGAAATAAGAGGAAAATCAAGCCTCGGGTGGCTTTCTCTATTCTCACAAGAGAAATGGAACAGAGACTCTGGTAAGTTGTGTTCGAGAAATTCTTGAGTGAACGGGAAGGGAAGTGAGGATATGAAATCTTCAGGCGTGTTATCACTTTCATATAAGCTTTAAAGTTCCTTCATATAAAGAAACAAAGTTCAAGATTTAACCTTATGGGGTACAGGAAGATGAATGAAATGCTTAAGTTGCTTTGTTTAAAAATTTTCTGCATAAATGTAGCACTGTGATATATCTCAGTTTAATGCAAGTTTATTGCATGTCATATTTTCAGATGTTTTTTTCAAATATTTATAGACGCAAATATAGCAGTTAGGAGAAGTTACATGGAAGTTACTGTAGTTTAAAAACTCAACTCCCATAAGACATATCTTAAAAGATACATCAGGCATGACAAATATAATTATATAAATCATCACTAGTATAGATATGAACATCTGCTACCCTTGTATAGGGAAGCGGATCTGCGGGACGTGGAAAGCCATGATGTTTCCGCGTCCCTTGTTTAAAACACCGCCCTCCACTAGTACAAAAAAAAGGTTTTAGAGTCTCCCATAAAACGCTTTCCGAGTCACCTGTACAGGTGACTCGAATCTTGGAGACGGTTAAAAATTTTTTAATACGGACTTTCTGAGGCACCTGCTCCAGGAGCAGGTGCCTCGGATAGTCCTTTATTATTATTTTATTAATTTGTTTTCAAGACACCCACTTACAAGTGGGTGCCTCGGATTTTTTTTAAAAAAATAATAAATAAATAAATAAATAAATAAATATATATATATATATATATATATATATATATATATATATATATATATAATTTTTTTTCCAAACTTGAACTTTATTCCACACAAAAGAGGCACAAGGCCTTTACAAGAGATGCCATAGGTCCAAAAGTGAACCATGACTTAAAGAAAACAAGGGCAAATGCCTGACAATCATAAGGGCCAAAATTGGCCTAAGCAACAAAAGACCAAATGGCCAAATAACCTAACTTGTATGCTTGATCATTGCCATTCATGAACGAGTCCTGCAAATCACCCAATTTGCAGAGAAAAATGACAATAAATTCATATCTCTAGTCTAGACATAAAATTGACATGAAACTTGTCAAAAAGCTTACTTGCTCAATTGCAGGTGGTTTATACAACTTGTGTTCCAAGGCCTTTGAATTCCAGTCTATACCCCACTCAGATGCTATCTATATCTTGCATCAACTGATGCTTCTTATCTTCGGGTGGTCTCCCAGACTTGAGCTTTTCAACAAATTAGGGAAAACGTACAACATTAATTCATTTAAGAATGCATGCAAAGAACAATAAATTAAAACAAATGGGAGAATTAAAATTTCATTTTCAACCACTTCTGCTTTGATTCAAGCCATATATATATATATATATATATATATATATATATATATATATATATATATATAGCTACCTCTTTGTTAACGAAACAATCGAAGGCATTGTCATATCTCTCAGCAAATATGGTTATCACTTCTCAGATAGCGCAATTCTTGCTGGCTGGCTGCTGCAAACATCAAAGTGGACACGGCTTCCTTGCAATCCTCAGGCCATTGCCTGCAGGAAAGTTAAGTTAGCTATATTCATACAGCTGAGCATTGAAAAGAAATGAAACAAAGTTATTTAGTTGTAAACTTGATCTCTTTATTCTGCCATGACAGACAACATGAAATCGTAAACACTATATGCGATTGGTATCTCTCATAGTTTGAGAAGAAGCATAAAATTAAAACATCATTGTCAACTGCCATAATTAATAGGTACCACACAGTACAATAATCAAACATGTTATATACCTCTGTTTACTCATGATTGGGAAATCGCTTGAGATCTGTTCGCAATACTCATAACACCTTGAGTGGTTGAGTTCAACCAGAAGATCTTCACTGTTTCATCATAGATATATGAGAATTGCAGTCTCCTAAAAATTCACTTTATTTCATCTGCAAGGTATCCAGTTTGCTGAGTCTTGTTACTCAATTCTGGTATAACTTTAGATGAACAAACTATATTGGCTATTTTAAA
Source organism: Ipomoea nil (assembly GCF_001879475.1). Taxonomy (NCBI): domain Eukaryota; kingdom Viridiplantae; phylum Streptophyta; class Magnoliopsida; order Solanales; family Convolvulaceae; genus Ipomoea; species Ipomoea nil. Next base: position 1,597,293 of record NW_017616755.1, on the reverse strand, counting down.
GACTTGTTGATCTTTCATGATTCTTTTAGGTCAAGGAAAGTTGAGAAAAACTGACTTGGTGTAGTGGTCCAGTGCTTATTACTATGACCTTTTCTTGTAAAAAGGAATTTTTCTTTTTCAGATGAGAAATCTGGAGCGGCTGATAGTAAAAAGCCTTTGGAATCTACTTCTCTAGATAGACAACCAGAACAGGGAGGAGCACCCCTTGCAGATGAGAATGCACAACCCTTTTGATTTCTCAGCCATGACTGGCCTCCTTAATGTAAATACTTGCCACTTGACTTGGATTGATTTAAATATCAAGTTATTAATTTTACCTATCCAGCATTCTGGCAGTGTCATTCAGAACCTTCTAGTTTCAGATATATAATAGATTAATTAATAGTGGAAGTCCCTATATGTTTGAGAGACAGTTTTACTCTTGACAAAAATTATTTCTTGTCATCTATAAGCAAAATACTAATACTAATCCTATTAACCACATCATAAATTTTCAGATTGTGTGACTTCTTTGGAAATAGTTGCTGCTACCAATGAATCTAATATTAATTGTATGTAATATAAGTCTCTGTTTTTCCCGATTACGTAAATTATTTGAAAATAGCTGGTTCCAACTTGTGAGGTATTCTTCAATTTTAATAAAATTGAATTATGTGACTAAAACATGGAAAATAGCCTTATTCTGCCAAGACCAAACTATTTGCCTTTTGAACACAAGAGCAACAAATGGATTTTATTTCATTTTATAATTTTTCTGAGTTGAGAAGTATGAACTTACCAATCCAAAAAAAAAAAAAAAAAAAAAAAAAACTGCCAAATGTGACACACATCTTATAAAGTATCAATGCCCTCTCTTACAAATCATGGAACATTCTCCGTAACCCTAAAACCTCCAGGACAAGTTAGCCAGGAACCAATTCCAATCTCCCAGAATCAGTAGAACATGACAAAGAACCTCAATCTTACCAGAAAACAGAAAATATCCTGCTCTGGGATCAAGCTTCTTTGCTAATGAAGTCTAGAAAATGAGCAAATTATTCGTACCAACCTACCCTCCCACAGAAGACTGTTAAATAATCCTTTATGCGCTATAACTTGAATGCGGAAGCACAAAACAATGATCGCATGTAAATCAAATCAATCAACTAAACAATGTTCATGATCATGAATTTTTAATTAAATAGAAAAGATAGAACTTACTTGGTTCCATTGAAGATGTAATCTCTAAATTGAATGAATCAAGAACATAATGCTTCACCTCTCTGATCCGAATACCTTAATCACCTCCTGATGATACGGAGACTAGAAAACTTAGAGATTTGAAATTGTTAAGATCCCTAGAGTTTTCCGGGGTATTTATAGATGTGATGAGAAACCCTCTTTCAAGAGGAATGGGGAACCTCCTTTAGGAATAGAAATCCCTTTAGGAATGTGACCTCCTTTAGGAATAGAAATCCCTTTAGGATTGTGAAACCCATAACCTTATCCATTATACATCTTTTAACCCTTATAAACTTAAATTTTAACAGAATGAGAGGGAGGGAATTTCACCCAGTAATTCCGCCTTTACACATCACTGATCATCAACGTGAGTACCTTATGGAATTACAACCTTTATTTTAACAGAATGAGAGGGAGGGAATTTCACCCAGTAATTCCGCCTTTACTCATCACTGATCATAAACGTGAGTACCTTATGGAATTACAACCTTTATTATATAAATCATTGTTAGGAAATAATTATTTCTAACAGTCTCCCACTGATTCATATGAGCATGACATCTTAATTATATGAATCAACGTTAGGAATAAATTATTTCTAACAATCTCCCACTTGATTCATATATGCGTGACTTTACAATTTTCAATTCTTAATTTGAGCTCACTTAATATGAAAATGTAAAAGTCACCACCTTATCGAACTTTATTAACCGAATCATGGCGGTTACAGGCCTGACATAGCGTCCCGCTCCCTTTCATGTATCACAGTTAATAAGAATTCGAACCATAATAATAAGGTAAAATCTGAAAGTACCTTATTCCTTATGTCTTAAACAAGACCATTGTTATCACTTCTGAATTATGCATAAATAAGTGATCAACATCAACCATAACAAAATCAAAACCTGAATAGATATCTAAGAGTATCATCAACCTGATGTGCTATCAAACATAAATCCATACATGTATGGCAGAGTTAACCGTTATACAAGGACTTTACCAGTATGCCCATCCTTCCAACATGGCCAATGAAGGTCGTGGGCGCCAATCCCTTAGTCAACGGATCCGTGATCATAAGATCGGTGCCAATATGCACTATTGATACTCTTTTGATTTTGTACCATCTCCTTAACAGACAGAAATTTCAAATCCATGTGCTTGGCACCACTAGTATATCTGTCGTTCTTTGAGAAGAACATAGCTGCTGTATTATCATAATGAATCCTCAATGAAATTACGCAGCCATGATTATTGAATTGTAGCCTCAAAGCATGCTACAAATTCTGCCTTTATAGTGGAAGTAGCAATGACAGGCTCCTTCACACTCATCCAAGATATTGCTCCATGAGCAAGTGGAAAAAAATATATTCGAATGTGGATTTTCTGGTATCCAAACATCCGGCATAGTCTCAATCCGAATAACCTATAACCTCCAGGTTATTCGTTCCTTTTATAGGTGAGCATGTGGTCCTTAGTGCCCTGTAAGTATCACATGACCCTCTTTGCAGATTTCCAGTTTATATCTTTCTAAAACTTTGTTAATGTGAGTCTTCTAGGACGAACCTAAAATCCCATGTGATCTATTACGGAATATTTCTTATTCCAATCACATATGAAGTCTCACCCATATCCTTCATCTCAAAGTTCTTAGAAAGATATTCCTTATCATGACGCAACATCCCTTTATTATTAGCAGCAAGAAGAATGTAGTCAACATGTAATACTAGGATTACAAACTTGCTTCCATTAAACCTTTACGTAGATACACTGATCAACAGTGATCAAAACCAAATGACAATTTTAAGTATCATTGTCTAGAAGCACGTTTTAATCCATAGATCGACATCTTCAATCTAAATACCAGATTTTCCTTTCCTGTGGCCATGAAGCCTTGCGGCTAATCCATGTATACTTCCTCTTTTAATTTACCATTCAGAAAGGCAATTTTAACAACCATTTGGTGGAGCTCAAGAACAGAATGAGCCACCAAAACCAAAATAATTCTCAAGGAGAATTATTATCCTGTATGGCTTGGTTAAGTGAGACTGGATAATTATCAATGCTCAAGTCACTTTCATGCTCAAGTGCATAAACAATATAGTCATCAGGAATGGCTGATCTTTTCTATCTAGTAGATCTCTTTAATGCCACTTCCTGATGAGATTTCACTTGATCATCATCTTGAGTTTCAACCTCATCTTCATTTACAATAGCTTCCTCATGTGAAATTTGAGCATCTAGTTGTTGTTGTTCCAAAGTATTTCCATAAGGCTACACTGCACTGCAGCAATAGGAACAACAACATGAAAAAGGATCACTTGATGAATCTGTAACCATCAATGACTCCTTAATCTCAACATTACGAGCTCCCATACTCCCACTGACTTCACCATTTTAAATGAAGCGAGCATCACCAGACTCAACAATCCTCGTACTTATGATTAGGACAATAAACATGTACCCTTTAGATCTTTCTGGATATCCAATGAAATAACCACTAATGGTTCTGGATTCCAATTTATTTTCATGTGGATTATATATCCTCACTCCAGCTTGACAGCCCCAACTGTGAAGATGCCTCAAACTAGGTTTCCTTCTTGTCCACAGTTCATAAGGTGTTTTAAAAAACAACCTTACTAGGAACCCTATTGAGTAAGTATGTTGTTGTCTTTAATGCATATATCCACAATGAAACAGGCAATGTACAATTATTTACCCTACTCCTAACCATTTCCCTTAGAGTACGATTTCACCTTTCTTCCACACCATTTTGATGTGGTGTGCCTAGCATTGTGTATAATGCACAAATGCCCTTAGATTCGAGGAATTTCTTTAAATGGGCCGAGAATTTGCCCAACTTTTGATGTTTTCCCATAATAATCATCACCTTTATATGATCTAGTTGTCTTTACCTTTCTATTTAACTGACTCTCAACTTCAAATATGAATGTCTCTGGGACATCCACAGACTGAGATCCTTCACGCAGTAAATAGATGTAACAGTACCCAGAATGATCATCAATAAAGGTAATAAAGTATTTATCACCGCTCCAAGACGGATCATCAAAAGAGACCACAGATATCTGTATGTATTAAATCAAGTAATCATTAGCTTCTTGTGGCTGAGTGTACTGATACATGTCTGACTTGCTTTACCTTTATGCAATCGACACATGCACCATTCCAGTCAGTAAAATCCAATTGAGACAAAAATCCAACTTTAATAAGTCTCAATATTCTTTCTTTGGATATATGACTAAGCCTTTTATGCCACAAATCAGCTGAAGATTCTTTTGGTGCACTCCTTTTAACACAAACATCACATTGAACAAGGATTTAACAAAGTCATCATTAAGATTGAAACTGTATAGTGTATCCAACAAAACACCAGAACCATAAAGGTTTTTGTTGATACGAACATTTGTCTCCAATCTTAAAGTAAAAACCCAATGTTTTCAACCTAGCTGTTGAAACAAGATTTCTAGAACAATTTGGAACATACAGACAATTCTCAAGATCAAGGCAAAAACCTGTATCCAGCTTAATTCTGTAAGTTCCAATACCTTCAATTCTAGCTTTCATCATGTTTCCCATGAAAAGACACTTTTCAATTTCCATGTGAGGTTAAAACATCAAAAATCTTGCTTAATGTTATAAACATGTGTTGTAGCACCAGTGCCTAACCACCAAGTATTAGAAGGAACCTTAACAAGATTGGATTCAAAGCATATTGAAACTGAATGTATACTTTTATTTCCATACAATCTTTCCTCTTCAGGCATTCAGCCTTCTTGTGCCCAGGTTTGTTACAGAATGGCATTTCTGCACTTTCTGAACATTACCTTGCACCTTCATATGATGCTTGATCTTCTTTTTTAAACTTGTTGCTATTACCACTGACATTAAAATTGTCACCATTATAGCGTGATATTATAGTGTTCACTGCGAACATTTATCTCGCATATCAATTGCTTTGAGCAACAAACCTTTATTCAGACTATAATTTATAGACCTTAAGTCTGCATTTAAATCCGCCTTTGGGTCAAATTTAAATACAATGTCAATTTACCGACATGCATCATTCACACATACTTGAATGAGACTATTCATCATGTTTCAATTTAATATATAGGCCATCTTTGGACATGCACTACATATTAACAAAACAAGAATCATAATCTCCTAAATTGTCATTAATCACATGTCTGATCTACCTTTGGGCAACCGCTAGAACCATGTGTTAATGATCACAAATGTTTATCAATCCTTTAGTGTCATTTAATGATGCAAAAACCTGTGTACGATAAACATTTGTAAACATAAATAATTATTTAGCTATTTCCTTGAGTGGGCCACTTTGGTGACTAACACACTCGCCTTATGCTAATAATTTATTTATGTGAATGAACTTTAATTTATGTTGCAAACATAAACATAAATGATCATTTAGCCATTACCATGAGTGGGCCGCTTTGGCGACTAACGCACTCGTCTTATGCTAATAACTCATTTATGTAAGTAAACCTTAATTTATATATATGCTGTAAACATAAAAATAAATGATTATTAGCTATTACCTTGAGTGGGCCGCTTTGGCGACTAACGCACTCGCTTTATGCTAATAATACTTTTATAAACATATATAAAAACTAATAGTGGATATAACCTCCAACCATAATTGATCCCAAATGAGCCTATAATTTAAAGTAAGTCCTTAATGCCTTGAATAAACCAAACAGCTCAAATATAAACCCAAATTAAATGTGCCTAGAATTTAAAGCAAATCCATAATACTTTAAATAACCCAAATAGGCTCAAATATAAACACAAATTAAATGAGCCTAAAATTTAAAGTGAGTCCATAATACTTTAAATAAATCCAAATAGGCTCAATTTAATTGTCCAAACAAAATAAACCTTAATTTATATGTCGTTCTCTTATAACATATAATTCATGATTTGATAGAGACAAACCATATAACATATGAATCATATACCGTACGAACACAGCACAACTAACATGACTCCATATGATTCAATTCCAAAAACATATATACATTACAGTATATACATACACGTATGACATATATGTGATGCTTGATTCCAAGAAAACAGTATGCACATTCATAAACAACATGCAAATCAAGTCATGCCAATCAATCTTATATATATAAACACGGAAACCAATGTTAATATATATAAACAGTAGGCACACCAAGATTCCAGTTGATTCAATTCCAAAATAACATGCAAATTTGCTTTGTTGATTCCGAACAGAATTGATTTCATGGCGTACTGCCCAACATCAACGAACACAAAGCAGTTCATGTACTCACCGAACAAAATATAATTGCGTACACATCCACATAAATCCATCATCAACGATGCAGTATGTACATATGGGGCGATAATCAACAAACCCACAATCAATTAAACTTTATAATTAAAAATCCCCAAAATATCATGAACCCTAATTTTAGTGATTAATCAATTTACAAGCAGGCCCTGATACCAAATGTTAAATAATCCTTTATGCGCTATAACTTGAATGCGGAAGCACAATTAACAATGATCGCATGTAAATCAAATCAATCAACTAAACAATGTTCATGATCATGGATTTTTAATTAAATAGAAAAGATAGAAATTACTTGGTTCCATTGAAGATGTAATCTCTAAATTGAATGAATCAAGAATATAATGCTTCACCTCTCTGATCTGTATACCTTAATCACCTCCTGATGATACGGAGACTAGAAAACTTAGAGATTTGAAATTGTTAAGATCCCTAGAGTTTTCGGGGGTATTTATAGATGTGATGAGAAACCCTCTTTCAAGAGGAATGGGGAACCTCCTTTAGGAATAGAAATCCCTTTAGGAATGTGACCTCCTTTACGAATAGAAATCCCTTTAGGATTGTGAAACCCATAACCTTATCTATTATACATCTTTTAACCCTTATAAACTTAAATTTTAACAGAATGAGATGGAGGGAATTTCACCCATTAATTCCACCTTTACACATCACTGATCATCAACGTGAGTAGCTTATGGAATTACAACCTTTATTTTAACAGAATGAGAGGGAGGGAATTTCACCCAGTAATTCCGCATTTACACATCACTGATCATCAACGTGAGTACCTTATGGAATTACAACCTTTATTATATAAATCATTGTTAGGAAATAATTATTTCTAACAAAGAACACATTCAACTCCAAAATTCATTCAACATATTACTAGTCCTTTCAATTCCACTAGCACTAAACTGTTCAAAAGTTAAAATCCTAATTTCAAATTACTCGGATTCAACAAACCAAATGTCAAAATTTAGAAGCTAATCCCAATATCTCTTTGTGCTACCTACACGTGGCAATGAAAATAAAGTTGAAAACCCACAAACAGGAGAGAAAGATATATATATAATCATCACCATTGTGTTATAAATAATAATAATAATAAAAAAAGATTGATTACCTTGGATGATTATAACACAATGGCGAGGCGGCGAGGCGGCGAAGGTTGCTACTGTTGGCCGTCGAGCGAGGAGGCAGTTGGCCGTCGCGGCTGTCTGCAGAGGGAGGCGAGGGGACGCTACCAGAGGCGGTGAGGTGGAGAGTCGGACGGAGGCCGTGGACGACGGACGGCGTGGCGATGGCGATGGAGTTTTCAGATCTGATATGTGGCGGCGATGGCGAGTAATTTTTTACTTATGTAGTTTTTTTTTTTTTTACTTAGGTTTAAATATCAGACTGGATTGGGGTTATTTTTGGGTGGGAATCCGAGACACCGGTCTAGGCGGGTGCCTCGGATTCCAATATTATAATAATAATAATAATAATAATATTATATCCGCGACAACCGCTTATGGTGGTGCCGCGGATTCTAATATTATTATTATAATAATATTATATCCGCGGCACCCTTTCCGAGTGGGTGCCGCGGATTCACATATTATTATTATAATAATAAAATTTCCGAGGCGCCTCTTTATAATTGGTGCCTCGAAAAGTTCTCCATTTTACTATCCAAGACACCTTCACCTTGAAGGTGTAGTGCAAAGTACTACTTATATTTCTAATTCTGTAGTAGTGCTCATTTTTTTTTATATATAATACACTACCCTTGTTTAAAGAAGGGTAGCCTAAAGTCATATTTTTTTTGCTCTATTTTGTACTAGTGCATATAATTATAGTATAAGTACTGCCTTCAATTTCATGGAGTAATATACAAATATATATATATATATATATATATATATATATGTGTGTGTGTGTGTGTGTGTGTGTGTGTGTGTGTGTGTGTGTGTGTGTAACTAATGCATGAAACATGAATAAGCTAAGCAAAATATATATATATATATATATATATATATATATATATATATATATATATATATATATATATATATTAACTTAAATACTCCTTTTCACGCAAGCTGCAAACGAAACGAACGAATGAATGCCAACGAAACCAACGAAAGAAAGCCAACGAAACTACTTATTTGTGTGATCCAACGAATTGAACAAAAAGCATGCTCCATCAACTCGTTAAACCCGAATCAATGATTTCGTTAAATTCCTTCGGTCAAATTGATAACTAACGAAATGAACAATCAACCGTCCACTCATTAAATAGCGAATTGATACAACCGAATCTTCCATTTAATTAATGAATTGTGCCACAGTTCGTATTTAAACGAATCAATTCGTCAAGCTCACCGAATTGATTAAGTTATTCGTTAAATACCAACGATTCGTTAAAACCAATGAATCATTAAAACCAACGAATCAGCGATCTATCTAACTGACAGACTTCACATCTCTGAATCTGTCAGTATAATTCATCAGTCGTTTAATCCAGTTAATATTCTAAAATTGAGGAAATGCAAAATTACATGTGGTCTACATAGTGACTTGATCCTTACGGGAAGACCTTTTTGCATTGTTTTCTCTTTTAAGAAGTTGTCCCTGGTTGTGTGTTGGCAGTTTGTTTGCTTGTGTGTTTTGGGTGGTTGTCTTTTGATTCAGGATAGATGCAAGTATGAAACCACCAGAATTGGATGGTCACAACTATTCCTTCTGGAAGGCTCGTATGGAGATCTATCTCCAGGCACAAGGTACCAGGGTTTATCGTGCTGTTCTCTTTGGATGGAGTCGCCCAACTATTCAGAATCCTGATGGAACTACTGAGGCAAAGCCTATCGAGACTTGGACAGAAGATGAGATGACGGCCTCTAATCTGAACACTAAAGCACTAAATTCTGTTGTAGGATCTTTGCATGAATCAGTCTTTACCTTAGTCACCGGTGTAAAAGAAGCAAAACGAGTATGGGAAATTCTTGAGACCAGATTTGAGGGTACCAGTTGTAACACCCCGTGTTACGATCTCCAAACCCGGAATTAATTATGTAATTAATTCCGTCAAGAAGGATTTAATTCCTGTTCATTGATTGAGGTGGCCCACGATGCCCAAATCCTGAGCCCAATATATATGTATAGGAATATATATATATATATATATATATATATATATATATATATATATATATATATATAAGGATTGCCTAGCCCAAATAATGTTATTATCCAAATTAACCCAAATAATGTTGGATAATAACATTATTTGGGCTAGGCAATCCTTATATATATATATATATATATATATATATATATATATATATATATATATATATATATATATATATATATTGATGGACAGAGAAGGATACGCAGATCATACGTAGATATAAATATACATACATATACACATAATCCTATACGTATAGCTAGTATAGACGTATGTATATATATATACGTACGTAACCACCCTTCTCTCTCTCTCTCTCCCTGTCTCTCTCTCTCTCTATCTCTCTCTCTCTCTCCAAGAACCCCCCCTCCCTTCTACGTCCATCTCCCTCGGCGAAACCCCAACAACATCAACGACCCCAACAACTCACCAACCTCTCCATCGCCCTTGTTTCCCCAAACCCTTCCTTCGTTCCATCAAGACATCGACAAAACTCGGACGTCGGAGCAACAGTGCGACGTGAGGCTTTCGGCAACATCGGCGGCGGCAACGGAGTCACGCAACAATGACGACGGCGACCCGTCCCTCAAATGAACGTACTGGCAGGTGGTGGCGGGTTGGCGGCAGGTGATGGTATTTCCGGGAGCCACCCGCTGCTTCTCGGCAAAACAGCACGAAGAGGAAGATGAAGGTGAGTTTTCACTCTAGTCATTCTTGACTACGTAGGGATAAATAGAATTATTGACAGTAGAATCACTAAGGGGTTGTTTAACTTGGCTAGTTAGACTTGTGATAAGCTTTAGGGAGTGTTAGGGTTCGAATCTCATGTTTATATTACGAATTGATAATCTTTTGGGTTATTGGTAGTTGATTAAGCTTATTAGTGTGAATTATTAGTGCGAATGATTATCATAGGGAGGTAGCTTAGTTTGGTAGGACACAGTTGGTGTTGGGAGAAAATCTAGTGTTCAAATCCTTTAGGGTTTAATTATTCTATTAACTTGATTATTCAGTGAAAGTCCGATTTAATTCACAGGTTCCATTGACGGTGTTTTGGATTGATAAGCGAATGAGATAACCCATGTCTCAACAAAATCTATTTTCCTAGCTATAATCTTCTTCTTTGGCTCCATCTATATGCTTGTGTCTTGATGAAATCCTTTATGATAATTGCGATATGATCTTGATGAGATTGATGAGATGATTTTATATGTGATCTTGATGATCTTGATGACGATAAAAGGATCTTGATGATTGTGTGATGTTTTTGATAAATCTTGATGATTCTTGATAATAAAGATAAAATACGATTTTTGATGATTTGAATGTGATTAGAGCCCTAGGTTAAATTGGGAATTTGATATCGTGATGTTCTTGATATATTTGGGTGGGATTTCACATGTTCGGGTGTTAATTGTGTTTAGAAGTCGTGTTAGGATGTGTTCAACATGATTCTTGGTTTTGATCCATTATTTGATTACGTGGTGGCATCGTTTGTGTTTTAAAATGTCTAAATTTATGTTTCGGGTTGCACAAAGGATCCCGGGGCGTATATTGTGAAGAAGAGTTAGTGGGGGGTAGGTGGGGGTAGGGGGACCCGCCACCTACCCGCTGCCCGAATGGAGATCGCCGGCAGCGGGCAGCCGACGGGTGGCCCTCCACCCACTGGCTACCCGCTGGAATTCTCCCACTTTGGGATTTTGGCTTCCCCGTTTGATGTTTCCCCGACCCTCGTGGTGTCCCAACGGACCTCGCTTATCGTGCGTAACTCTAGATTGATGTTTTCAGGTACCATTCGTAGGGTAAAAGAGTCTTGTGTATCGCCTGCTAGTTGAATTGGTATCCCGTTGGCCTAGGTGAAAGAAGTATGAACCCCTTAGGATTATTCCTAGTTGTTGATGACCACGCGTAGGTTTTATTACACGTTTTCTCCCATTTCCCAATGTGTTAATATGGGTTGCATGTGCTTGCTATGTGTTATGTGTGCATGATACCCCAATTTGGTTGCGATCAAATTGGTTATACCTGAGCTGCGGTTCAGAAGTTGGCTGCGGTCAAATTTGTTACTCATGAGCTGCGGTTCATTATCCTGGCTGCGGTCAGTGACTCACTTCTAGGCCTGCGGTCCACCTTATGGACCTCGTGGGTTGTGGTCCACCGACTGGGCGCGTCAGGCGGTGTGTAGGGCTACTAGCCACGAGGAAGGCCATAGCCCACCGAATGAGTTCGTCAGGCGGTGTGTAGGGTTATGGTCGGCTGCGAGCCACCGAGTGTATGTGCCAGCGGTGTGTAGGGTTGTAGTCCCCAAAGATCATAGTCCACCGAATGAATCCCTCAGGCGGTGTGTAGGGCTATGATCAGCTACGACCCACCGACTGAGCTTGTCAAGCGGTGTGTAGGGTCGCAGTCCCCATAAGAGGATCACAGTCCACCGACTGAACGCGTCAGGGGTGTGTAGGGCTGTGATCCGTCGTTGATACTATCGACGGTCTATACAATTAGCTGCGGTCAATTCCTTCATGTTGCGGTATGAGGTAGGGTGCTGCGGGGCCGTGTTATCACTATATGCGCTAACCCTCATGTTTGGGGCATGCGATTGATCCCGTGGCGCCACCAAAGTGTGCTGATGTGATAAGATATGAATTGAATGATGATAAGAATGATGTAATGTGGATCTGTGACTCTAGGATATATGCTAGTGTCTTTATATGCTTGATTATGACTATGGAATGTGCCTATCCCTAATTGTCGAGTCTATTCCTGGTTTTAAAATCTAGAGCTTTCAAAGTATATATCTTTCTGCTTCAAAATGGTTTTCCTATATATATATATATATATATATATATATATATATATATATATATATATATATATATATATATATATATATATATATATACTTATATTGTATTTCAACGCGTTGGAGTAGGTTACCAGCATCATTCGCTGAACAGATATATTTGGCTTTCAGGCACAGATGATTAGCTACCGAAGTGCGCTAGAGGATCTCGGCTTAGATAGTTAGTCTTTCCTTTTCGGCCTGTGTGCCTTGAATGACAATATTTGAGGATAGTTAGTTAGAATAGCCTGTGCATTTGAGTTCTCGAGTTCAGATGTGGCATAACACCCTAGACACTTATGTTTAGAATGCTCCATTTGGGAATTATTTAATAGAATTGCCTTCATATTATAAGATTGAAAAGTTTTAAAATTTCGGGGTGTTACAGATGGTATCATAGCCTATGTTTGACCCTAAGACAATACCTTTAGGATAAGACTTTAGGGACATTAGGCTTGAATTCTAAATATTTGAGATCATTCGAAAGGGACTTTAGGACAGTATGCTTGAACTCTAAGTATTTAAGTACTTAGGGTATAGGAATCTTAAGACGCGCGGTGAGGCTGTGAGTTTATCGCTTTCATTTAAGTTCCCTGTACTCGTTCCTTGCGTAGCTTCAGTTCTTTTAGTTAAGACACCAGGTAAGGGTGTGGGTAGAAATGTTTACTTCCATAAACCGGGTAATATACACATACCCGGTAAATCGCCTCATTCTAAGTTCTAGCCAAGAACTTGACGAAGACTGTGACCAAGATAAGGAAGACTTGGACGACTGCTAAAGCAAAGCAGTTGAGATATGTTGGTCACATCGGGACATAATGACAACTCGAAGAAGATAGACGGCATTACTCACAAACCTGGAATCAACTACCACGACCCCCGATTCAAGCAAGTGGCATGCACCTCCTGATAAAGTTACCTTATCTCGGTCAGTACAGGTTACAACTACAACAAACAGGAAAGAGAATTGCGACGCTAATTAATACAAGAAAGTGAAGTAGCGGATGGACGGCACTGCTAAGTTGAATCCTTGATACAAGGTATGTATATCACGATGTCTTACGACCTCTTTACCCCAGCTTAAATTATCGTCTGCCCTGAAACCTCAGCATCTTGATATCCCTATTTATTAAAACTCCCACCCCGAATCATTAATTATTCTTGAAAACAGTTCACAACCATTATGCCTTTGCTCACCCTTTGCCGCGCCCAACTCGAGCCCTTGAAAACCTTAAGTTGTTATGAGCATTGGAATCATTGCCATTGCTCTAAGTTTATATTCCCCCCCCCCCCCCCCCTTTGGAAACCCCGTTGAGACACTTAGAGCAGTATAAAACCCTTGCTCTGCCCAAAGACGTGAAATTTGGTGTTCGTTGATTCAATATTAAGATAGTTGTTAGGTAAGGAATCGGCGGATGCATAGAAGGTATCATGCGTTAATCACCGCTGCAGTGAAGACCTCATCTTTGCACGAAAGCCTTGATGGCTTTACAAGGGACCGTAACAAGTACGTGCGACACCCAAGGACACTATGCGATGACAAGGACAAGCGAACAAATGCATTCCAAGAAAGAGAAAAGTGTGACAAATGCCCTCACTACTGAAAATACCACCAAAAAGGCGCAACAAGCCAAATTTCGGGAAGAACATAAAGTCTTGCTAAGAATTTCATCCGCTATGGAAGGGATGAAACTCAATAAAGCAATGAAGACAACCCGAAGTTCCTTGGGAACCCTCAGCGAGAATCGAGAATCAAGACCCGGGGGTTAGCCCTGCTAACCGACTAGGCCCAAACAGTTGAGCATTCTAGGGAAATACGCACGAAAATCCATCGCAAGAACTCCTTCAAAAGCAGTAAAGATGGATGAGTCTTTAACGTGGGAAGAAAAGATTAACAAAAACTTTGGAGTCAAACAAAGCCAAGACTAAAGAAAAAGGATCATCAGTCCGTCTTTACATCACGACCAAGCTTCAAAGAGGAATAATCACTCAAAGCCAAGAGCCCTTAGCCGGTCCTAGACAAATCCCTTTCCTTCCCTTATCTATCAAATACCGTTTCCCAGTCCACCACTCCAAACCTCATTCATGATCCCTCATTCCAAACAATCCCATGCAAAATAGCAGCCTTCTTTCCTAAGTTGCAACTTGAAAACATTGATCCTATTCCTATTTAGCCTGTCCCTCGAATTTGAGCCCTAAAACCTGCACTTCTTGTACCCTTTTTAACCCAGTCCTTCCCAAGACCGAGAAAACATAGATATAAATAACTGTATATTACCCAGTAAATACCTTCCATATACAACTACCTTACTAATTGTGACCCTCTATCCCCTAAATGATTCATAAGATTCGGGGACGAAGCTTCCTGTAAAGGGGGGGGGGGGGGGGGGGGGGGGGAGAGTGTAACACCCCGTGTTACGATCTCCAAACCAGGAATTAATTATGTAATTAATTCTGTCAAGAAGGATTTAATTCCTGTTAATTGATTGAGGTGGCCCACGATGGATCATGAACCCTTACCCAAATCCTGAGCCTAATATATATGTATAAGAATATATATATATATATATATATATATATATATATATATATATATATATATATATATATATATATATATATATACTATATATATATATACTATATATGCCCAATAAGGACTGCCTAACCCAAATAATGTTATCATCCAAACTAACCCAAGCCCATTTAGGAAATTTAATCCTACTAAGAATAGGCATAGGTACATGTATACGTATAAACATATATATATATATATATATATATATATATATACACACATAATCCTATACGTATAGCTAGTATAGACGTATGTATATATATATACGTACGTAACCACCCTTCTCTCTCTCTCTCTGTCTCTCTGTCTCGACCTCGACAAGAACCCCCCCCCCCCCCCCTTCTACGTCCATCTCCCTCGGCGAAACCCCAACAACAGCAACGACCCCAACAACTCACCAACCTCCACATCGCCCTTGTTTCCCCAACCCCTTCCTTCGTTCCATCAAGACATTGACAAAACTCGGACGGCGGTGCACCAGTGCAACGTGAGGCGTTCGGCAACACCGCCGACGGCAACGGAGTCACGCAACAATGACGACGGCAACCCCTCCCTCCGACGAACGTACTGGCAGGTGGCGGCGGGTTGGCAGCAGGTGATGGTATTTCCGGGAGCCACCCGCTGCTTCTCGGCAAGACAGAACGAAGAGGAAGATGAAGGTGAGTTGTCACTCTAGTCATTCTTGATTACTTAGGGATAAATAGAATTATTGACAGTAGAATAACCAAGGGGGCGCTTAGCTTAGTTAGTTAGACTTGTGATAAGCTGTAGGGAGTGCTAGGGTTTGAATCTCACGTTATGCACATTTATATTATGAATTGATAATCTTTTGTGTTATTGGTAGTTGATTAAGCAGATTATTGTGAATTATTAGTGCGAATGATTACCGAAGGGAGGATTAGCTTAGTTGGGTAGGACACAATTGGTGTTGGGAGAAAATTAAGGGTTCGAATCCTTTAGGGTTTAATTATTCTATTAGCTCGATTATTCAGTGAAAATTTGATTTGATTCACAGGTTCCATTGACGATGTTTTGGATTGATAAGCGAATAAGGTAATCCATGTCTCAACAAAACCTATGTTTTGGATTGATAAGCGAATAAGGTAACCTATGTCTCAACAAAACCTATTTTCGTTGCTATAATCTTCTTCTTTGGCTCCTTCTATATGCATGTGTCTTGATGAAATCCTTTATGATAATTGCGATATGATCTTGATTATTGATGAGATGATTTTATATGTTATCTTGATGATGTTGATGATGATAAGAGGATCTTGATGATTGTGTGATGTTCTTGATAAATCTTGATGATTCTTGATAATAAAGATAAAATATGATTTTTGATGATTTGAATGTGATTAGAGCCCTAGGTTAAATTGGGAATTTGATATCATGATGTTCTTGATATATTTGGGTGGGATTTTGCATGTTCGGGTGTTAAATGTGTTTAGAAGTCGTGTTAGGATGTGTTCAACATGATTCTTGGTTTTGATCCATTATTTGACTACGTGGTGGCATCGTTTGTGTTTAAAAGTGTCTAAACTTAGGTTTCGGGTTCCACAAAGGATCCCAGGGCCTATATTCTGAAGAAGAGTCAGTGGGGGGTAGGTGGGGGTAGGGGGACCCGCCACCTACCCGCTGCCCGAATGGACATCTCCGGCAGCGGGCAGCCGACTGCCCGCCGGGCACCCGCTGCCCATAGGTTCGTCGTCGGCGGGCAGGCGACGGGTGGCCCTCCACCCACCGGCTACCCGCTGGAATTCTCCCACTTTGGGATTTTGGCTTCCCCGTTTGATGTTTCCACGACCTTCGTTGTAACACCCCGTGTTACGACCCCTAAATTAGAACTAATCTAATTATCCCCCACCCCAAAAAGGGAATTAAAATCCATTAAATGACTAGAGAGGGGCCCACTATGGATCATGGGCCCTGAACCCTAAAACCAAACCCTTAGTCCCATAGGAATTAGAATTAACAAGCCCATACCACTTAGACCCTAAATAGGACTCCTAGGTATATAAAAAGGGACATAGGAGACACCTAGATCTAACACCACAAATAATCTCTCACCACACAAGAAGTTCCAAGAATCCCCTTAGGAGAAATCAAGAAAGGAGAAATCTTAAAGAAAGACCCTTCATAGACAAGGAAATTAATTAACGCTAAAAGGTAACCCATGTCTCAACAAAACCTATTTTCTTCGCTATAATCTCCTTCCTTGGCCTCCTTCTATATGCTAGTGTCTTGATTTATACTTCTATACTATTGTGATATATTCTTGATGATTGATAAGATGATTGGTGGTATTCTTAATAATCTTGTTGATCTTGATGATGAAAAGAGGTTCTTGATATTGGTGTAACGATTCTTGACGAATCTTGATGATTCTTGATGTTAAAGATAAATTGTGATTTTGATGATTTGGGAGGGATTAGAACCCTAGGATGGAGGGGGAATTTGTGTTGTAATGTTCTTGATTTATATTTGGGTGGGAATTCACATGTTCGGGTGTTGTTTATATTTAGAAGTCGTGATAGGACGAGTTATATGTGATTCTTGCTTTTGATCTGTTAATTAACTAGGTGGTGTCGTTAATTGTGTTTAAAAGTGTCTAAGCATGGTTTCGGGTTCTATGAAGGATCCCGGGACGAAATATTGATGAATGAGTCAGTGGGGGATAGGGGTACTCGCCACCTACCCGCTGCCCGAAGTTCACCGCCGGGCAGCGGGCAGGCGTCCGCCCGCTGGCTACCCGCTGCCGGGCAGTGATCTCCGGCGGGCAGCCGGCGGGTGATCCCTCACCCACCGGCTACCCGCTGGTTCGTGACCCCTCCCGGGTCCCCGGCTTCCCCGTTTGATGTCCCCCATTCCCCGTGGCGTCCCAACGGACCCCATTTATCGTACCTGAGTCTAGTCTGATGTTTCGGGTACCGTTCATAGGATAGGTGAATCTTAGGAATTGCATGTTAGTTGAATTGGTAGCCCGTTGACCTAGGTGGAAGTCGTATGAACCCCTTAGGACGATTCTTAGTATGTGATTGATCACACATAAGTGTTATTATATGTCTCCCCTTCATAAATGTGCTATTATGTGCTCTAATGTGTTATGTGATGCATGATTCCCCAACTTGGTTGCGATCAAATTGGCTATACGGGCAATTGGATGGGTTGAGAACCATACCAGCTGTTAACCAGACCATTTGCAATCGCTCAGGTATATAAATATTATATAGGGTTGTGGTCCAATGATGATTACTTATGAGCTGCGGTTCATTCTCCTGGCTGCGGTCAGTGATTCACTTCTTAAGCTGTGGTCCACATGGGCCTCGGTGCAATGACCCACCGGACCTGAACGCGCCAGGACGGTGTGTAGGGCCAATAAGCCGAGGAAGGCTGTAGTCCACCGATCCGAGTAATCGGGGCGGTGTGTAGGGCTACGGCTGGCTGCGACCCACCGAGCGATGGGACGACGGTGTGTAGGGCCATAGTCTCCGAGGATCTTCGCCCACCGACTGAGTATAGCTCCGCGGTGTGTCGGGCTTGATCCGCTATGGTCCACCGGCGTACCTATTGGCGGTGTGTAGGGTCGTAAGTCCCCCCTTGAAAAGGGGATCGCGGTCCACCGACTGGGTGCGTCAGCGGTGTGTAGGATCGTGGTCCGACATTGAGTTCGTCAACGGTTCTCAAAGGGTTGGTTGCGATCAACTCCCCTCGTACCGCGGTACTGAGGTAGGGTGTTGCGGGGCCGTGTTAATGCTATATGCATTGATCCTCATGTTCGGGGCATGCGATTGGTCCCGTGGCGCCATCAGTAATGATGTGATATGAATGATGATTCAATGATGATGTGATATGCATGGTGATGCAATGATGATGTGACGTGAATGGTGATTGGATGACGATGTGTTTGGAATTGGAAAGTGATCAGTGACCTGAGATGTGTATTCCTTGTGTTGTTATCTTTACTTACATGCTTATTGTTAATTGATGTGCTCACCCCTAATTGCTGAGTCTATTCCTGGTTTTAAATTAGTGTCTCTTAAGTATATATCTTCCTGCTTTGAAATGATTTTCGTATATCTATATATATCTATCTATAATGTATTTCAACGCGTTGGAGTGGGTTACCGGCATCTCTCGCTGAACAGATATATTTGGCTTTCAGGCACAAATGAGTAGACACTGGAGCGCGCTAGAGACTTGGAGCGTAGAATAGATAGTTCCCCTTTCGGCCTGCGTGTCATGCTTATGTATTGACATTGTTGAGGATTTTAGTTAGTTAGCCTGTGCACCTGAGTTCTCTAGCTCAAGTGTGGCATAGCACCCCGTACTATTATGATTATCTTTTGGGATTTAATGAGAATTACCCTTATTATATAAGTCTTAAATGTTTTAAAATTTCGGGGTGTTACAGTTGGTATCAGAGCCTAAGTTTGACCTTAAGATAAGACTCTTAAGACAAGACTTTAGGACATTAGACTTGAACTCTAGGTATTCAGGAACATAGGACTTAGGAATCTTAGGACGCGCGGTGAGATTGTGAGCCTACCCGTCACCATCACATAACATCCCACCACCTTATCCCTCATTAACTTAAAAGAACTCCTTTTCGCTTTTCACACCAAGGTAAGGGGACAAATCCTCTAATCGGTATAAACATTGGTTCTATAGATCAGCAACATGGCACCAAACAAGAGACAATCAAGGACTCCGGAACCCGCCGCACACGACCCCCTAACTCAGACACTACAACAACTAACCCAAGTCGCCCAAACACTGAGCGACGTAGCTCTCCGCAACAACCGCCCACCGCCAAACGCAAGCTCAGAGGTCGCCCGACAGGTCTCGAACCATAGGCCGCCCACTTTCTCGGGAGAAGAAGATCCCGCCATCCTCGAGGAATGGATACGGATCTTCGACAAAATCCTGGGATTGGTAGAATGCCTAGAAGAGCGTCGTGTAGAGATAGCCTCGTTCTATTTCGGACACGAAGCAGACCTTTGGTAGATCCACGAAGGACCCACTTACTGACAAGAACCAGGATTCAACTGGGAAGGTCTGAAAGCACGCCTGCGAGAACGATTCTACCCAACACACATAAAAGCCTCTATGCACGAAGAGTTCCTCCACCTAAAGCAAGGAACGACCACCATCACAGAATACCATAAGCGATTTCTCGAACTGGCACGCTTCGTGCCATAATTAGTTCCCACAGAATCAACTAAAATAGCAAGGTTTATATCAGGCCTCAACTTCGAAGCCCGAAAGGCACTAATACTGAGCGGACCCCGGACCCTCAACGAGGCTTACTCCAGTGCCTCTACCGAATCCAACTACTACAACATGGGGTTCAAGATCAGATCCGAAAAAGGAACACACGGGGAGGAGAACCCCCAATAAAGAGG
This sequence comes from Ipomoea nil, assembly GCF_001879475.1. Classification (NCBI taxonomy): domain Eukaryota; kingdom Viridiplantae; phylum Streptophyta; class Magnoliopsida; order Solanales; family Convolvulaceae; genus Ipomoea; species Ipomoea nil. The sequence goes on along the minus strand of NW_017616755.1, from coordinate 1,576,719 downwards.
ACGAGAGTTAACACCAACACGAGACCAAACAACCAGACGGGACCAAGACCACCCCCAAGGAACAACGAAGCCCATACGGGAGGCTTCCCTTGCCCAAGGTGCAATCAAAGCCATAGAGGCAGAGACTGCATGGGAAACCCCTTGCGGTGCTTCAACTGTGGGAAAGACGGACACAAGGCCTTCCAGTGTTCACAACCCTCGAGCTCACACCCCACGAGTATGGGGCAAAATAGAAGCACCAACAACCAAGGGAATCATGGTGCTTCCGGGAAAGTATTCATCATGAGCCGCACACAAGCCGAACTAGGAGACCAGGACAACCCCAACGAAGAAAACGTGACCCCGGAAGACGAAGAGCACACAGATCCACCGGAAGAAAACCAAGAAGGAGAATTCTGTTTAGGATAAACTAAGGAACCCTTGTAGCAAACTACTAGTTTAGCATTAGCCACCTCGGGATCTTTTCTCTCTAATAAAATTTAAAAATATTCTAGCATAAAGGAAGCTAAACAACAACAAAACAACAAGGAGTACTAATGTAACCAATGGGGATTAAACCCTAAACTTCCTACTTATAAGACCAAGTTCCTAACCACTAGGCTATGGGTGTTTCTTGAAACCCAAAGGGAACACTCCCCTCTTAAACGTCTGTGTGTGTGTGTGTACTGTTGCTGTACATAATATATATAATGTGTAAATTTTTCTCTTTTCTGTGAATTATATATATTGTACTATTGCTGCGCACAATATATATGATGCGTACGGTTGTTGTGAATACAAATGTGTATGCTTTTGATACAATAGGTCCTACTAAGCTTCTTTGATTTGAAAAGATAAGGACATAGTGTTAGAAAAGTGGAAAAGAATACATAAATTAAAAGTGTTTACAGTTCTGCATTCATATATGAAATTCGGTATTATACCATTAGTTTATTAATTAATTAATACAAAACTGGAATATAATGTTTTCTTCTAATTAAGTTTTACTAGCCATTGAATGAGGAAATCTTTTGGCCAAGGACTGAAGGTGATGAAATACTTACTCCTGTTCCAAGGAAGATGACTGGTAGGCCAAAGAAAAAAAAGAAAGCTTGAAGAAAATGAAAAAACAAGCAAAAAATGAGTGAAGAGTTAGAAAGTTGTCTAAAAAAGGAAGAATTATGACATGTCAATTATGCAAGGGATATGGACATAACAAACGATTTTGTCCTACATTGTCAACCCAACAAGCAGAATCTGCTGGTTCTTCTACTGTTAGAGGAAGAGTGATGGTTCTTTTGCTGTTGGAGGAAGAGGAAGACCATCGACTGCTGTGAGAGGGAGAGTGAGAGGAGGAGGGAGAGGAAGTGGAAGAGGGACAGACCTGTCTCAAGAAAGCGTTGTTAGAATGTCAGGTAAATTAATTGAACATAATGCAGATTTAAATAATTCATGTAGATTGCTCTTAGCAATTTATGATTAATTGACAATGCTTTCTTCTTTTCTGTAGCTTGCGCAGAGTGAAGCTCAATGGGACCATGCTTTGAGCATAATTCCACACTGTCACCGTCGAGGTTCAAACCTTGGTCTCTTCTCTAAATACTGCCTAGTGAACTATTGAGCTAAGCTCGTCTGGGCATGGCAAAAGAGATTAGCTAGAGAGAGAAATGGAAGAGATTAGATGAATTACTTGGATATTATTTTTGTAGTGGTATTGATATTGTCTTGTGATTGCTTCTATATGCAGTTTCATCTTGAGGATGCAAGTAAGAACATGCATGATGGCACTGCTCTTTTTGACCTTCATTACAAACAATTAAGATCAAAGAAAGAAGAAAGAAATTAATTAGAGAATATTTATTAGAGATACACTATAGACAGAGATTTGGATTTACTGATTTGGACTTGGAAAGGGTTTGTAGAATGTGAAGCTTTCTGCGTGATGCCACCCTCCTTCGGAGTCTTCGTGATACCATCTCTCTCTTTCTCTCGTTGTTTCTTTGAGTTTGTAATTCTTTGTAGGTGATAGAATGACAAATATATGTAATAAGATCAATAGTGTCTGCTTTGCTTTGAAAATGTGGTCGAGTGAGTAAAGAACACATGATTATATTGTTGTATTAAAAAGGTACACGTTTGATTCTTTCCAACACTTTTTGGTTAAGTCCATCGTACTGAGTCTTCATGCTAGTGCGATTTATTATATTTTTCCTGTGTAGTTTGTAAGCTATTACGCATGAGTACCGGGCATGTGTTGTGGCACGTACACGATCTTCCTTGTGCGATTTACCTCTCTTATGTAATTTGCACTCTATCATATAGGAGTAACAATTTGCCTATGTATACCCTCCAGGTACGAAACCCGCAATCACTATTTAAGAGTACATGTTGTGTAAGTCCACACTTGTGTAATAGTTTGCAAACTACAAAAAAAAAATTCATATTATTGCAGAAAGGGAAACCCGCAATCAGTATAAATTGCCACGTCTTGAGCTGTTCGGGGCCTAAGCCAGGACAGCGCTTCCTTGCAAGCCAAGCCCTCGGCCGTGAGAGCGTCGGAGAATGGTGACAGAACACCGTTGCGGCGCGGAGAAGGGAGCTACCCTCTATGCAGCTGCACCCGAGTCCTGATTGAAAGCGGCATCGAAGTAGCAACAGCAAGCTCCGGTTGGGGGATGTGGCAAGACTTGCTGCTGCAGCGACATGGCAGGTGGCGGCAGATTCGACGCCTCCCAAGAAGCGTAGGCATTTATAGCTTGTGACACAACATGCCGTAGAGGCTTCATGCATGCGTCCCAAACCACATTCTTCCTAGAATTCCAAATATGATAGAGCACTGCAGCCACTTTAACAAGAACATCTGGCGTTAATATACACATAGCATTCCGAAACCATTCCGTAAAATACCTCCAACCACACTTGAGATCAGAAGGTGGGAAACATCCCAAAAAAGACTAGCATAATGGCAAGCAATTAACAGGAGAGTGCATAACATCTTCATGATAAGTAACACGCATTGGGCATGAAGGAGATTAGTGGTAGTAGGGAGGATAACACTTAAAGCTCTCCACAGGAAGGTCTTCCACTTGGGGGGGGGACTTTTAATTTCCACATTGCGGACCATTTATCAAATATGGTAGGGTCAGAGGTGTATTCACCCGTTAGAAGTCTATAACCACTTTTAACTGAGTACAAACCACTAATATCCTTGTGCCAATACCAAGAATCCTCATAAGACGGGCACACAAGCACTCTCTTAATTTTATCCACATCACCTGGCTCAAAAATGTCTTCTAAAATAGCCAAGTCCCAAGTATGAGTATCCTGGTCAATTAAACCCACAACTTTTGAATTAGCCAGTTGCTGTGGTGCGGTGGTGGTGATCATAGGGTTGGGACCAAGAAGCCATGGATGTTACCATATTAGAATAGACTCACCATTCCCAATTCTTCTCCTCATCTCAGTGCAAATACGGGCATGAGCAGCCATTATGCTCCTCAAACAGTAACTAGGGTTATTGCCCAACGTAGCATCAAAGAAGGTTGTCCTAGGGAAATACCGTGCCTTATAAACACGGGCCGCCAGCGAATCCCGGTTTATAAGAAAGCGCCACACCTGCTTGCCTAACATAGCCAGATTAAAAGTCATGATATCCTTAAAACCCAGGCCTCCAACAGCTTTAGGCTTACTTAAACGGTCCCAGGCTATCCAATGAATGCCCCTTCCTGCGCCATTCTTGCCCCACCAGAACCTGTTCATACACCTTTCAATAGCCAGACATAAGGAATCAGTCAACAGAAAAATGCTCATAGTAAAAATCGGCATAGCTTGGGCCACACTTTCTAACAGAACCTCCTTCCCTGCTTGTGATAGCAACTTCTTATTCCAAGACCCTACCCTTAGTTGGATCTTTTCCTCAATGTTAGAAACAAAGAACTTCTTAATTTGTGATATAATGTTCTTGATATATATATCGGGCGGGAATTAGCATGTTCGGGTGTTGTTTATGTTTAGAAGTCGTAATAGGATGAGTTATACGTGATTCTTGCTTTTTATCCATTAATTGACTACGTGGTGTCGATAATTGCATTTAAAAGTGTCTAAGCATGGTTTCGGGTTCCACAAATGATCCCGGGACGAATTTGTGATGAATGAGTCAGTGGGGGGTAGGTGGGGGTAGGGGTACCCGCTGGTCCATGACCCATCCCGGGTCCCCGACTTCCCTGTTTGATGTCCCCCATCCCCCGTGGTGTCCCAACGGACCCCGTTTGTCGTGCCTGAGTCTAGTTTGATGTTTCGGGTACCGTTCGTAGGATAAGTGAATCTTAGGAATTGCATGTTAGTTGAATCGGTAACCCGTTGACCTAGGTGGTAGTCGTATGAACCCCTTAGGACGATTCTTAGTATGTGAATGATCACACGTAAGCTTAATTATATGTCTCCCCTTCCCTATGTGCTATTATGTGTTATTATGTGCAATTGTGTGTTATGTGATGCATGATCCCCCAACTTGGTTAAGAACAAGTGGGCTATACGGGCAGTTGAATGGGCTGAGAACCATCCCAACTGTTAACCAGGCCGGTTAAGATCGGTCAGGAATAAAATATTATATAGGACTGAGGTCCACTATACGGGCAGTTGAATGGGCTGAGAACCATCCCAACTGTTAACCAGGTTGGTAGAGACCGGTCAGGTATATAAAGATTATATAGGACTGAAGGTCCACATGGGCCTCAGTGATATGACCCACCGACCTGGACGCGCCAGGCGGTGTGTAGGGCCAACAAGCCGAGGAAGGCTGTAGTCCACCGACCTGAGTAATCAGGCGGTGTGTAGGGCTACGGCTGGCTGCGACCCACCGAGTGATGGGACATCGGTATATAGAGCCGTAGTCTCCGAGGATCTTCGCCCACCGACTGAGTTTAGCTCAGCAGTGTGTCGTGCTTGATCCGCTACGGTCCACCGATTATGCGCATCAACGGTGTGTAGGGTCGTAAGTCCCCCCTTGGCGCCATCAACGATTATGTGATATGAATGCTGATTGAGTGATAATGTGTTTCAATTGAAAAGTGTTCTGTGACCTTAGATGCGTATTCCTTATGATGTTATCTCTACGTAACTGTTTATCATGGTTTGATGTGCTTGTCCCTACTTGCTGAGTCTATTCCTGGTTTAAAAACTAGTGTCTCTTAAGTATATATCTTCCTGCTTCAAAATGATTTTCGTATATATATATTTGAAGTGGGTTACCGGCATCATTCGCTGAACAGATATATTTGGCTTTCAGGCACAGCTGATTGGTTCCCCGAGCGGGCTAGAAGAGCTTGGAGTAGATAGATAGTTTTCCTTTTTGGCCTGCGTGCCTCAATGATGTATCGAGGATAATTAGTTAGTTTAGCCTGTGCATCTGAGTTCTCCAGCTCAGATGTGGCATTTACCCCGCACCCTTCTGTTTAATAATACTCTATTTTAGGACTTCTGAGAATTTACCTTTATTATATAAGTTTTAAAAGTTTCAACATTTCGGGGTGTTACAAGTTTGATGATCTGCTCCTGGATCTTCAGATCGCTTCATCCATCTACAGTGCAATGTGTTATGCACTTTGATAAACTGAGAGATATTTGGGAGGATCTGCGCACACGCTTATCACAGAGGGATGCACAACGCATTTCTAGCCTACAAAGTGAGATCCACAACCTTAAGCAGGGAACTCTCTCTGTTAACGAGTATTACACTAAGAGCAGAACCTTGTGGGAGCAAATGAACAACATGAGGCCAATTCCTCTCTGCAAATGCACTCCAAAATGCTCATGTGATCTCGTAGAAGTCATCAGAAATGAGAGAGAGTTGGATCAGGTAATTCTCTTTTTGAAAGGATTAAATGGAGATTATGATAGCTTGAAGTCCAGTGTACTTGTTTTAGATCCTCTGCCAGAAGTTTATAAAGTTTTTGTTATGGCTGAAAAATTGGAGAGACAAGTTGCTTTGAGAAATCTGAATCTAGGTAATTTTGATCTGAATCAATCCAATGCAATTCAAAGTAATTTGAGTGAGGAGATTATTGCTGCATCCTCATACAATGGCAGAAAGTTCAATGGTGCAAAAGCAAAATGTACCTATTGTGGCATGTCTGGACACACAGTGGATAGGTGCTATAAGAAACATGGATTCCTTTCCGGTTGGATTCAAGGCTACAAAACTAAGAATAAACAGCCAGTTACAACATCATTCTTGAACAATTCAGATCTGGGAATAACATCTGAGCAATTACAGAAACTTATCTCAGCTTTTCAGACTCAACAAACACAACCATCCGGACCATCTAGTTCAAATGTGACTTCTGCTATTGCTTTAACTCCTAAGTTTGATGAGCTACACACAGACAGTGAAGACAATTTCTCTATTAACTCCTTTTCTTTAAGTTCTCACACTTGGATCCTTGATTCGGGAGCCACAAATAACATAGTGTGCTCCCTTGATTGTCTTACCAATTATCACATGGTGGATGAGGTTAAAGTGAACCTCCCTACTGGCCAATGTATATCAGTTGAACATATAGGGGATGCCAAGCTAAGTGAGAATCTATGCCTAAAGGAAGCACTGCATATCCCATCTTTCAAGTTTAATATTGTTTCTGTGAGTAAATTGATTGAGGATGCTGCATATACACTGACTTTCATGTCCAAACAATGCACAATTCAGGGGATTCATGGGCAGATAGTTGGTTTAGCTAAAGAAGAAAATGGCCTATACATATGGGTGGAACCAAAGTCACAAAATAAGTGCTATGTTATGCAGTGCACTAGTCCGGAGCTTTGGCATCAAAGGCTGGGGCATTTCTCAACCAACAAGCTCCACCTCCTTTGTGATATTTATAGATCAAAAGTTAAAAATATAGCATGTGATGTGTGCCATATATCTAGCTAAGCACAAATGATCGCCTTTCCCCTTAAGCACTACTAGTTCAAAAGCTTGTTTTGACTTGATCCATGTAGATATATGGGGACCTTTCCCATTTTGTTCTTTCAAGGGGGAACGTTTCTTTCTTACTATAGTTGATGATTACTCTCGGTTTACATGGATACATTTGATGAATAATAAAGCTGAAACTAGACAATTTATGAAGAGGTTTCATGCATATGTGTCCACGCTCATTTTGGTAAGATGATTAAAACTATTAGAAGTGATAATGGAGTTGAGTTTAGAATGGATGATTTCTTTTTAGAAAATGGCATTGTACATCAACGTTCTTGTGTCAACACTCCTCAACAAAATGCAGTAGTTGAGCGTAAGCATCAACACATCCTCAATGTTGCAAGATCACTCCGTTTTCAAGCTCACCTTCCTTATGATTTTTGGGGCCATTGTATAATGCATGCAATGTTCTTAATAAATAGGCTGCCTTCTCCGGTGATCAATCTCTCCACTCCATATCAGATGTTGTATGGCAGCTCCCCTGACATATCTTCTCTAAGAGTATTTGGCTACTTATGCTACGTTGCCACTAACTCTAAGGCAAGACACAAAATGGCTCCCCGGGGCAAAAGGTATATTTTTCATGGTTTTCCAGCTGGAATCAAAGGATATTTGTTGTATGATGCAGATGAAGGATCCACCATTATATCTAGAGATGTTACATTCTATGAAGGCCAGTTCCCCATGGCAGAGAAGGATGTGCTTGATCCCACTCTGTCCTCACAGCCATCTCTACCCAATGTCCCTATCTCCACGGACATAGACTTGGATGATCAGTAGGTTCATGACTTTGAACAGCCACAATTCAATCCAGATGCGGCTGATTTTAATATCTCAGAGCCTTTGGAAGATGAACACCATCATTCCAGTAGCAACTCCTAGAAGCTTCAACACAACTCTCCTGAATCTGCCACCCAATTCTCTGAATCTGCCAACAACAATTCAACCCCTATTGACATGCAGCCACGTCGTTCAGATAGAAACAGGCGTGTTCCAAAAAGGCATTTGGATTATTATTGTGATGCAACCACAATCACAGCTCAGGGTTCCTAACATCATATCCTATAACCCTATCAGATCAAATACAATATACACGATACACATTTAATACGATTCCAATGTTTTCATATGTGTCATTCCAAGGTTTAGACCTTTGACCTAGTAATTCACTCGCGTGATGCAGGGGAAAAATTGATGTTATTATAAATATATATAAAAAATAGAAAAAACAAAAATATTTTAAATAGTTTAATATAATAATATTTTTGAGCTTCCATCGGTCAAGTATTTATTATTTTTATAGAATAAAAAATTACAATTAAAATTAAAATTAAAATTTTGTGTGGTTAATATAATCTCTAATTATGTACCTATTCAAATAAACTTATAGAGAGAATTTACATAATTACATTGATATTTTATTCTTAATTGTATTTCATCTATATTATAATTTTCACAATACGAATAATAACTAAGATAATTACATTTAGAAAACAAATTTCAAATTTTGTATGAGTAAATTTAAAATAAATGTAATCCTTTGTTATGGGGAGAAAAAATTGCTATTTTATTTTTCAAATGTTTTGTTTTTTTTTTTTTTTCTAGTAAAGGATGTTGTGGCTATTTTATAATAATAATAAGGATAGAGATAATAATTGTAACAATAATTACTTCCCAAACCATATAACTTTATTATAGTTAAGATTAAAGTTTATCTTAGTTTGTTAGTTTGGATTAGTTTATCCTTTTCTTAATAACTATCTCATTTATGTGGTAGTAATTTGCTTGTTAATGGCTATTTAAGGCCATTGCATGCTAAATGAAATACAAAGTTGAATCCGTGATGAGTTCGGCCATGAGTTGGTCATGACAAACCTGACTTATCAAGTGTGGAACCTCATTTGTGGCGTCATTCTTATCCTACGTATCACCTTATAACCTGGTGTGGTCGAGGACTTATCAAAATCCAAAAATTAGCCCTTTTCCCAGCCCAAGCTAAACCTCCATATCCGATTTCACCTAGCCTAATAAACTCATTTTAAAATATTCTTTAAATTAGAGGGCGAAGAAAATATCGGGCCAATCAGATTCGCATCATTTGGAATCAGAGCACACAGTTGTCTCTTCACGAAGACTCATGAAGCTTTAACGGTGCCTAAAACGTGGATTCGAGGACGAATCCCTCTAAAGAAAGAGGGAATGTTGTCGGCACGAGAATTAACAATTGGTTGTTAGAACATTTTAGAATTAGTTTTATTAATTAATTAGGATGGTTATCTCCAAATTATTTTAGATTTAATTTGTTAGTATTACATTATTATTATTAATGTTTATCTTAGTTTGTTAATTAGGATTAGTTTATCATTTCTTAATAACTATCTCATTTATGTGGTTGTAATTTGCTTGTTAATGGCTATTCAAGGCCATTGCATGCGAAATGAAATACAAAGTTGAGAATTTTCACTACAAGAAAAATGCACATATACAACACTAGAAAGACAACAGTTTTTAAGAAAAGTGTTGTCTTTTGTATAAAAGACAACAGTTTGGTCCAAAACCGTTGTCTATGATGCAATACTTTTGTCAAAGACAACGGTTTTTAGTTAACCATTGTTATAAGTGTGTTGTCTTTGTGCATTTGTGAAAAGACAACAACACAACGACAACGGCTTTTTAAAACCGTTGTCTATGTGCATTTTTTTTAACTGTTGCCGTTGGTGTGTTGTCTTTAAGCGCACTGGAATACACAACACTAGAAAGACAACCATTGTTTAAAACCACTGTCTTTGTGCGCTCTTTTTTTTTTTTTAAAGACAACGGTTTTATTTAACCATCGTCGTTGGTGTGTTGTCGTTAAGCGCACTTGAATACACAACACTAAAACCACAACGGTTTTATATAACCGTTGTCGTTGCGCGTTCTTTATTTGTTTAAGACAACGGTTTTATTAAGGGTTGGGGAAGTAGGGTTTGAATTTGTGCAAAATTTCTGTGAAATTTCGCTATTTAATGTTCATATCTTGAGTTTAAGCACCCTGGAATAATAAAAATTTAGTCATTTTCTATAAGGAACTCAAAAAATAATATCAGTTAGTTATTTCCTTATATAATAAACAACATTAAAGGTTTCTCTCCATTAACTTTATGTACCTATTGGATGTTATCACTAGTTATAGTTGTAACTAATGGTGGATCTCCATTCTCTATTCGGATCGACCTACTTTCAAATATATCCATGCGCTTCTTAAGGTTACGGTTTTCTTCATCCTTCTCACGGAGTTTAGCCTCTAGCTCTTTGATGTAAATAGATTTTGTGTCATTAAAGTTTTTTCGCTTCACTCCACCCCCATAACCATATACATGACCATGACGTTGTTGTCCAAAATGTTTTTCAACAATTTCAAGGTTTGAAAGTGATGGGTTAGACCTAATAATCTTCACAATTTCATTCTATAACAAGTTTACAAGTAAACAAGATTAATGCAGAAGTATATCAAGATAAAAAGATTAATGCAGAAAGGCTAAATAATGACACTTAGATTACATATTTTCTTCTTCTTTTGTCCCATTTAATTTTTCAATTTTGCTTATAGTCTTTAAGAAAATTACTCCCAAGTCAGGCGGTTGTGAATCTTTACATCCCAATAAGTTGAAAAAAACAAATGTTATTCTAGCCTCAGTCTTACTAGCATAACTGTTTTTTTAGTACATTTATTTCAATATGATTTCTCTATGTGGGTTACTCCCTGGTTACTCCCTGTGCGATGAGGCATTCCCATATCTGATGTTGACCTATTCTTAGTGTTTTGCTAACTGATTTTCTGCATAACTTTCAAATGTAAGTGATTATTTAAATAAAAAATATTTTTTATAATATATAAAACCGCCATTACCATATCAACATACCTAAAACTTTTCTGTCATAAATTTGTTAGTGACAAACCACTTCGAATCTTCAATATTTACTCCAGGTAGAACACTTTTTAAAGCCTCAGTCTTACTTGATGCAAGGTCTCAGAAATTTTATATTCAAAAGTGACCTCCAATTTGTCCACAAAGTACAGATATGCTCTAGGGTATCATCACGACATAACTCAATATTTCGATTATCAAAACATTCCTATGATTTTTTTTTTTAAATCAAAACAATATTCCTATAAAATTTTGAAGAAAAACATAAAACTTTTAATTTAAATGTCAATACACAATTATTAAATTTGTTGAAAATGCAATATTTACTTATACCTTTACTACTTCCCACGTATGCTGCTTATCTGTATTCTCTATATCTTTACATGAAAGCACTTGCATTGGACAAATATTTCGATCACAGCCGATTTTTCCTAAGTTTCTTGACCAATATTGATGATTTTTTTCCAATGGACAATTGTTATAGAATACAATATCAAGCTTTTCTCCTTTTTTCATGGGTGCAATTGTTAAATTTTTTGTCTTTACTTGGAGATGAAACTATTAAATAAAATGAAGCAATAAATATTTGTATTGGAACATTTTTTGGAGTTAAACGAGCTCCAATATTAGACGAACCACGGAAGTTAGATGAGTTGTAACATCAGACCTACAAGAATTAGACGAGCTATCTGGGAGGTCTACTAGTAAATAAAACCGGGATGTCTATTAACCCTAAGCTAGTGAGCTCCGTTGGAAAAGTGGGTTATCATATCCTATAACCCTATCAGATCAAATACAATATACACGATACACATTTAATACAATTCCAATGTTTTCATACGTGTCATTCTAAGGTTTAGACCTTTGACCCAATATCATAAAATGAACACTTTAATTTGTATATATCACATTATCACCTTATATAAAACCATCATTACCATATCCCTAGAACTCCTAAATGAAGAAAGATAATTAGTAGTCTAAATTATAAGAGGAAATATATAAAACTAAATAAGTTTCTGAGACCAATTTTCATAGTTTACACCTTTGACCCAATATCATAAAATGAACACTTTAATTTGTATATATCACCTTATCCAAAAAGAAGTGCATGACAACAGAAATCTTGCAAATTCATACTGTTAGGAAATAATAATTTGTGGCTCAAATCAATGCCATTAACATCACCATCCTAGTTGTATGCAGCATGTTTCACGTCTCCAGCGAATGTCTTGGGTCTCCATTCAAATTCTCCCCACGTAGCATGTGTTTCCTTTCTTACATGCGCTTTTGTCTCTTTTCTTATTGTATAAATAGCATTCTTTATTTGCTTTGTAATCATACATCAATTCATATTGAAATTGAATTCATTTATTCCATTCTTTTGCATTCCTCACGTAGCATATATATATATATATATATATATATATATATATATATAGAGGCGGGTTCAGGTGCGACAGTGTCTTACGGTGCGGTTATTTTTTACGATGCGGCAACACCAATAGTTCAACAAATATGCACCATCAACGTTAGGAAAATACACCACACAAAACAGAGTAAACAGAGCCCTGCATCACCAAACACACACCATTAGGTGTGAGTAAAAACACCATACACTGTTCGGAAATACACCATTGGGGATGGTGAGTTATATGGTGTATTTTTTTGAGTCTGTTGTGTATTTTGTGATGTTTTATTGCATTTCATTGTGGTGTGTTTTTATTACACTGTTGGTGTATTCTGGAATTTGACCGCACCGCCGCACGGTAAGACCCCGCCGCATATGAGCGCTCTTCTATATATATATATATATATATATATATATATATATATATATATATATATATATATATATATATATATATATATATATATTCCCATCCTTAATAATTTTTCTGTCATTTATATACTTTCCCTGTTATTTAACTTCTATAATTCTTAATTTTCGATTCTTCACTTCCGCATTGTTCCACTATATTCCTAACAAGTGGTATCAGAGCGGTTTATTTGAGAATTATTTTCAAAGATGTCGACGGTCACTAAGTTTGATATCGAGAAGTTCGACGGGAAAATTAGCTTCTCTATCTGGAAGGTTCATATGGAAGCCATTCTAACCCAGAATGGTTTGAAGAAAGCGCTAGCTGGGAAGAAGAAGAAACCAGCTACAATGACAGATGAAACTTGGGAAGATTTGGATGACAAGGCACGTTCAACCATTCTTTGTGTCTGTCTAAAGAAGTTCTACGTGAGGTAGTAAGTGAGACGACTGCGTCAGATTTATGGTCCAAGCTGGATACGCTTTACATGGCCAAAACTCTGGCGAACACGCTGCGTTTGAAGGAGCGTCTGTACACAATCCGTATGACGGAAGGTACTTCTATTAAATCACACTTGGATGAATTCAATTCTGTTTTATTGGACTTGGAAAATATTGATGTCATAATTGACGATGAGGATCGTGCTGTTTTATTGCTTGTCTCTCTCCCTAAATCATACAAGCATTTCAAAGAAATTATGCTGTATGGTAATAGTAGTGACACCCTTACTTTCGACAATGTTAAGTCAAACCTATTGTCCAAAGAAAAGTTTGACTTTGAAATTAAGTCTGAGGACAAAGGTGAAGTGACTGTAAGGGGTCATTCACTTGAAACAGAGAGTAGCAATAAAAAATCTAGATCCAAGTCCAACAAATCCTGTAAGTACTGCAAGAAGCATGGTCATGATGTGACTGAATGCTTCAAGCTGAAAAACAAGCAAGAGAGAGAAAAGAAGTCCGCTGAAGTTAGTGTTGTTGAAAGTGATTCAGATGGTGATGTGTTGTTATCTGTTAGCTCCGGTGAGAAACGGAGTGAAACCGGGTGGATTTTGGACTCTGGTTGTACATTCCACATGTGTCCCCACAAAGATTAGTTCATCTCTCTGGAACCGGTTGATGGTGGAGTTGTCGTGTTGGGTAATGATACCCAATGCAAGGTTAGTGGAATTGGAAGTGTTCAGATTAAAACTCATGATAACGTTGTCAGGACTCTTGCCAATGTTCGGTATATTTCTGATTTGAAACGCAACCTGATATCATTGGGCACCAAGGACCCAAACAAATCTAGGTACCTAAGAACAATTAATCTTTATTGCAGAAAATTTGGCATTTCGATAGCGGATGCTCTCTACATATGACCGGCAATAAAGCTAGTCTAGTTGAGTTCAAAAGCATCGAAGGACCTAAAGAAGTTTTTTTTGGAGGAAACGATCGATATAGAATTACAAAAGGAACGGGAACAATTGTAAAGAATGGCTTACGAATTGAGGACGTATCAATCGTTGAAGTATTAAAGATCAACCTATTTAGCACAAGCCAAATTGCAACAAAGTTTACCTCGTAGAATTTTTCAAAGACAAGTGTCAAGTCAAAGACGAATCTACGAAAGAAGTCGTACTCGCTGGATCGAGAAAGAAAAATATGTAAGTTGTTGATTGGAGTACAAGGAAGGAATCCGTATGTTTGGTGGCGAGCAATTCAATCGATGCAAGTTGGGAATAGCATAGAAGGCTAAATCAATTGAATTTCAAAACCGTCAATAAGCTTGCAAGAAGTAAGCTAGTTGAAGGTCTACCCAACATTGTGTTCAAGAAAGATCAAATTTGTGATGTATGTCAGAAAGGTAATCAAATCAAAGCATCTTTCAAATCCAAAGCTAATGAATCAACATCAAGACCCCTTAGTCTACTACCCATGGATTTATTCAGTCCAGTAGACATAGTACGCCTAAGTGGTAAGAAATACACTTTGGTTGTTGTTGATGATTTTTCCAGGTACACATGGACAATATTCATCAAGAAAAAGAATGAAGTTGAATCAAAGTTGTCGGAGCTACTAAAGCAACTACAAGTCGAGAAGGACATGAAGATTGCAACAATTCGAACCGATCGGGGAACCAAATTTGTAAACAATGTAATTCGATTTTATTGCACTTCACTAGGGATTCATCACCAACTTTCTGTCGCACGAACACCGTAACAAAATGACGTACTTGAAAGAAGAAAAAGAACACTCAAAAGAAGCTGCACGAGTCACGATACAAAATGCGAAAATATTAGTATTTTATGTGATAATACTAGCGCGATTGCAATAACCCAAAATCCATTAATTCACTCGCGAACCAAGAACATCGACGTTCGAAATCATTTCATATGAGACCACGTCGAAAAGAGAGATTTGAAGATCGACCATGTTTCCACGGAAAATCAAATTGTCGACATTCTCACAAAACGGTTGTGTGATTCTCGTTTTGCGACCCTAAGGCACGAGATGGGAATGATCGAAATGAACTAAGTATTTCGAAATCCTTAAGTTGTGTACATGTTTTTCGTGTGTAATTTCATGAAATTTTGTCACTTATATGCTCTATGTGATTTAATTTGAAGTAATTTGTTATGTGTTATGTGCAAAATTTGTTTATTTTATCTTACGAATTTTGGGTACGTAGAGTCGGCATGAAAATAATTGATTTAATTGTGTTTCTCGAAGGGAGTATATAATGTAGGGGGGACCTAGTCTAACAATTGTTTTGTTGGATACAAACTGCTCAATGTGAATTCTGTGCATAATTGATATTTAAGTATGACCTGCTTAAGTCAAATGTTTTGATTTGCTAAATTTTCATGATTAATCTGTCAAAATTAATTTTGTTAACAGTTGTGCTTATTTGGTTAAAATTGATTATCTGCACCTAGAAGAAATTATCAGCTTTCTTGGTATTCGGAATCGAAGCAAAAATTATAGCTGGATTACAATTATTGTACTAACAATTATTTTCTATAAATTTTTGGTCTCTATGTTTTTCTTCTCAGTGCGGTTATATGAAGATTAATTGTTGGTGCCATGTACCTACAAGTGTAGTATTAAAGTCTGAGCTGAAAAATTTAAATTTGTGAAAATCCAAAATTGCCCTCAAATGTTCTACAGCCTCTTTCTATCCACTAAAGGGCAAGATGATAATTTTCTAGGCATTTAATTGCCTCTCCAACGGGTAGAAGGAACCTTCTTCTTCCCTCACTCTCACCGCCGACCGAAACTTCAATTCAAAAAGAAATCCCTAGAACCCTCATCTACAACCCTACCCTCCCAAATCTTCCACACAAATCCATTCTACACACAAATACCCATAACCCATCCTCACTGTTACCCTAAAAAACACTTATAAATCAAAACACATTCCCCACACCTTTTCTGACTGCCAAAACCGCCCCACTGCCAAAACCAACTCAACTCAAAAATTTCCTAAATTTCATCTAGAATGGAGGAAGACCCAACTCAAACTGAGATCGAAACTACCACGGAAGGATCAAAGAAGTTTACCCGATTGCTAAATAGGATGATCCTAGACACCAGGGATTTCAACAACCATGTTTAAACAAAGGAGTTAGGAGTAAAAATCATCAACTTTCTTGAATCTTATGGCTTAATGAATGTAGTACTATTAGTACTTAAATAATGTACTTTCTCTGAATACAATGTATATTTTTAATATATTAAAAGTATATTATTTGTATACTGTATATACATTATTTGATAGTGTGGTCCACATAATAATGATTGAATTACAACTATGTAAGTTTTGATTTATTTTTAAATGTTTGAGAATATGTATACATCTTAATAATTTTCAATATTAAGAGGAAACCCAATTAAAATAAACAACAAACCGAAATGAAAAGACTTCTGGAATTTTTTAAATATATCAATCTAACATAATTTAATGACGAAAAATAAAATAAATTTTATAATATTTATAAGTTATCAATTTTTATAATGTATCAATAAATAAATTGATCTAATATAATTTAGTGATATAAAAAATCAAGTTCAAATGATATTGCAAGTGTTTTATAAAATTTTAATATTACAAGTCTTTTATAAATTTATAATTTAGTAGAAAATATTGTTAATTTTTAATTTTGAGATTAATGGTTCAAATCTTATTTTAAAAAATATTAACTTCGAAAGTATGTGTGTGAATATATATTAATTAACATTAGTGTATTAAAAAGTTTAAGTGCTTCAATTCAATCAATTGGACATTGATGGTTAACTAAAATGTGATCGAGTGGGTCAAATCTTATTTTTAAAAAAAGTTATGAGTATTTTATATAAAAATATTTGGTCTCCTCTCCCAGTGTAACCAAAAAATTTTCCCAAACCCCCCCCCCCCCCCCCCCCCCCTACAAAAAATTCAAATTTTCAATTATTATAAAATTTACCCATATTTTTTACTAAAACCCTATGAACTCTTTTAAAGGGCTGAGATGAATTCACATTTTTTAAATCCTAGTATGTGAACATATGTACCAATCTGAGTTTTTGATATATTGTGATGAGATAGTTCAATTCACGTACAATTAAAACCACTAATGCACCATTTTCTATTAAAATCAATTAATAGGGTTAAGTTACTGGTGATTGCAATGAATCATAATTGCCATCTATTCATTCTGATATTACGTTTCCAATCGCGAAACTCGATCGGTAATTCCAATCTTGATATCCTTTGGATTTTGAATAACGCTTCTGGTGATTCTTCGTCTCCGACGACCGTGATCACTCGTTAAACCAAGTATGTTGCTTTTGATTTTACTTTCACATGCTGATTCCGATCCTGGGGGTTATTGTTCCTAACGATTAAAGTACGGTGTAGTTGTACGTTAGACCAGGATGAGGGGGATGTTTAAATGGGATTGGGTGAACTAAAGACCGTGGGGTATGGTTTAGAAGACACTTATCTATTGTTCCGTTTCAGAAAGATGCAAAGTGCATTATATATGGTGGGTGTCGAATCCAATAAATAATAATTTACTTAGTCTAATAATTTGCAATAGTGATGAGTAAAGTCGTATCCACAGAGATTGATTCGATTTAATTTTATTCCAAAATTTAAATAAAGAATGGAATGATAATTCGAGTTCAAAAAGCATTAATAAAATGACAAAGAATATTAAGTAAAAATGAATCACAGGAAAAACTAGTATCCAACATAACCCAAGACATAAATTCATAATTGATCCAAAGAAGTTATCATTGAAATAAAGTGTAAAGGATAATGTGTCATCTAGAACCTTGAACCATACTCGATTATTCATCCCGCACCCTGAACTTTCATATCATATATATCAAGCCACAAACCAAAAAGAAAAATTCATCTAAAATTTTTAGCAAGTTTCCCTATCTTCCAGCTGTGTGTGTGTACTGTTGCTGCACATAATATATATAATAATGTGTAAATTTTTCTCTTTTCGATCTGTGAATTATATATATTGTACTGTTGCTGCGCATAATAATATATACGATGCGTAATTTTTTTTTTCTTTTCTTTGAATTATATATATATATATATATATATATATATATATATATATATATATATATATATATATTATTCACATAAAATAGAAAAATTTATACACATCACATATATTATGCACAAAGCTGTGAATAATATAGTGTTGATGTACGGTTGCTATGAATACAAATGTGTATGCTTTTGATACAATAGGTCCTACTAAGCTTCTTTGATTAGAAAAGATAAGGACATAGTGTTAGAAAAGTGGAAAAGAATACATAAATTAAAAGTGTTTACAGTTCTGCATTCATATATGAAATTAGCTATTAGACCATTAGTTTATTAAGTAATTAACACAGAACTTGAATATAATATTTTCTTCTAATTAAGTTTTAGTAGCCATTGAATGGGGAAATCTTTTGGCCAAGGACGGAAGGTGATGAAATACTTGCTCCTATTCTAAGGAAGATGACTGGTAGGCCAAAGAAAAAAAAGAAAGCTTGAAGAAATAAAATGAAAAAAAATAGCAAAAAATGAGTGAAGAGTTAGAAAGTTGTCTAAAAAAGGAAGAATTAAGACATGTCAATTATGCAAGGGAAATGGACATAACAAACGATTTTGTCCTACAATGTCAACCCAACAAGCAGAATCTGCTGGTTCTTCTACTGTTAGTGGAAGAGTGATGGTTCTTCTGCTGTTGGAGGAAGAGGAAGACCATCGACTGCTGTGAGAGGGAGAGTGAGAGAAGGAGGGAGTTGAAATGGAAGAGGGACAGACTTGTCTCAGGAAAGCTTTGTTAGAATGTCAGGTAAATTAATTGAACATAATGCAGATTTAAATAACTCATGTAGATGGCTCTTAGCAGTTTATGATTAATTGACAATGCTTTCTTCTTTTCTGTAGCTTGCGCAGAGTGAAGCTCAATGGGACCATGAAGGCGAATGAAGATTGATGAAGTCACTTTTTTTTTTCTCTTTATTTTTTTTTGTTTTATTTTTTTATTTTTGTTAACTAGCTGGTGTTTATAGCTACTATATATGTATGATTTTGTTTTTTTTAATTAGCTAGTAGATTATGAATTGGGAGTTCATTTTGTTTTGTTCTTCGCAATATATATATATATATATATATATATATATATATATATATATATATACATTTTACAGTTGATATTAGTAACTTCATTTCATTTTTTTTTAATTTCACTTGGTTTAGTTGTTGACCATCTAAATGGTTTTATGTGGATGAGTAAGCAATATACATTCAAAGTGCTGATGGATATATTTATGTGGGAAAATACTAAACAAAAAAAAAGTAACATTTCTATAAATTAGGAAAACTGTAAAAATACTAAACAAAAAATTAGCTAAAAAATATAAATTCTCTCTCGAAAAAAAAAAAAAGAAATTTGAATCATTGAAATTGAAAATTTGAAAAAGTATAAATTATGAAAATAAAGAGAAGAAAATTATGGTTTTTTTAATACAACATAAGGTAAAGAGAAATGCCACATCAGGCGCCATGTCAGCAGGAAGATATGATAACCTGCTAAAAGTTCTAGGTGATTTTTTTTTTCTTGATTTGTTGCTTGATATATACGATATGAAAGTTCAGGGTGTGGGATGAAATGGCAATTTACTGGATTGAAAATTGAACAACGGATCCTTTTTGTACAATTAATCAAAGCAGTAATATCAAGATAATAGAAGACATATAAATAGTGTAGCATAAAAGAAAATCAAAGTAGATCTCACAATACTAAAAGAACCAAAACTTCAATTATTCTTGAGTTGGAAAATAAACTTAACAACACATCATAATAAAATGTACTGACTGTCCTCTATTGAATAATTCAGGCCTACTTATACTAATTTCAGCACCCTAATCAGCTAAAAATAATCCCAATTTCCCTAACATCCTCAAATTGAATCAATTTCTTCAACCACATAAAACCTAGAAAATAAATAATATTTATTTTCTAAATCCTACGCACCAAAGAAAATAAGCTCTGGTTGATTTCATCCGTTTGTGGTAGCAGACTAGCAGTTCGAAGCAGTCGCATAAGTCGTTCGCCCATGGAGTCATTCATCGCAGCACACCGCGAACGGAGTTCCCATTGCCGATGTCGTCGTTGCGTTCACAGAAGACGCTCGGAAGAAGTTTCGCTGGTGTCTACGTACGTAAAAAACTTATAAGGGAAAAAAGATAAAGAAATGACAAATATATTAAACGGGGCAAATTATGTTGTGCATCTGTGTGCACCATGCATAGTGCACACGGATGCAATAACAGCATCATTTTACTTAAATAAAAAAAAATCATTTTCGATTGCCGTTAGTTACGTAAACATATGTTCATAATTTTATAATTTCACATTCTATATTTAGAGTTATGAAAATATGGATGTGTAGTTATGCAATTCTGGATTTATAGTTGTGAAGTTATGGATGTGTAATTATGCATGCAATTCTGAATGTATAGTTATGAAGTTATAATTTCACATTCTGAATGTATAGTTATGAAGTTATGAATGTTTAGTTATGCAACTTTGAATGTATAGTTATGAAGTTATGGATGTGAAGTTATGAATGCAATTCTGAATGTATAGTCATGAAGTTATGGATGTGTAGTTATGCAATTCTGAATTTATAGTTATGAAGTTATGGATATGTAGTTATGCAATTCGGGATTTATAGTTATGTAGTTATGGATGTGTAGTTATGCAATTCTGGATGTATAGTCATGAAGTTATGGATGTGTAGTTATGCAATTCTGGATTTATAGTTATGAAGTTATTGCTGTGTTGTTATGCAATTCTGGATGTATAGTTATGCAGTTATGTATGTGTAGTTATGTAATTTTGATTTTTTTTAAGTCAGACATCAAAACGACGTCGTTTTTGCATTCCTGTGCACCATGCATGGTGCACACGATTGCACCATGCATGTGTAGTTTGGGCTACTGAAATAAAAAAAAAAAAAACAAATAAAACATGTAAGTTGGGCCAAATGAAACAAAAAAGAAAAAAAGAATTAACCTACTTTAATTCCACCTAGCCCAACTCTTATTAATTAACAAATGTAATCCCAATGGCCCAAAAATGACATTTAAGCTTAAATTATTCAAATAACTATTATATTAATACAAAATATAAAATAAAGTTTAAAATAAATATAATATTAAATAAATAAAACTAATTTATTATAATAAACTATCTAAATTAAATATATAAAGCGTACTTATCAATATACTTGTGGGTAGCCTGGTTTGTTAGCAATTATACCATGGACCATGGTCCACAAAGCTTTGTAGAACATGATCCAAAAACGGCGCCGTTTCTTTAAGTAAAGAAATGGCAGCCGTTACAGCTTAACGGAGCGCGTATTTTTGGTGTGTTAATTACAAAATGAAACTACATTGTATCTAAACTGAAACTGCCTCACATATTGTTTTTATATTATCAAATGAAACTGCAATTGAATTGAAACGAAACTATAGCAGTGTTGAAATGAAACTACAGTGTATACAAAATGAAACTGAATAATAAATTCACATTTTTGAGTGTATATTATCCAAGGAACCTGTAGTTATATCAAAACGATACTGTAGTTGTGTTGTAATAAAACTATAGTGTATATAAAATGAAAATGAATAACAGTTTCACATATTTGTGTGTATAATGTCGAATGAAACTGCAGTTATATCAAAATGAAACCGAATAACATTTCAAATATTTGAGTGTATCTATAGTTATATCAAAATGATAGTGTAGTTGTGTTGTAATGAAACTATAGTATATATAAAATGAAACTGAATAACAATTTTCACATATTTGAGTGTATAATGTCGAATGAAACTGTAGTTATATCGAAATGAAACTGTAGTTGTGTTGAAATGAAACTGTAGTGTATACAAAATGAAACTGAATATGTTATACAAACAGAGTTTGTTTTGCGGACGGTGCGGAATAGGTGCCGTTTCTTTTCATTAAAAGAAACGGCACCGTTTTGATGCCTAGACTACAATGCATTGTGGACTGCGGTCCACAATATAATTTTCTCTGGTGTGTGGTCCACATATCGTTGTATAAACTATGACCGTCGAATGAAACTGTAGTAGAATTAAAATGATAATTTAGTGTTACTATAATGAAACTAGTGTGTGTGGAAAATGAAACTACAAAATAGGGCACATTATTGTCAAATGAAACTGTAGTATAATTAAAATGATACTTTAGTATGACTATAATGAAACTAGTGTGCATGAAAAATAAAACTAAAATACAGAGCCATGCATATAATAACATATATTGTCAAATGACCTGAAGTGAAAATAAAATAATACTTCAACATTACTATAGTTAAACTAGTATGTGTGGAAAATGAAACTAAAAAATAGAGCTCAAACAATAATGTATGTCATCAAATGAAACTATAGTAAATTTAAAATGATATACTTTAGTATTGCTATAATGAAACTAGTGTGGAGGGAAAATGAAACTAAAATACATAACAATAACGTCAAATGAAACTGAAGTGTAATTAAAATCATACATACTTGTAGTCCATGATGCTACAGAGACCATGGACCATTGTAAAATTTGTTGCAGTACACTGTTGAAAGTTCCTATGTGCAATGGGTATTGGTATATTGTGCATATGATAGTGTAGTGTCCTCTGTTATGAAGCTCCCTAAATGGTGCAAAGGTTGAGGTTGCCCTACAAGAACAAAATTTTTTGTGGGTCCCGAAAGAGGAGAAATGACAAAAGAGAGCTGTAGTCCTGTGCATTTGGGGAACATCTAGCGTTTTTTCCATTTTTTTCCTTTTTACATCAAATTTTACTTTTCATTATTTTTTTCCCTCTTTTTTCTTCTCTTCTTTCCTTCACTTTCGTACATGCCCTACAAAAACCAATGCTAAAATCCAAACAAATGAGGATGCTCATAGAAGAATGTACCAGCAAACACAGTTATGGTGCAAACAAAGTTCTATTAAATGCACCAAGTGAATTTGGGAAATGCACACTGATATTGTTATCCTCCAAAGATGCTCAAAACTAAGAGTAGTGTTGCACAAGAAATAAAATCAGAATGCACGAGGCTAAATGATGCGTAGTATATTTGCAAACAAATAAAACTCGGAGTATGAGTTATCGATCCACAGGGAAGTGGTTGTATCAAGCACTAGTTACTAATTTATTAATTAGAGCTAATCCTAACAATTGTTTAGATGATTGATTTGCATAAAATAAATAAAATAAAACAGAGATTCAGGATTTTGAAAAAAATTAGAGAGAAGATGAGATTCCTGGGATTCAAGTATTTAATCACCTAGTGTCAAATCTTAAGGACAATATTAAAATATGGGTTTAACAAGTGTGAGGATGCAAGGTGGTATAGAGCTACTCTCGTAGTCACTAACACTACTAGTGAATTTCCACTTTCATTGCTTAAACACCCAATAAAACAAAATCAAACATCATACATTCCTAACTACTACCATCTCTCGATGCGCAATAATCAAGAATTAAATTCCCTAACAAAATTACCCCTTCTCAAGGTGCAACAGTTAGGTGCAATTGTGTGTGCCCTAAATTATGCCCAACTCTCGTTGTGACACAAAGATAGCAAATGAAACAAGTAACTGTGGCCACTAATTACAAGCATCAAACAATAAAATCACAACTGCAACACAAGAATTAAACCCAAATAATAACATATTAAAGAATCTAAGAGCTCAGGCACATAGGTTCGTAAACACTTTTACTCAAGAATCTCTAAAGAATTTAGCCAAGCAGGGCTAAATTATACATAGCAAATAATAATAAAAGTAATACAAATTATTAAAAGAGTACAAGAATGAACCAAATGATTCTCTCGAATCTCACTAGTCTTCTTGCTTCCCAAGACAACTTATGTCTCTTGATTTCTCCCTGTCTTGTCTCCAAAAATCTTTGAATGAATATTAGGGTTGAGGAAGATAGGATTTTATAGTTGAAAGCCTATAACCAATCCTGATTGAAATAGGAATTTTGTTTAAAATTGGACTGAAATTGTATATGGGCCGAAATTCGAATTCTTCTCTTATTATATAAACTGCCGACTCGAATGATTTGGAAATTTCTAACTCTTAATTTGGAAAGTGAAAAGCAGCCTTTTTATGATTTGGAGAATGATACACCCACTTTGAAATTGAAGATTTAGTGCAGCGCCTTTTATTTTGCAAATTAGCGCCCATGGGCGCTGTAGCCTTCTAGACACGTCGAGAAGTGGCTCGACGCGTGCTGATTTCACAGATTAATCAAGTGTACACAAATACTCAGTTGAGATTATGCAAAACACGGCTCATGAATGAGATTTCATAAGATTGCGCTTCATACTCCTCTAGATCAAATCTAAGAATGAATGCTAAGATCAAATAGGACTTTATTAAGCTTGTAATGGAGCTACGGGTGATGGCTAACAAAGAAGTGGTATGAAAAAATTAATAAAAAAGAGAGAATGTCACAATTATCTAAATTTTTCAAAATTTGGAAGAGATGAGATAAATCAAAATTTCAAGGAGCAAATTTCTTTTAAGAACCCAGCAACTCTTTGGAAAGTGGGGGTCCAAACTCAAAATTTCCAATCTTTCTTTCTTTCGTTCTTTTCTTTGCTTTTCTCATCATTTCTTTGGATCTCTTTGGAATACAGCAAGACAATTTTAATCCATACTTTCAACTCCCCCACACTTGAACATTTGAAATATCAGCTGCTTTTTGGAACAACTCCATAAAACTCTTCTTACAGAAATAATAAAGATAAAAGTTTAATTCTCTCAAATGGTGGAATGGAAATATTTGGCCAAGGGCTAAGGGTTATAATAACGGGTGTAAATCAAAGAAAAAAAATCAATCACAATGAGGGGATAAGTGCTTAGCACTTATTTAAACAAACGAAAGGCACAGTGGGGACACAAAGGATAAAACATATGTAGGGACAGGTTTAAAGACTATGACTAAACAAAAATGACCTAAATAAATTAATACTAAAAATGACCTAAATAAATTAACACTAAAAATGTGCATAATTAAACTCACATCACTAAACCCAATGGCAAAATGGTTAATAAGTTCATAAGTGTTATGGTTTTTAATTGACGATGTATGGATTTCTGAGCAAAGATAAGAGAACAAATGCATTAACTATGCGGATTTTTATTATTATTTAAACCCATGGTGTGTAGTATGTGTGTGTTTTTTTGTTTTGTTTTTGAAAAGTGTGGTTGTACCAATTGTCGGTAATGGTGTGCACCGCTGGAATATTCGTGATTTGTTGTTGTGGGCACGGGAATTAACAATTGGTTGTTAGAATATTTTAGAATTAGTTTTAATAATTAATTAGGATTGGATGGTTATCTCCAAATTATTTTAGATTTAATTTGATAGTATTATATTATTATTACTAGTAACTCACCCGCGCGATGCAGGGGGAAAATTGATGTTATTATAAATATAAATAAAAAATAGAAAAACTAAAAATATTTTAAAATGTTTAATATAATAATATTTTTGAGCTTCCATCGGTCAAGTATTTATTATTTTTATAGAATAAAAAATTACAATTAAAAATAAAATTAAAATTTTGTATGGTTAATATAATCTCTAATTATGTACATATTCAAATAAACTTATAGAGAGAATTTACATAATTACATTGATTTTTTATTCTTAATTGTATTTCATCTATATTATAATTTTCACAATACGAATAATAACTAAGATAATTACATTTAGAAATTTTTTTTTGAAATTTTGTATGAGTAAATTTAAAATAAATGTAATCCTTTGTTATGGGGGAGAAAAAAATAACTATTTTTTATTTTTCAAATGTTGTGTTTTTTTTTTTTTTTTTTTTTTTAGTAAATGATGTTGTGGCTATTTTATAATAATAATAAGGATAGAGATAATAATTGTAACATTAATTACTTCCCAAACCATATAGCTTTATTATATATCTTAGTTTGTTAGTTAGGATTAGTTTATCCTTTTCTTAATAACTATCTCATTTATGTGCTAGCAATTTGCTTGTTAATGGCTATTTAATGTGACACCCCGTAATCCAAATTCAATTATGTGATTAATTAAGTAATTAATCCTAAACCAATTGGTAATTTAATTCCTTAAAATTCCTGAAAATTCAATAGTCGAGGACTAGTAATTGACTAGTCAACCCCAAAGTCATTGTTGTAACTTAAGCTTTGTGAGGAGTTCCCTTGTTCCCTTACACCTCTTCATTTTAGTAAGGGTATTAATGAAATTTCACCTTGTCTTAGTAATGCAAGCTAACCTAGTAGACACACCTCATTCTTGCTCCTTACACTTCCCAAATTTGAGCTCTACCTTCTCTCTAAAATTTAGATAGCTTTTCTTCCAAGCCAAGTTGGAGCTTTGTCAAATCCTCAAAGGTTGTCTCCAAGATTCTACCTTTCATACCTTTGAGCATCTAGGAGGGTAAGATCTATGTTCATCTTGTGTTTTTAGTGTTCTCTAAGGTGTCTTTTCTTAAAGATAGAATCTTTATGATCTTTTGGTGTGTTCTTGAAGTGGGTTTGTAATGTGAGCCTTATTAGGAGCTTGTTGAAGTGTTAAGTGAAGGTTTTTGTCTACAAGAGGTAACCCATGCTCTACAAAATCTATTTTGCTTACCGATATGATGATTTATTGGATTCTACAAGTGGTTTGGCTATGAAATGTGAGTGTTTATGCATTGTCTTGTGAAAATGCATATCTAGAGCTTGTGTTTAGGGTTCTTGTATACCATTGCTTGGCTATTCCTTTGATTCAAGTCATTTTGTTGTATTTGGTGAGATTTGGCATGTTTTGGACTTGAATTTGAGCTTGGTGTTGAAAATCCCCGAAGGGATGTTTTGGTATAGGGTAGTGTACCCGCGGGCGGAACGGCGGGCAGTGGCCTACCCGCCGCCGACCCGCGGGGAACATAAGGCCGATGGGTGTGTACCCACGGGTGGAACCACTGGTGGGGGTTTACCCGTGGGTCCACCCGCGGGGAATATCATGGTTGTTGGTGGGATTTGTTCCCCGTGATTCTTTTGACTCGGTATTTGGTTTTTGACTTCACATTGTTCTTTTGTGGAACTATTTGAGTGTCTTCTTGATGTTTCGTATGTCTAGAACTATATGGTAGGAATCCGTGTAGATTTTGGTGTCTTGAATCGTGCTAAGTGTTCAACATTGTGTTTCGTTGAACCGTGATGAGTCTTGTGTGTTCTTCGGAACTATGTTTGGTTTGCCCATTTGATAAGCATGCTAGTTCGGTGTTTAAATGCTAGCATGTGTGTTGTTCGTACCTACCTATTGGTTGATGATGACTTGTGTTAATCATCGTTGTTTTTGGATTGTGATCCATTCCTTGATTGAGTATGGTTTCATATCTTCGTTGTGATCCGTTGTGGTGTGGTGTGTGTGGCTGTACCTGGATTGCATGATTAGTGGTATGGGACACAAGTCAACAAGGTACGACAATGGTCCTCGTGGTGGCCATAACGTGATTATGGAGTTTGTGACCTGTGTGTCGGGTTCACGTATTTTGGAGAGGCGTGTGTCGTCGAGTCGTGTGTCGCCGTGTGTGTGATCGGTACTTTGTGTACTATGAATTGGTTGTCTTGTTGGAGGTTTGTTGGTTGGGGACGACGGTCCCATGAGGGAAAAGGTTGGACTAAGAAGTACAGGGGTCCTGGATGTAAAGGTTGGAACTAGCTATAAGGTTGGGGGTAGCCATAAGGTTAGAACCGGGCATAAGGAAGGCATATCAATTCGTGATGTGTGATGTCACGAAGGCTTGTGTAGCCGTTGTTGTGAGTATCTCTTCTTGTGACGTGTGTAGTCACAAAGGCATGTGTTGCCTAGGCATGTGTTGCCATTAGTTGTGTCTTATTCTCTTGTGTTATGCATGCCGGGTGTTAATCTACTGTGTGATGGTAGATTATGCCTTCAGCCATTCTTGTGAGTCGTTATTTCATCTTGTGTCTTGGGATGTGTTCCCGTATTATTGATTGTGAGTGCTTAGTGTCTTGTGTTGACTTTTGCTCTCGGTTTTGGAACTTATATATATACATATTCCGTTTCGCAAATTATTTTACAAACCTATATCTTATCTATGTATGATATTTCACAGGTATTGGTAGGTTACTAACATTATTCGCTAACCGGGAGTCATCCCAACTTTTATGTGTTTCTTTCAGGTGATGTTTAGACATGAGCGCAGTCTAGAGCCTGCTAGTGTAGCTCCCATCTTGTGTTGTTATGGCCTGTGTGCCAAGGATAGATTTTAGTACTTTGGACATGTATGGTTTTAGTTTAAGAATTATGCAGATGTTAGCCTGTGCGTTCACCTCTGTGTGAGCGTGGCATATCACCCCTTCCGTTTCCAGTTTATATAATCCTTTTTCAGTCTTCCGCTGTGTTTGATGTTTTGCCTAGATATCTGCATGTTTAAATCTTTAATTAACATGGAAATTAGGCGGTGTTACAGTTGGTATCAGAGCCTAGGTTTAAGCCTAGGTGGGTAAAGTCTAGACTTCTAAGTGGCTAAGTATTCTTTGAGACGTTAAAGAGACCTTAAGAATCTAAGTGTTAGGCTTAGGACTCTAGGTTGCGCGGTGAGATGAGTGTTCCTTACAGTTGTTTGCTTGTGTGTTGTCTTTTTGGTAACCGTGTTGTTGTTGTAGAAGCTTTGCGATACCTCCTCGTCCACGAGCGCGTACCCCGGAGACCCCAACAATTGAGCAGCTTGCTCAGAACCTTCAGCAGTTGACACAGACGATGCTGACTCTTAGTGAGGCGTTGCTGAACAACAACCATCCCATGCCACCTCCTCAACCCGCTGGGCACAGGGACATGGGTCGTTTGGTGTCGGGTCAGAGATCGCTGACCTTCGCGGGTGAAGAAGATCCGGTTGTTTTGGAGGAGTGGATGAGGGTGTTCGATAAGATCTTCTCGGTGGTGGGTTATCCTGAGGGGAGAAGGGTAGAACTGGCAACGTTCCACTTCTGTCATGAGGCGGATCTGTGGTGGGTTCATGAGGGTCCGGCCTACCTCGAGGAGCCTGGGTTCGACTGGTCCGCGCTTAAGGATAGGATGCGCGAGAGGTTTTATCCGGCACATGTGCGAGCCGCCATGTACGAGGAGTTCTTCCATCTGCAGCAAGGATCTCTGTCAGTGGTCGAGTACCACAAGAAGTTTTTGGAGTTGGCGCGCTTTGCTCGGATGCTCGTGCCTACGGAGCTCGCTAAGGTTGAGAGATTCGTTGCCGGTCTGAATTATGAAGCACGAAACGCCTTGACTGTGAGTAGGCCGAGTTCGTTAAAGGATGCTTATCTGAGTGCCGCGGATCTGTACCGTGTTCAGCAGCTTCAACGAGGGTCATACGAGTTAGCTAGGAAGAGGACTGAGAGTGGAGGTTCTTCCACCTTTAAGAAGCCGCGACCGAGTTTTCAAGCTAAGAATGAATCATCTCCAGCCCAAGGACCCAACCGAATGGAGCAAGGAAATCAAGCCAAGTTGTTCCTGTGCCGTAGATGTGGAAAGGTGCACGTGGGCCAAGATTGTCATGGCCAGACGTTTAAGTGCTTCCGATGCGGAGATAGGGGCCACAAAGTTGCCGAGTGCCCCCAGCAGGCCAGTCATAGGGCGTTACCACCACCCCCGGGAGCCGGAGGAGCAGCTGGAGGTAGCTCGAGCCGTTGAGCAGCTGGTGCCAGGCCATCAGGGAGAGTCTTTGTGATGGGGCGTTCGTAGGCGGAGTCTGAGGGCCTAGTGGAGGAGGAGCTAGCAGGTAAACCTTTCCTAGCCTACCCTTGTCTTTAAGACGCATCTTGCTCCTTGTTTGCCTTGTGTGTTGCCTTCTGTTTCTTCGTTGTCTACTTGAGTTGCTTTTCTATCCTTGTCATGTTGTTCCCATGATAATGATTCTTTTGGAATAAAGTGTAAACCTTTCTTGGTGGATGATTCTCTTAGTTTTATGGGTAAGCCTCGTAGTAGAGTTAGTTATTCATTCTTGAAATGAGTCATGCTTGGGTTAATTTTATAACCTTTGCATTTGGGTAATTCTTGTAACCTTTCCTTTTTGAGAACCACCTAAATCTCTCCAAGTATTCTTTGAATTTGGAAGAAGAGAACCCATACCAAAAATCCTTTCTTGTTGAGCCTAAAAGCCAAGTAAAATATGTTATTGCAAACCTTGAGTTTCAAAATCAAGTATACTCTTTGCCAACCCAACCTCTAAACCACTTGAGCTAATTATCTTACTTAGAACCTACCCAATTTTAATTCCATCTAAACCATAAATTTTCACTTCACCCAAAATTCCCAAATTAAATCATCTTTTCCCCAAATTTTCCCCAAAATCCCTAAAATCCCAAATCTTCCTTCCATTCTCTTTCTTCCTCCTACCCGTGTGCAGCCGAGAAGAACCCAACCCACTACCCCCCTTCTTCCACCTGTCGACGCATCACCGCCGGATCACCGCTGTCAAGCCGAGCTGCTGCCGTCGCACGCCGGAGCTTCCTCGCCGAGCAGTTCCGTCCGTCGGAAGCCGAGAGAGAGAGCAGCGAGAGTGAGAGAGAGAGAGAGCCGTCGAGAGAGAGAACAAGAGGAGAAAGTTGTGGGCTTCTTTTGTTGAGCTTTGGGTCATCTCCTATCATGCCTAGAAGGTCAAGTTTGGCTAGAAAAGCGAAATGGGTGGATACCCATTTCCTTGTTCTTGAAGGTAAAACTTTTGACCCGGAATCTTTTCCTAATTCTTTGTTGGATATGCTTAGATTCCAAGGTTTGTTGGACGGGTACCTCGCCATAAGGGCCGAGACTTACCCGAGTTTGGTTAAGGAATTCTATCGTCACATGGTCGTGACCAAGGATGGTGATAAACTTGAGATCACTTCTAAAGTGAGGTGTGAAAGTAGTTCTGTCAGAAAAGAGGCTGGATCAGCTTTTGAGTTTATCTGCTTCGGGAGTTGCTCAGTATAGCGGTAACTTGTGGATTAGTATGGATACCATGGGGTACCGGGACTATTTGAGTTACTTATTGGTTCGCACGAGTGGTTTCACTCAAGCTTCATGTCCGGAGAAAAAGTGGTTGTCCGCGGAGCAAAGGATCTTGGTTATGCTGGTGACAGATTGTTTGTTGCCCAATAACAACAAAAGTCGGTTGTTGGGAAAGTTGGAGTGCACCTTTGCTTTTGGTGTCAAGAATATGGTCAAGTTCAATCTGCCGGCTTTGATGTTGCAACACATGGTTTTCTGCCGTGATCACAACCGAAAGAGCCTACTATATGGGATGGTGTTGAGTTGGATTCTTGTCAGAAAAGGGGTAAGTGTTGATGGTTGTAAACCGAAGGCCGTGGGAAAGTTGGTGTTGGATGCCACCAATCTTCGAAGTTGCTACTTGTTTCAGTTGGACGATGGTGATTACATCACTCTCGAAGAAGTTGCAAGGAAATCCCCTGAAGAAAGAGCTGAGTTGGCATGAAGAAGATGAGGGTGAAGCACGTCACGAAGAAGAAGTGGAAGCACCGGAAGCTCCCGAGGTCGAAGAAAGTGATTCTGAAAGTGAAGAAAACCAAAGAAAAAGGGAAGCCCGCACCAATAGGGAGCATGATTCCATGACGCATGAGGAACGTGTAGTGACCTTGCTTCGTCAACAGAACCGAATGATCGAAGAAGGCTTCGCTTTCATGAAGACGCAGTTTGTTGCCGTGCACCAAAGGCTAGATTAGATTGAGGCCAGTTCAATTCGTAGAGGGGAGAGGATGACGAAGAATCCGAGGAGGGCACCGATGAGTCGGAGAGTGAGTCGTTCTAGCTCGGAGTTGTGGTAATCCCGTTCGCCTTTCCTTAGTTGTGGTTATCTCCTTAGTTGGTGTTACCGTTTGTTAGTTGCTTGTTGCTTGCCTTGCGTGCTTGTTCTTTCTTGTTTGGTTAGTCGAGTAGTTAGCTTTGTTGGTGTGTGCTTTGAGCTAGTTTTTTAGTCCTTAGTTGTTGATTAGAAGTTGGCAGTTGTGTTTGGTTTGGAGTTTGACATGCTCATTACCCCGTTGGTTTCATTCTTTCAATCTTAATGTTGATGTACTTCCTTACTTGCGTTGATGTCTTGTGAATCCTTTGGGTTTGACCAAAAGAGATTATTCTTGGCACTCATGTCACAAAATCGTTTCGTTTCACCGTTTGCTTAATTCGTCGTACCCAAGCTTCGGGGACGAAGCTTCTTTGAAGGGAGAGAGGATGTGACACCCCGTAATCCAAATTAAATTATGGGATTAATTAAGTAATCAATCCTAAACCAATTGGTAATTTAATTCCTTAAAATTCCTGAAAATTCAATAGTCGAGGACTAGTAATTGACTAGTCAACCCCAAAGTCAAGGTTGTACCTTAAGCTTTGCGAGGAGTTCCCTTGTTCCCTTACACCTCTTCATTTTAGTAAGGGTATTAATGAAATTTCACCTTGTCTTAGTAATGCAAGCTAACCTAGTAGACACACCTCATTCTTGCTCCTTACACTTCCCAAATTTGAGCTCTACCTTCTCTCTAAAATTTAGATAGCTTTTCTTCCAAGCCAAGTTGGAGCTTTGTCAAATCCTCAAAGGTTGTCTCCAAGATTCTACCTTTCATACCTTTGAGCATCTAGGAGGGTAAGATCTATGTTCATCTTGTGTTTTTAGTGTTCTCTAAGGTGTCTTTTCTTAAAGATAGAATCTTTATGATCTTTTGGTGTGTTCTTGAAGTGGGTTTGTAAGGTGAGCCTTATTAGGAGCTTGGTGAAGTGTTAGGTGAAGGTTTTTGTCTACAAGAGGTAACCTATGCTATACAAAATCTATTTTGCTTACCTATATGATGATTTATTGGATTCTACAAGTGGTTTTGCTATGAAATGTGAGTGTTTATGCATTGTCTTGTGAAAATGCATATCTAGAGCTTGTGTTTAGGGTTCTTGTATGCCATTGCTTGGCTATTCCTTTGATTCAAGTCATTTTGTTGTATTTGGTGAGATTTGGCATGTTTTGGACTTGAATTTCAGCTTGGTGTTGAAAATCCCCGAAGGGATGTTTTGGTATAGGGTAGTGTATCCGCGGGCGGAACGGCGGGCAGTGGCCTACCCGCCGCCCACCCGCGGGGAACATAAGGCCGGTGGGTGTGTACCCGCGGGCGGAACCACTGGTGGGGGTCTACCCGTGGGTCCACCCGCGGGGAACATCATGGTTGTTGGTGGAGATTTGTTCCCCGTGTTTCTTTTGACTCGGTATTTGGTCTTTGGACTTCTCGTTGTTCTTTTGTGGAACTATTTGTGTAACACTCCCTAAAACCATGCTATTTAAAGCCTTAAAACATGCAGATATCTTAAACCAAAACACCAAACACTGCGGAAGACTGAAAGAGGAAATATATAAAACAAAGGAAACGGGGTGCTATGCCATGCTCACCCAAGGGTGAACGCACAGGCTAAATCTGCATTGTTTAAAATCTACAACCATCCAACAGAGTACTTCGTCTAGATTGGCTCACAGGCCACAAAACATAAGAGGTGTGATAAGCTTAATTTCTAGGCATTATTTAGAGTAATTTTAGTTAGTGAATTGCATAAATAAATTAAGTTTTAGGGTCAATTTTATTATAGATATTACATTTATATGTATGTTACTAGTTTAGATTGGTTTTAATAAGTATTAGATTAATGTTGTATTTTTATGGATATAAATAGTATTTTATTTTAGCTATAGTATTTTATTACTTGGTTTTATTAAGTTGTGTCATTAGTTTATAATTATTATTAATTTAACTTTAGTTTATTTTATTTTGTGTTCCTTGGAGTTAGTTGCGCAGCAATAAAGAAAGAAAAGGGAAATGAGTTTTGCCTTCTTGCGTATCCCAAGAGAAAGAAAAAGAAAAATAAGGGAAAAAGAACCCTTTATAAATAGTTTTAGGTTTGGGGTGCGTACGGTGGCAGACGGGAGCAGAAAGAAAAAAGAGGGCGAAGGAAAAAAACAAAAGCTTGGAGAGAAGCAGTAGGGGTCTTCGCCGAGGAAAGGAGGCAGAAGACATTCGAGACTTCATCGCAGGAGATTTCTGTGCTTCAATTGCGGCTATCGCTTCTCTAGGCTTGAATTACTTTCTTCCGTATCTATTCTTATTCTTGTTAAAATTTCCAGAGTATTATCTGTTGAACAATTTATGCATTTAACTATGATTCTTGGCTAGAACTTTAATTAGGAATTTGAATTAGCCTAGATTAGATTAATTGACTATTTTTCATGTGTTAATTCTTCCAATTTCAGTTTAATGATTGAACTTGATTATATTTATTTTATGTATGTTATTTGTGGATTGTGTGACTGGCCATTGCATAATTCTAATATCAGAAGAACTGACAGGTGAATTATGAACCTAGATCTCGTAAGATAAACACAATTGACCTAGACTAGACATAGCTTTAGGTATTTGTGGTGAGATTTGATTGTTGCTTAATGGGTTCAATTAATGTTGGTGAGATATCGACGGATGATCACAGTTAATTGGATACAACCTAGTAGCTCGACGGAGTATTAGGGTATAATTGGAGCAATCATCACTATAATTACAAGAATTAATATTTAGGAGAGTTAGTTAATTATCTAATAGGTGAATCCCAAATCCCTAGTTTTCTCTCAATTGGAATTTTCTTTGCATTAAATTCATAAATATTCTTTTTAATCACATTAATTCTATTTATTTGAGATTTTCCTTATCAACAATTCGATTATTAAAGATAACAGTTAATAGTGTTCTTCGTGGGATCGACCCTGGAATACTCCAGGAATTTATACTGTGATTGACTCTGTGCACATGCAGATTATAGCAATCAAGTTTTTGGCGCCGTTGCCGGGGACCACTTTATTAAGCTGTTTTCTTTAAGTTTTTCTTTTCTGATTTATTTAGGTTGTTAGGTTCGTTATTATTTTATTCTTATTTTTTTTACTAAGTTTTTGTTTTTCCTATTTTTAATTTATTCTGTTTATGAACTTAAGGCGTTCACTAAGGCATAAAAACGCGGAATTATTTCCTATTGATCTTGAAATTGAGCGTACTTGCAGAAAAAACAAGGTACGAAGGCGGCTTGAAATGGCTGAAAATAATAGAGTGGGTCAACTGGATGACCCCGTACCACCAATAGTTCCACTTCCTCAAAATCAAGTAGATCAACCACGTCTTCGTGACATCCAAAGACCGGTAATAACTATTAACCCTTCTTGCATTCAATTATCTGATGCAACTAGAAATTATGAGCTCAAGACTTTCCATCTGAATATGCTCCCGACCTTTAACGGTTTGGGAAGTGAAGATGCTTTGGGTTTCATGCGTGAGCTCTATAGTACGGTACAAACTTTACCTTTAAATAATTTATCTGAAGAAGAGCTTAGAATGAAATGTTTCCCATATTGCATGAGGGGTGATGCTAGGCAGTGGTTGTTAAATTTACCAAAGGGTTCTTTAAGAACTTGGGATGATGTTTACAATGCTTTCATGTTTAAATATTATTCATCTCAAAAGACAATGGACTATAGGAGTAGGATATGCACTTTCACTCAAAGAGAGGCTGAGTTATTTCATGAAGCATGGGATCGTTTTAAATTGCTTTTGACACAATGTCCACACCATCAATTCCCATTGTTATTGTTGACACAATTCTTTTATGATGGTTTAACTCCTAATTGTCAGTCTCTTGTAGATACTGCTGCAGGTGGATACACAGGTGATAAAAATAGCAATGAATTAGAAGCTATCTATGAGAGCTTAGCTACTAATTCTCGACAAAAGGCAGTGAGATGTCGAAGAGCTGCTGTGCATGAAATTAGCACACAATCTGAGTTGACAACACAAGTGGCTGAATTGACTAAACAGATGAACTTATTGATGACTTGTGATAGTTCGAATAGAGAATTTTGTGCTTTTTGCAATACATATGGTCATAATTCTTCTGTTTGTATGAATGCAGAGTCATCACAACCATCTTATGAGGAAGCTAATTAAATGGGATCCAACATGGGTAGGCAACAACCAAGAAATGATCCATTTTCTAATACATATAATCCACGTTGGCAAAATCACCCTAACTTCTCATGGAGAGATCAAGGTAATGCAAGAC
Source organism: Ipomoea nil (assembly GCF_001879475.1). Lineage (NCBI taxonomy): Eukaryota > Viridiplantae > Streptophyta > Magnoliopsida > Solanales > Convolvulaceae > Ipomoea > Ipomoea nil. The sequence goes on along the minus strand of NW_017616755.1, from coordinate 1,540,340 downwards.
CAATGGGACCACCCGGATTCCAGCAACAAGGACCATCAGGATTCCAGCAGCAGCAATACAGACTTTTCCAGCAGCCACCTGCACCACAACAGTCTCAACTTCCTGCTCAGGAGAAAAAGCCTCAATTGGAGGAGATGTTTATGCAATACATGGCTAGCCAGGACACGATGATGAAGAAAATGGATGCAAAGATTGATAAGGTTACACAGTCTAACCAAGCATCCATTCATAATTTAGAAGTGCAAGTAGGTCAGTTGGCTAAATTGGTTGCAGAAAAAGATCGAGGTAAGTTTCCTAGTAACACTGAAATAAACCCTAGGGAAGGAGCTATGGCTGTCACCTTAAGAAGTGGTAAGATTTTGAATGAAGTCTTGAAAGAGAAAGAACCCATGAGTGATAAAGAGAGTGATAAAGAAGAAGAGGAGCAAGTGCCTAAAGAGAATTCTAGTAATCAAAACCTTACTTTCTCTACAGTAAAACTTTATGTACCCCCCATTCCATATCCACAAAGGTTACAAAAGAGGAACCAGGACAATAACTTTAAAAGATTTTTAGAGGTTTTTAAAAAATTGCAAATTAATATTCCTTTTGCAGAAGCACTTGCCAATATGCCATCTTATGCCAAGTATATTAAGGAAATTGTGTCTAATAAAAAGAAATTGGAAGAGTTTGCTACTGTGCATCTAAATGAGGAGTGTAGTGCTATTCTACAAAGCAAATTACCTCCTAAGTTAATGGATCCTGGAAGTTTTTCTATTCCTTGCACTATTGGTAATACTGTTATTGATAAATGCTTATGTGATCTAGGTGCCAGTATTAACCTTATGCCTTTAACTCTTTTTAAGAAGTTGGAAATAGCTGAAATGAAGCCAACAACAATCTCCCTTCAACTTGCCGATAGATCAATCAAGTACCCGCTTGGAGTAGTGGAGGATATCTTGGTAAAAGTTGGTAAATTTTATTTTCCTGCTGATTTTCTGATTCTTGATATGGGTAGTGATACAGATACATCTCTTATACTTGGTAGGCCATTTTTTGTTTACAGGAGGAGTAATAATTGATATGCCTTTAGGGAAACTGATTTTTAGAGTAGGAACAGAAAAAGAAGAATTCTCTATCTCCTAAAGCTATAAAATTGCCTACTTTTGATGAATCATGTCTTTTTGTTGATGTTGTTGAGAAACCTTCAGAAGAAGTATTTGTTAAGCATTCGCCTAGCGAAACACCACATCAACTTGAACTTAAACCACTTCCATTGCAGTTCAAATACAATTTTTTGAGTGACAATGATCTTTTTCTTATGCTTTCTTATGCTCATTTACTTAATGCAAAAGAAGAGAGATTGTGGAGAACATTGACTAAAGCATGGCATGACAAAAATAATTTTTGGAGAGAATTCAATGTAGGGCAAGAAGTTTTGTTGTTTAATTCTTGTTTTAAGCTTTTTCTAGGGAAATTGAAGTCTAGACGGTTTTTCCCTTTCATGGTGACTAAAGTTTGTTCGTATGAGGCCATAGAGATTGAAAGAAAGAAAAAAAAGACCATTCATGGTTTCTTCACCAAAAGGCAGCCCTGGAAGAAACTGGCAATTAACAGGGAAGTTTCCCTTTTATTTCATTTTCTCATACTTGCTTTTATATTTAACATTGAGGACAATGTTGAGTTTGAGTGTGGGGAAGGGAAAGTAAGATTAGGGGATGTTTTCTGCAAGTTTTATGCAAAATAGGCAATATCAAAAAAAAAATTCTGCATTTTTCCTGCAATTTTCTACAACATTTTCTGCATTTTTTTTTCTATTTTTCTGCACTTTGCTACAGTAAAATTCTGCATTTTTCTTTCTACATTTTCTGCACTAATTTTTTGCATTTTATGGGATTTTCAGCGTCATTTCTTTCATTTTTCTGCAATTTTTCAGCAAAATAAAGTTAAAAAAATGCCTTCTAAAGACTATGTTGATTGGGAGATAATTTCTAGTGTTTTGGGAGTGCATAATATCAATGAATGTGTTTGGCTATATGTATGCTTCCATAGAGTTGGTAGTCAAATTCTGTCACACCATGAGCTTTTGAGCCTAGAGGTTGCCCACTGCAACTTATTTTCATTTTGAGTGTTTATTGCCTTCTTTGATTGTGTTACTTCTAGAACTTGCTTTATACCATTTCAGAGCTACATGTTATGTGATGACACGAGAATGATTTAGGCATTAGGATTTAGCCTTATAGCCTTAAAAATGACCACATTCTAATACATGTTATTTTTCCCCTAGTGAACCATTTTGAGCTTTATAATAAATATATAAGACATTTTTCTTCATTAGCCAGTTCCAAAGAACCTTTACTCATAAAAAGAAGCCTCTTAACCCGTCTTTGGGTCAGTGGATGTCATTATTTCATTTATCTGTGCAAGATGACCAAAAATGATGAAGTATGGGTGAGATTGGAGTTGAAAGGTGATTGTATCGCTGGTTTGCTTGGGTGAGGAATTGTTTGTGAACAAAAGAGATGAAAATGGAAAAAAAGAACAAAATGATATGTTCTAAATTGTGGGTTGAAAATCTTGTTAGCCCAAACTTTTGTGCTCATTTTATTCTTAAAATGATTTGTGAGCAATGAGGGCATGAAAGAAATTTGATGATTATGGGAAGAGTACCATTGAGGGTTGTGTGGAAATGGAAAGCAATTTATTCAGTTCAAATGAAAAAACAGAAAAAAAAAAAACAAAAGAAATGGAAAAAAGATGAAAAAGAGATGGAGGTTTTGGAAGTTGTTTATCAGTGAAAAGGATGAGGGAGAATGAAGTAGAAATGATGGTTTGTTTTGGTAGAGTTCATTGTATTGGTTTACAAGTTCTTGCTCTAGATATGGTGGAATTATGGCTCTACTGATTCCTTGGACTTTCTTTGTATTTCCTTATATCCTTTCTTTCATAAATCACATACCTTTGGCCCCATTACAACCCAGAAATAAAGACCTTTTCACTCGTGTTCTTCATATAATTTTGGTAGCGGAGTTTTGGTGGACAAGCAAGCCTATGGCAAGTGCACTCTCAATAGAGGATAGTGTGTACCTTTCGTATATATTTATGAGAGATTGAGTGAACAACCGTGAGGACTACTATTCTCTATTGTCTTGTGTGCATATAACTTTGAACTCTCATGAAGTATTATGTGCTTACCATCCCCTTGAATTGAATGCCTAGTTGACATGGTTATGGTTGGAAGTTTGATTTCATTGCATAAGTTTGCTTGGGGACAAGCAAAACCTTGAGTGTGGGGAAGTTTGATAAGCTTAATTTCTAGGCATTATTTAGAGTAATTTTAATTAGTGAATTGCATAAATAAATTAAGTTTTAGGGTCAATTTTATTATAGATATTACATTTATATGTATGTTACTAGTTTAGATTGGTTTTAATAAGTATTAGATTAATGTTGCATTTTTATGGATATAAATAGTATTTTATTTTAGCTATAGTATTTTATTACTTGGTTTTATTAAGTTGTGTCATTAGTTTATAATTATTATTAATTTAACTTTAGTTTATTTTATTTTGTGCTCCTTGGAGTTAGTTGCGCAGCAATAAAGAAAGAAAAGGGAAATGACTTTTGCCTTCTTGCGTATCCCAAGAGAAAGAAAAAGAAAAATAAGGGAAAAAGAACCCTTTATAAATAGTTTTAGGTTTGGGGTGCGTACGGCGGTAGATGGGAGCAGAAAGAAAAAAGAGGGCGAAGGAAAAAAACGAAAGCCTGGAGAGAAGCAGTAGGGGTCTTCGGCGAGGAAAGGAGGCAGAAGACATTCGAGACTTCATCGCAGGAGATTTCTGTGCTTCAATTGCGGCTATCGCTTCTCTAGGCTTGAATTACTTTCTTCCGTATCTATTCTTATTCTTGTTCAAATTTCCAGAGTATTATCTGTTGAACAATTTATGCATTTAACTATGATTCTTGGCTAGAACTTTAATTAGGAATTTGAATTAGCCTAGATTAGATTAATTGACTATTTTTCATGTGTTAATTCTTCCAATTTCAGTTTAATGATTTAACTGGATTATATTTATTTTATGTATGTTATTTGTGGATTGTGTGACTGGCCATTGCATAATTCTAATATCAGGGTTTATAAGAAGAACTGACAGGTGAATTATGAACCTAGATCTCGTAAGATAAACACAATTGACCTAGACTAGATATAGCTTTAGGTATTTGTGGTGAGATTTGATTGTTGCTTAATGGGTTCAATTAATGTTGGTGAGATATCGACGGATGATCACAGTTAATTGGATACAACCTAGTAGCTCGACGGAGTATTAGGGTATAATTGGAGCAATCATCACTATAATTACAAGAATTAATATTTAGGAGAGTTAGTTAATTATCTAATAGGTGAATCCCAAATCCCTAGTTTTCTCTCAATTGGAATTTTCTTTGCATTAAATTCATAAATATTCTTTTTAATCACATTAATTCTATTTATTTGAGATTTTCCTTATCAACAATTCGATAGTGTTCTTCGTGGGATCGACCCTGGAATACTCCAGGAATTTATACTGTGATTGACTCTGTGCACTTGCAGATTATAGCAATCAAGGGGAGCTAAACTAGCTGGCACTAAACCGCGCACTCGTCTAAGCTTCACCTGAAAGAAGCATTTAAAACATGGAACGACGCCCGGTCAGCGAATAATGCTGGTAACCCACCATTACCTGTGAAATATCATACATAGATAAGATATACATTTGTAAAATCATTTGCGAAACAGAATATGTATATATAAGTCCAAAACAAAGAGTAATAGTCAACACACGACTCAACACTCTCAACAAGAATACGGGAACACATCCTAAGACTACCAAGAACAACAACGACTCACAAGAAGTATCAAGGTATAATCTATCGTCACACAATAGATTAATACTCGACATGCATAACTCAAAGGAAGAAGGACACACCAAACGGCAACACATGCCAAGGCAACACATGCCTTTGTGACTACATACGTCACAAGAAGAGAACTCACAACAACAGCTACACAAGCCCTCGTGACATCACCCATCACGAGTTGATATGCGTTCCTTATACCCGGTTCCAACCTTATGGCTACCCCTAACCTTATATCTTTTTCCAACCATTACCTCCAGGACCCCTGTACCCCAAGTCCAACCTTTTCCCTCCGAGGACCGTCGTCCCCATCCGCCAAAGACCGCCAACAAAACCACCAATTTCATAGTACACAAGGGTACCGATCACACACACGGCAACACATGCCTCCCAAGAAATACATGAACCTTACACAATGGTCACAACTCCATAATCACGTCATGGCCACCACGAGGACCACTACAATACCTTGGTGACTAGTGTCCCATACTACTAATCGTGCAATCCAGATATGAAACCATACTCAATCAAAGAATGGGTCACCGCCCAACAACAACAACGATGAATAACACAAGTTATCATCAACCAACGGAATGTACAAACAACACACATGCTAGTATTTAAACACCGAACTAGCATGCTAATCAAACGGGTAAACCAAACGTAGTTCCGAAGAACACACAAGACTCATCACGGTTCAACGAAACACAATGTTAAACACTTAGCACGATTCAAGACACCAAAATCTACACGGATTCCTACCATATAGTTCTAGACATACGAAACTTCAAGATGACACTCAAATAGTTCCACAAAAGAACATCGGGAAGTCAAAAGACCAAATACCAAGTCAAAAGAATCACGGGGAACAAATTCCCCAACAACCATATACTGTACCCCGCGGGTGGACCCACGGGTAGGCCCCTACCCGCGGTTCCGCCCGCGGGTACTTAACCCACAAGCAGCCTGTACCCCGCGGGTGGGCGACGGGAGGACCTCCTACCCGCCGTTCCGCCCGCGGGTACACATTGTACCAAAATAAATCCCTTCGGGGATTTTCATCTCCAAACTCAAATTCAAGTCCAAAACATGCCAAATCTCACCAAATACAACAAAATGACTTGAATCAAAGGAATAGCCAAGCAATGGCATACAAGAACCCTAAACACAAGCTCTAGATATGCATTTTAACAAGACAATGCATAAACACTCACATTTCATAGCAAAACACATGTAGAATCCAAGAAATATTCATATAGGTAAGCCAAAATAGATTTTGTAGAGCATGGGTTACCTCTTGTAGACCAAAAACCTTTACTTAACACCTCACCAAGCTCCTATCAAAGCTCACCTTCCAAACCCACTTCAATAATACACCAAAAGATCATAAAGATTCTATCTTTAAGAAAAGACACCTAAGAAAACACTAAAAACACAAGATGAACATGGATCTTACCCTCCTAGATGCCCAAATGTATGAAAGGTAGAATCTTGGAGACAACTCTTGAAGTCTAGGCAAAGCTTCAACTTGGCTTGGAAAAAAAGCTATCCACCTTTTTAGAGAGAAGGTGGAGCTAGAATTTGGAATGTGTAAGGAAAGAAATGAGGGTGTTCTTACTAGGTTAGGTTAGAATACTAACACAAGGTGAAAGGTCAAGAATACCCTTACTAACATAAAGAGGTGTAAGGAAACATGGGAACTCCTTACAAAGCTCAAGGTACAACTTTGACTTTGTGGTTGACTAATCAATTACTAGTCCCCGACTATTGAATTTTAGGAATTTAAGGAATTAAATTCCAAATTGAAATAGGTTTAATTACTTAATTAATCCCTTAATCGAATTTGGATTTCGGGGTGTCACAATTTGAGTGTCTTCTTGATGTTTCGTATGTCTAGAACTATATGGTAGGAATCCATGTAGGTTTTGGTGTCTTGAATCGTGCTAAGTGTTCAACATTGTGTTTCGTTGAACCGTGATGAGTCTTGTGTTCTTCGGAACTACGTTTGGTTTATCCGTTTGATAAGCATGCTAGTTCGGTGTTTAAATGCTAGCGCGTGTGTTGTTTGTACCTTCCGATTGTTGATGATAACTTGTGTTATCCATCGTTTTTGTTGGACTGTGATCCATTCCTTGATTGAGTATGGTTTCATATCTTCGTTGTGATCCGTTGATTGATTCCTGTTGAGGTGTGGTATGTCTGGCTTTACCTGGATTGCACGATTAGTGGTATGGGACACTAGTCACCAAGGTATTGCAGTGGTCCTCATGGTGGCCATGACGTCATTATGGAGTTGTGACCTTTGTGTAAGGTTCACGTATTTCTTAGGAGGCATGTGTTGCCGTGTGTGTGATCGGTACCCTCGTGTACTATGAAATCGGTGGTTCTGTTGGAGATCTGTTGGAGAGGGGACGACGGTCCTCGGAGGGAAAAGGTTGGAGTTGGTGTACAGGGGTCCTGGAAGTAAAGGTTGGAACTAGATATAAGCTTGGGGGTAGCCATAAGGTTGGAACCGGGCATAAGTGTAACACCCCATGTTACGGCCTTTAATCCCGAATTAATTATTTAATTAATCCCGTTAATAATAATTAAAAAGGATTTAATTTGGTTGGAATCCTCTTTAATTAATTAATATGGTCCACCATGGACCATAGACCCTTATCCCTAAAACAAGCCCTTAATCCTATAAGGAATAGAATTAGTAAACCCATTCCATTCATACCCAAATTAGGACTCCTAGATATATATATATATATATATATATATATATATATATATATATATATATATATATATATATATATATATATATATAAAAGGACATAGGAGGCACCTAGAAGTCACACCACAATAGATATCACCACACAAGAATTCCCAAGGGATTCCCCCGCCACCAAGCCTAGGGAGGTCAATCGGATGGAAATTTTAGGGAAGAACCTTAATAGCCAAGGGAGGATTAATTAAGGCTAAGAGGTAACCCATGTCTCAACAAAACCTATTTTCTTTGCTATGATCCCCTTCTTTGGCTCCCTCTATATACTTGTGTCTTAATGAATTTCTTTATTATATTTGCGATATGATCTTGATTGATTGATGTGATGATTTTATGAGTGATCTTGATGTTAAAAAGAGGTTCTTGATATTTATGTGATGATTCTTGATAAATCTTGATGGTTCTTGACAATGAAGATAAAATATGATTTTTGATGGTTTGGGTGGGATTAGAGCCCTAGGTTGGATTAGGAATTTTTATTGTGATGTTCTTGATTTATATTTGGGAGGGAATTTGCATGTTCGGGTGTTGTTCGTGTCTAGGAGTCATGTTAGGATGTGTTCAATATGATTCTTGTTTTCGATCTATTAATTGTGTAACACCCCCCAAAAACAAGACCTAAAAACAAGTCTTAACACATGCAGATTAACAACAAAACACTAGCACAGCGGAAGAAAACGGAAACTGAATAAAAGAAATCCAAAACAGGGGTGTTATGCCACGTCTACCACACCCGGTAAACGCTAAGGCGAACAATCTGCAAGTGTATCACTATCCCGAAACATCAATCTAAAACCAAGCAATCTAAAACCATTGGCACGCAGGCCACAAAAACACAGTCTAAAGGTACAGGTGCTAAGCTACCGGCTCTAGACATCGCGCTTGACTACTCAACACCTGAAAGATACAAAGATAAATATCGGGGCGACGCCTGGTCAGCGAATAATGCTGGTTACCCACCAATACCGTTAAGTATCATAAATAGGTAGATATATAACATAAAAACCATTTTCGAAACGGAATACAATATATAAGTTAAAAACCAAGATCAGAAGACAACACAAGACTCACCACTCACAAGGATAACACCGGGAACACATCCCAACCACAAAGGTTAACCACACACAAGGATAAAGACTCACCCAACGGCAACACATGCCAAAACACCACAAGGCTCAGTGACTACACACGTCACGAGAGAAGAGAACTCACCACAACGGCTACACAAGCTCTCGTGACATCACCCATCACGAGTTGATATGCCTTCCTTATGCCCTGTTCCAACCATATGGCTACCCCCATCCTTGTACCTTCAAAGCCAACCATTACCTCCAGAAATCCCCTGTACAACCAAGTCCAACCTTATTCCGCCGGGACCGTCGTCCCCCACCTATAACCACCAACGAAAACCCACCAATCACGGCAACACATGCCCGGATAACACAATGTTATCCCCCAATCACGTGGACTCAGCCACAGCTTCATAATCACGTCACGGCAACCACGAGGACCGCTGCAATACCTTGGTGACTAGCGTCCCATACCACTAATGTGCAATCCAGGTAGAGCCACACACGCACCACCACTCACACGAAACAATCAACGGATTGCAAAGAAGGTATGAAACACACTCAACAAGGAACGGGTCACAGCCCAACAACAACAACGATGAATAACACAAGTTATCATCAACCAAACGGAAGGTACGAACAACACACACGCTAGTATTAAGACAACGAACTAACATGCTTAACAATGGGGAAACTCAAGATAGTTCCGAGGAACACACAAGACACCTCTCGGTTCAACGAAACACAAAGTTGAACACTTAGCACGATTCAAGACACCAAAGATCCTACATGGATACCTACCATATAGTTCTAGACCTACGAAACATCAAGAAGACGCTCAAATAGTTCCACAAAGAACAACGGGAAGCCAAAAGATCAAACACAAAGACAAACGAATCACGGGGAACAAATCCTGATCCAACTCCACCGTGTTCCCCGCGGGTAGGCCGGCGGGTGGTGCCCCGCCCGCCGTTCCGCCCGCGGGTACGTCCCTGTACCACAACAAATCCCTTTGGGGATTTTCTCCTCCAAACACAAATTCAAGTCCAAAACATGCCAAATCTCACCAAAAACAACAAAATGACTTGAACCATGGAAAATGCCAAGGAATGGCACAAAGGAATCCTAAACACAAGCTCTAGATATGCAATATCACAAGATAAATGCATAAACCCTCACATTTCATAGCAAAACACAAATAGAAGCCAAGAAATCATATATAGGTAAGAAAAATAGGTTTTGTAGAGCATGGGTTACCTCTTGAAGACCAAAAGACTCTTCTTACACCACAACAAGCTCTCCACTAAGCTCACTAGCCAAACCCACTTCAAGATCAAACAAAAAGATCATAAAGTTCCCACCTTTAAGAAAAAGACAACTAAGATGGAACCAAAAAGACTAGACAAGCTTAGATCTTACCCTTCTAGATGCCCAAATAGAGGAAAGATTGAATCTTGGAGGCAAAACTTGGAATCTTGACAAAGGTCTCACTAGGCTTGAAGAACAAGCTACTCTCCTTTTCTAGAGAGAAGGTAGAGATATTTTCTAGGAATTGTAAGGGATGAAAAATGAAGAAGTCTTCTAGGTTTAGGTTACAAAACTAACTCTTGGTGAAAAGACAAGGATACACTTACTAACTCTTAGAAAGTGTAAGGAACAAGGGAGCTCCTCTTAAAGCACAAGGTACAACACCACTTAAAGATTGACTAATCAAATACTAGTCCTTGAGTATCAAAAATCAGGATTTTAGGAATCAATTCCTCAAAAGAAATAGAATTAATTACTCAATTAATTCATGGATTGGAGTGTGGATTTTTGGGGTGTCACATCCTCTCCCCCTTCAAAGAAGTTTCGTCCCCGAAACTTGGGTACAACGAATTAAGAACGAAAGGTAACAAGGAAACAAAATTGTGACAAGATGTCCAAGAATATCCCTTTTGGTCAAAAACTCCAAAAGTTCTCACAAGGGTTCCAAAGCAAAGAAGAAAACATTACGAATTCAAGGATTGACAAGAGGTCAACAAACGGATAAATTGAGCATCAAGAACTCTACCCTCAACACAACAACCAACTTTTAGACAACAACTTAGAACTAAACAACTAACCCAAACACCAACTAACAAACTAGCTAAACAACAAGGCAACAAGCAAAACAAGAAAGCACACAAAGCACACAACAACCTAACACCAAGATAACAACGGCTAAGAAACAACAAGGAAGAAGCGAACGGGGTTACCACAACACAACTAGAACTCCTCACTCTCCGACTCTTCGGCCTCTTCAGACTCTTCTTCTTCGGCTTCATCTCTGTGACTAGAACTAGCTTCAAACCGATCCAGCCTCTGATGCACTGCGGCAAACTGCGACCTCACAAACGCAAAGCCCTCGGCGATCAAACTGTTCTGCTGACGAAGCAAAGAGGCGACATCCTGCTCTCTCTTGGTGCGAACTTCTTTCCTTCTCCGGCTTTCCTCACTGTCTGATTCACTTACTTCAGCTTCAGCGGTCTCTAGTGTTCCTTCTTCTTCTTCCTGATCTGCTTCCTCCTCAACTTCTTCGTCACCACCCAAACTCTGGACTGCAAGGCTCAACTTCCTGGCATGAATCCCAAGCCCAGCAGCTAACTCTGCTCTCTCCACAGGTGCTTTCCTTGCAACCTCTTCAAGCGTGATGTACTCACTACTATCCAACTGAAACAGATTACAACTTCGGAAATTGGCGGTATCCAACACCATCTTTCCCACAGCCTTCGGGAGACAACCATCCACACTAACACCTTTCTTAACCAAGATCCAGCTTAGCACCATGCCATACGGCAAACTCTTCCGGTTGTGATCCCGGCAAAACACCATGTGTTGCATCATCAAAGCAGGCAGATTGAACTTAACCATATTCTTTAGACAGAAAGCAAAGGTGCACTCCAACTTACCCAACAAACTGCTCTTGTTGTTGTTAGGCAACAAACAATCTGACACCAACATAACCAAGATCCTTTGTTCCGCAGACAACCACTTCTTTTTCGGCCTCGAAGCTTGAGTGAAACCACTCGTACGACCAAACAGATAGCCCAAATAGTCACGGTACCCCATGGTATCCGTACTAATCCAAGAATGACCACTGTACTAAGCCACTCCGGTAGCAGACAAACTCAACAACTGGGCTAACCTCTTCTCAGACAACACAACCTTCACACCCCTCACCTTAGAGGTGATCTCAAGCCTTTCACCATCCTTCGTCACAACCATGTGACGGTAAAACTCTTTCACCAAACTCGGGTAAGTCTCGGCCCTTATGGCGAGAAACCCATCCAACAAACCTTGAAACTTAAGCAAATCGAACAAGGAAGTTGAAAAAGATTCCGGATCAAAAGCTTTACCTTCAAGCACAAGGTAGTGGGCATCCACCCATTCCGCTTTCCTAGCCAAGCTTGACTTTCTAGGCATGGTGGAAGATGATCCAAAGCTCAACAAACAAAGCCCACAACTTACCTTCTTCACACTCACGCTGCACTCTCTCTCTCGTTGCACTCTCTCTCTCTCTCTCTCTCTCTCTCGCGGTTGCTCTCGGCAACGCGGCACACAGCAGGTCGGCGGCGGCGACTGGATGGCGAGGCTCCGGCGGTGGCGAGACGGTGGTGCGACGGGCAGGTTGGTGGTGGCGGGGTGGGATGGCTTTGGGTAGCTCACGGGTAGGGAGAAGGAAAAAGAAGAAGAGAATTTGGGGGAAGAAATTAGGGATTTTGGTGAGATTGGGGAAAAAGATGATTAAATTTGGGGATTTTGAACAGAGTGGGAATTTAAGGTTTAAAAGGAATTAAAATTGGTTAGGTTTCAAGAAAGATAATTGGCTTAAGTGGTTTAGAGGTTGGGTAGAAAAGAAATTGGCTAAGGTTTGAAACGCAAAGGCTACAAAGAAACATTAGGCTTAACTTTTAGGCTACCAAGGACAGATTTTGGTAGGGATTTGCTATTTTTCCAAATCAAAGAATACTTGGAAACTTTAGGGAAAAGCACAAGGAATTGTTGTAAGAACAACCAAGTACAAAGGTGGAAAAATTGGGCTAAGCACAAGATAACTCAAGGATAGATGGCTACCACAAAACAAGATACCAACTAAAGAAAATACTTAGCAAGAAAAGAGTCTATACTAAGCATCCAACGAAAAAACTAACAAGGAAAGCAAGCCAAGGATTGCCAAACAACGACAACTACGAAACACAAGATAGCACCCAAGGCAACAAAGAACCCAACGCTCTCGGGGACACAAGGATAGGCTCAAAAACAAGGGTTACCTGCTAACTCCTCCTCCACCAGACCCTCCGACACCGCCTGCGAACGCGCCATCACGAAAACTCTCCCAGGTGGCCTAGCTCCAACAGCTCCACGACTCGAACTCCCTCCTGGTGCTCCTCCGACTCCCGGGGGTGGCGGCAACGCTCTCTGATCGACAAGCTGAGGACACTCCGCAACTCTATGACCAACAACCCCACAGCGAAAACACTTAAACGCCTGGCCATAGCAAACTTGGCCCAGATGCACCTTCCCACACTTGGATAACCAACCGACTTAGCTTGAACCGAAGGCTCCATCCTAACTGGTCCTTGAGAAGAAGATGACACAACTCTAGCCGGAAAACTCGGTCGGGGCTTCTTGAAAGCAAAAGAACCACCACTCTCAACTCTCTTCCTAGCCAACTCAAGCGAACCCTTCTGAAGCTGTTGAACACGAAACAGATCCGCGGCACACAGATATGCATCCTTGAGGGAACTAGGCCTACTTACCGTCTACTCTTTTCGTGCCTCATAATTCAGACCAGCAACGAAACACTCAACTTTGGCAAGTTCGGTAGGCACTAACAACCTCGCGAAGCGCGCCAGCTCTAAGAACTTCTTGTGGTACTCCACCACAGATAGGGGTCCTTGCTGGAGATGAAGGAACTCATCAAACATGGCGGCTCGCACATGCGCTGGGTAGAACCTTTCGCGCAGTCTATCCTTGAGCGCGGTCCAATCAAACCCAGGCTCTTCAAGAAAGGCCGGACTCTCGTGAACCCACCACAGATCAGCTTCTTGGCAGAAGTAGAACGTTGCCAGTTCTACTCTCCTCTCTTCGGGACAGCCCACCACGGTAAAAAAAATCTTATCAAACACCCGTAGCCACTCTTCAAGGACTACAGGGTCTTCTTCACCAGCAAAGGAAGGCGGCCGATGCCCTGACACTAGGCGACCCACATCACGGTGCGCAGCTTGATTGTTGTTCAACAGAGCTTCACTGAGAGACTGCATCGTTTGCGTCAACTGATGGAGATTCTGGGCGAGCTGCTCGTTGGTCGGGGTCTCTGGGGTGCGAGCGCGAGGACGAGGAGGCATCGCACTTCTGCTACAACAACAAGTTTACCAAAAGAACAAGCAAGCAAGCAAGACAAGAAGCAACACATATCTCACCGCGTAACCTAGAGTCCTAAGTCTAACACTTACCTCCTTAAGGTCGCTTAGAGGTCTCAAAACACATTTAAACGCTTAGAAAGTCTAGACTCAACACTTCCTAGGCTCTAAACCTAGGCTCTGATACCAACTGTAACACCCCCCAAAAACAAGACCTAAAAACAAGTCTTAACACATGCAGATTAACAACAAAACACTAGCACAGCGGAAGAAAACGGAAACTGGATAAAAGAAATCCAAAACAGGGGTGTTATGCCACGTCTACCACACCTGGTAAACGCTAAGGCGAACAATCTGCAAGTGTATCACTATCCCAAAACATCAATCTAAAACCAAGCAATCTAAAACCATTGGCACGCAGGCCACAAAAAAACAGTCTAAAGGTACAGGTGCTAAGCTACCGGCTCTAGACATCGCGCTCGACTACTCAACACCTAAAAGATACAAAGATAAACATCGGGGCGACGCCCGGTCAGCGAATAATGCTGGTAACCCACCAATACCGTTAAGTATCATAAATAGGTAGATATGTAACATAAAAACCATTTTCGAAACGGAATACAATATATAAGTTAAAAACCAAGATCAGAAGACAACACAAGACTCACCACTCACAAGGATAACACCGGGAACACATCCCAACCACAAAGGTTAACCACACACAAGGATAAAGACTCACCCAACGGCAACACATGCCAAAACACCACAAGGCTCCGTGACTACACACGTCAGGAGAGAAGAGAACTCACCACAACGGCTACACAAGGCCTCGTGACATCACCCATCACGAGTTGATATGCCTTCCTTATGCCCTGTTCCAACCTTATGGCTACCCCCATCCTTGTACCTTCAAAGCCAACCATTACCTCCAGAAATCCCCTGTACAGCCAAGTCCAACCTTATTCCGCCGGGACCGTCGTCCCCCACCTATAACCACCAACGATAACCCACCAATCACGGCAACACATGCCCGGATAACACAATGTTATCCCCCAATCACGTGGACTCAGCCACAGCTCCATAATCACGTCACAGCCACCACGAGGACCGCTGCAATACCTTGGTGACTAGCGTCCCATACCACTAATCATGCAATCCAGGTAGAGCCACACACGCACCACCACTCACACGAAACAATCAACGGATTGCAAAGAAGGTATGAAACACACTCAACAAGGAACGGGTCACAGCCCAACAACAACAATGATGAATAACACAAGTTATCATCAACCAAACGGAAGGTACGAACAACACACACGCTAGTATTAAGACAACGAACTAGCATGCTTAACAACGGGGAAACTCAAGATAGTTCCGAGGAACACACAAGACACCTCTCGGTTCAACGAAACACAAAGTTGAACACTTAGCACAATTCAAGACACCAAAGATCCTACATGGATACCTACCATATAGTTCTAGACCTACGAAACATCAAGAAGACGCTCAAATAGTTCCACAAAGAACAACGGGAAGCCAAAAGATCAAACACCAAGACAAACGAATCACGGGGAACAAATCCCGATCAACCTCCACCGTGTTCCCCGCGGGTGGACCCACTAGTAGTGCCCCACCCGTGGTCCCACCCGCGGGTACACTACCCACAGGGCAACACGTTCCCCGCGGGTAGGCCGGCGGGTGGTGCCCCGCCCGCGGGTACGTCCCTGTACCACAACAAATCCCTTCGGGGATTTTCTCCTCCAAACACAAATTCAAGTCCAAAACATGCCAAATCTCACTAAACACAACAAAATGACTTGAACCATGGAAAATGCCAAGCAATGGCACAAAGGAATCCTAAGCACAAGCTCTAGATATGCAATATCACAAGATAAATGCATAAACCCTCACATTTCATAGCAAAACACAAATAGAAGCCAAGAAATCATATATAGGTAAGCAAAATAGGTTT
The DNA here is from genome assembly GCF_001879475.1 of Ipomoea nil. Lineage (NCBI taxonomy): Eukaryota > Viridiplantae > Streptophyta > Magnoliopsida > Solanales > Convolvulaceae > Ipomoea > Ipomoea nil. The sequence continues at coordinate 1,524,266 of NW_017616755.1, read as the reverse complement.
TGTAGAGCATGGGTTACCTCTTGAAGACCAAAAGACTCTTCTTACACCACAACAAGCTCTCCACTAAGCTCACTAGCCAAACCCACTTCAAGAGCAAACCAAAAGATCATAAAGTTCCCACCTTTAAGAAAAAGACAACTAAGATGGAACCAAAAAGACTAGACAAGCTTAGATCTTACCCTTCTAGATGCCCAAATAGAGGAAAGATTGAATCTTGGAAGCAAAACTTGGAATCTTGACAAAGGTCTCACTAGGCTTGAAGAACAAGCTACTCTTCTTTTCTAGAGAGAAGGTAGAGATATTTTCTAGGAATTGTAAGGGATGAAAAATGAAGAAGTCTTCTAGGTTTAGGTTACAAAACTAACTCTTGGTGAAAAGACAAGGATACCCTTACTAACTCTTAGAAAGTGTAAGGAACAAGGGAACTCCTCTTAAAGCACAAGGTACAACACCACTTAAAGATTGACTAGTCAAATACTAGTCCTTGAGTATCAAAAATCAGGATTTTAGGAATCAATTCCTCAAAAGAAATAGAATTAATTACTCAATTAATTCATGGATTGGAGTGTGGATTTTTGGGGTGTCACAAATTGCCTATGTGGTGTCGTTAATTGCGTTTAAAAGTGTCTAAGCATGGTTTCGGGTTCCATAAAGGATCCCGGGGCATTTATTGAGTTAAAGAGTCAGTGGGGGGAAGTTGGGGGTAGGGGTACCCACCACCTACCTGCTGCCCAAGATTTACCGCTAGGCAGCGGGCAGGCGTTTGCCCGCCGGCCACCGGTTACCCGCTGGTCCGTTAGCCACCCCGGGTCCTCGACTTCCCCATTTGATGTTCCCCATTCCCCGTGGTGTCCCAACAGACCCCGTTTGTCGTGCTTGAGTCTAGTTTGATGTTTCGGGTGCCATTCGTAGGATAAAAGAGTCTTAGGAATGGCATGCTAGTTGAATCGATAACCCGTTGATCTAGGTAGAAGTTGTATGAACCCCTTAGGACTACTCTTAGTATATGAATGGTCACAAGTAAGTTTATTTATACACCCCCCTTCCCAATGTGCTATTATGTGCTACAATGTGTTATGTGATGCATGACTCCCCAATTTGGTAGCGATCAAATTGGCTATACAGGCAGTTGGATGGGTTGAGAACCATACCAACTGTTAACTAGGCCGGTTGCGATCGATCAGGTATATAAATATTATATAGGGCTGCGGTCCACTGTTTGGTTGCGATCAAACTTTGTACATCAGCTGCGGTTCATTTTCCTGGATGCGATCAGTGATTCACTTCTTGGGCTGCGGTCCACATGGGCCTCGTGTGCTATGACCCAACAAACTGGACCCGCCAGGCGGTGTGTAGGACCAATAAGCCCGAGGAAGGCTGTAGTCCACCGAATGAGCAATCAGGCGGTGTGTAGGGCTACGGCTGGCTGCGATCCACCGAGTGATGGGCCAGCGGTGTGTAGGATCGTAGTCTCCGAGGATCATCGCCCACCGACTGAGTCCCTCAGCGGTGTGTAGGGCTTGATCCGCTACGATCCACCGACTGTGCTCGTCAACGGTGTGTAGGATCGTAGTCCCCCCTTATCACATTCCACCGACTGAGCGCGTCAGCGGTGTGTAGGACTGTGGTCCGCCGCTGAGTTCGTCAGCGGTCTATAGGGTTGGTTGCGATCAACTCCCTTCATGCTGCGGTATGAGGTAGGGTGCTGCGGGGCCGTGTTGGTGCTGTATGCACTAACCCTCATGTTCAGGGCATGCGATTGGTCCCATGGCGCCACCAAAGTGTGCTTGTGTGACTTGAATGATGATTGAATGATGATGTGAATAAATTGAAAGTGAACTGCGACCTTAAATATATGCTCCTTATGATACTATCTCTTTATGACTAATTATCCGTGTTTAATGTGCTTAACCCTATCTGTTGAGTCTATCCCTGATTTTAAAGTTAGAGTCTCCTAAGTATATATTTTCCTGCTTCAAAATAGTTTTCGTATATCTATATATATATCTACCTATATTGTATTTCAACGCGTTGGAGTGGGTTACCAGCATCATTCACTGAACAGATATATTTGGCTTTCAGGCACAGATTAGTAGACACCGGAGCGCGCTAGAGATCCGGAGCGTAGATTAGTTAGTTTCCCTTTCGGCCTGCGTGCCATGATTATGTATTGACATTGCCTTGAGGTTGTTTAGTTAGTTTTAGCCTGTGCATCTGAGTTTTCCAGCTCCGATGTGGCATAGCACCCCGCAATCTTATGTTGATTTTGGGATTTAATGAGAATTCACCTTCATTATATAAGCTTTAAAAGTTTCAAAATTTTGAGGTGTTACAGTTGGTATCAGAGCCTAAGTTTGACCCTCGGATAAGACTCTTAAGACAAGACTTTAGGACATTAAGCTTGAACTCTAGGTATTTAGGTACATAGTATTCAGGAAACTTGGGACGCGCGGTGAGATTGTGGGTTTATCACTTTTGACAGGTCTCACATAGTTGTTCTTGATTCCACATGCTTGCCCTAAAAGTTGTGACATCCTTGCATGCTTTTACCTGCTTTGTTGCTTATCACTGTTTGATTACCATACTTTTTTAGAACGAGTCAGGAATTGCATATTGTTGCTTAAACTATTTGATCAAACATGCGTTATTAGGATATCTGTTATTTGATAAAGTATTTTGGAACTTGTAATTGGTAATTTTATTCGGCATATAATAACTCACTTTCCCTAATCATAATTGACCAATTACTTCGATAATTAAACCTACTAATAGCTTGATAAGTACTCGCACAAGTTTGCATGGAGGAAAATTGTGGGGGCGTAGCTTTAAGTTAAGAAGGGGGGGAATGGGTGTGTGTGATCCTTATGATATCTCATTGAATGTCTCCTGTGTCCCTTGTTAGTATCATTATAATGTGATTTCCTAAGATTTTCCATGCATTTAAACCCCTTTTATTGTTCATATGAGCGTGAAATTGTTTGGACTTAAATCTGTGCATTCTCGGGACTTTCCCGAAGTGATTCCTTCTTCACAGTCACGTTCCAGTGGGGCCTTGGCAGGAGGTTGACCACCCACCATGTGCCCACTGCCACGTTCCAGTGGGGACTTGACAGGCGGTCGACCGCCCACCTCGCGCCCACTGGTACGGTATGTTTTCTTGACTTCTCATTTTATTGATCCATTGTGCATTTGTGTGTCTTCCTTGATACTTATTATTTGTTTAACATGTAAATAAAAATCTAATGCTTGAACATAAAAGTCGAATTATCTTCCTAATTGATTTGTTTATAAGTTACATAGAAATTATAGGGACTAATAATTCTACTTCTAGAAATCTAAATCCTCGGGTACATTGCGTATTAAGTTTCGACCCGAAAAACAATATGAGTGAGACCGGGAGAAACCCGAGGAACCTAAACCAAGTGGTCATCTAGAAATTATCCTTGGAAAAATTATATTTCATCCCCAAACTATCTTAAAACTATCCCTCTAGACTTTGGTCCATGTTGCATAATAGACCACAAGCCTCCAATGCCTTGTTTAGAACCCTTGACCACATGATAAGGACCCCCTAAACAAACATTTACACATAAAGAGGTATATCACTACTATTCTGAATATGTTCCCCTAAAACCTCTATTGCATATATATATACGTTCCTAAAGTATGCAGTAAACCCCAATTACATTTGTATGCTACACCTACACGCAAATTATTATTATTATTATTATTATTATTATTATTATTATTATTATTATTATTATTATTATTATTATTATTATTATTACTATTACTATTATTATTATTTTCATTATAATTACACTCTAACCCTAGTCACCTTGCCTAAACCCAAGTCTTCCATGGTTGCGTCATATACGGTACACCCCTATATGCTTATATATTCATATATATATATATATATATATATATATATATATATATATATATATATATATATATATATATATATATATATATATATAGACTTGTGAACCTATAAAACATCCTCCCTTATTTATACATATTCATATAAATTGTTACAGTCATATTATATACGATAATATCCCTAGCCCCAAAACCATACACATGTACCCCAGCTATGATAATCTTATATGCATCTATGAGTTTGCACTTAGCATGTCTTAGCCCTGAAATATCATTCCGTACAAATTACATCACTACTCTTATATACACATATCCTAAGATAGCCCTAATTCCACATTTCCCCTTGCATGACCTCCCTGTTACCACCCCTACCTTCCCTAAGTAATTAAAAACTTTAGCTTCATCATCATGTCACCAATTGATTTAGGAATTAGCAATCAAGAGTCTTCAATTCTAAATTGTTTAGGTATTCTGGGCTTCTAAAGGTAAGATTTATGCCTACCTAAAATTTATTCACCACCGAGATAAAACTAATTTCCCTAAGTAATTGTGTGATCAAATTCTGTCAAGATTTCTCAAGATAAACCTTTTAGTATCTGAGAACCTATGCTATTTTACTCATAATTATTAAAGAATATTTCTATGCGAATTGCATGTTCCAATTATAGGTGAAAATTTATATTTTCATATGTAATACACATAGCTCGCACGTTTATGTCAAAACACACACTCGCACGCATTCATATATATATATATATATATATATATATATATATATATATATATATATATACAAAGCATGTTAAACAAAACTGTATGTTATAAGGCATCCCACTATGCATGTAAGCAATATTATAAATTACAAGCAATCTGCATATAATCACCAATACTTGTTATATGATTACCCACCATTATCCATGGTATGCAGAATAAAGATAATAATTCTATTATCTCTCCAGAATTTATTTACCACATAAGAAGCAAGAGCATTCCTCCTAAACTACTTACAATATTTTTCAAAATCTGATTCTCGCTATTTGGATAATTGTTATATGATTTATGACCTTCCTGAATTTATATGACCATTGTTTGGTTATGTCACGACGTTGAGTACATGAATTTAATTGTTAATCATGCATTTGTTTAACACGTTTAATAATACATACATGTGTTTTATGATTTCCGTAGGGCTAATTATTATTTAAAGACTTGAAACATGTTCACATACCTTCATACTCTATGCCTATAGACTTAAGGAGTTGCATATTTAGAATAATTACGACTGTATACATGTAGGCACGCCAACTTGCAGGTCCCACATATAACATACTACTTAATTATCATACATGTTAGGCTTGTTACTCTGTAACTGTGGGTATTGGATATAGCCTGTTTAGCACAATAATTAGGTAGGGATCCAAAATATATATATATATATATATATATATATATATATATATATATATGGCATTTTGGCCCTCGACATGCTACACTACATAATAAGTGTTTGCATCCATTCGTAAATGTGGTTCGCCTGTGTGATATATGTGCATATGTGCTTTATAATAATTATGTTACTATCCGAAGCTGCACCCACGTGATATTTGCCTCTTAATTAGGTACATAAATAATTACATGATCAGTGCAACTTGCGATCCTATGTGTTAAATCAATATAAATTAATTACACAAAGAACATGCCGTGTGTAAGACTTCTATGTTATGTTATCAATCATCCGTAAAATTAACATAATGTGAGTTGCATATTCATAATCTTATTATTTGATGCATTTTGCTAGAATAATAGTTAGGCTTAAACCCAGTAAATTTATATGTGTATATGTATATATATCTCCCGTATAATATTTTCTTATGTACAACTATACTAATTCGGGCTCTTTACCCCAAAATGATTTCTAAGCTTCGGGGACGAAGCTTCTTGTAAGGGTGGGAGAGTGTAACACCACGTGTTACGGCCTTTAATCCCGAATTAATTATTTAATTAATCCCGTTAATAATAATTAAAAAGGATTTAATTTTGTTAGGATCCCCTTTAGTTAATTAATATGGTCCACCATGGACCATGGACCCTTATCCCTAAAACAAGCCCTTAGTCCTATAAGGAATAGAATTAGTAAATCCATACCATTCAGACCCTAATTAGGACTCCTAGATATATATATATATATATATATATATATATATATATATATATATATATATATATATATATATATATATATATATATATATATATATATATATATATATAAAAGGACATAGAAGGCCCCTAGAAGTCACACCACAATAGATATCACCACACAAGAATTCCCAAGGGATTCCCCCACCACCAAGCCTAGGGAAGTCAATCGGATGGAAATTTTAGGGAAGAACCTTAATAACCAAGGGAGAATTAATTAAGGCTAAGAGGTAACCCATGTCTCAACAAAACCTATTTTCTTTGCTATGATCCCCTTCTTTGGCTCCCTCTACATACTTGTGTCTTGATGAATTTCTTTATGATATTTGCGATATAATCTTGATTGATTGATGTGATGATTTTATGAGAGCTCTTGATGATCTTGATGTTAAAAAGAGATTCTTGATATTTATGTGATGATTCTTGATAAATCTTGATGGTTCTTGATAATGAAGATAAAATATGATTTTGATGGTTTGGGTGGGATTAGAGCCCTATGTTGGATTGGGAATTTGTATTATGATGTTCTTGATTTATATTTGGGAGGGAATTTGCATGTTCGGGTGTTGTTCGTGTCTAGGAGTCATGTTAGGATGTGTTCAATATGATTCTTGCATTCCATCCACTAATTGCCTATGTGGTGTCGTTAATTGCGTTTAAAAGTGTCTAAGCATGGTTTCGGGTTCCACAAAGGATCCAGGGGCGTTTATTGAGTTAAAGAGTCAGTGAGGGGTAGGTGGGGGTAGGGGTACCCACCACCTACCAGCTGCCCGGAGGTCCATCGCCGGCGGGTGATCCCCCACCCACCGGTTACCCGCTGGTCCGTTACCCGCCCCGGGTCCTCTGCTTCCCCATTTGATGTTCCCCATTCCCCGTGGTGTCCCAACAGACCCCGTTTGTCGTGGTTGAGTTTAGTTTGATGTTTCGGGTGCCATTCGTAGGATAAAAGAGTCTTAGGAATTGCATGCTAGTTGAATCGGTAACCCGTTGACCTAGGTAGAAATTGTATGAACCCCCTAGGACTATTCTTAGTATGTGAATGAACACAGGTAAGTTTATTTATACACTTCCCCCTTCCCAATGTGCTATTATGTGCTATAATGTGTTATGTGATGCATGACGCCCCAATTTGGTTGCGATCAAATTGGCTATACGGGCAGTTGGATGGGTTGAGAACCATACAAACTGTTAACCAGGCCGGTTGCGATCGGTCAGGTATATAAATATTATATATGGCTGCAGTCCACTGTTTGGTTGCGATCAAACGTTGTACATGAGTTGCGGTTCGTTCTCCTGGTTGCGGTCAGTGATTCACTTCTTGGGCTGCGGTCCACATGGGCCTCATGTGCTATGACCCACCGAACTGGACGCGCCAGGCGGTGTGTAGGGCCATTAAGCCTGAGGAAGGCTGTAGTGTAACACCCTCTAAACAGGCTAATTAAAAACTTAAAATATGCAGTTAACACAACTAAAAACGAACACAGTGGAAGATGAACGCTACGGCAAAATCTGCATTGTTTACAACTATCCAAAAGTCACCAAAGTCTATAACTAATGCGGCACACGGGCCATAAAACCAACGGGAGAAGCTATGCTAACAGGCACTAGACTGCGCACTCGCCTAGACATCTCCTGAAAGAACAAAATAAAACATGGGACGACGCCCGATCAGCGAATAATGCTGGTAACCCACCAATACATGTGAAATATCATACATAGATAGATATAAGTAATAAAGCCATTTTCAAAACGGAATACATAAGTATATAAGTACAAAACCAAGAGCAATAGTCAACACAAGACTCAACACTCTCAATAATAATACGGGAACACATCCCAAGACCACAAGGAACAACATGACTCACAAGAATGTCAAGGCATGATCTATCATCACCCAATAGATCAAAACCCGAGAAGCACAACGCAAAGGAATAAGACTCACTCAACGGCAACACGTGTCAAGGCAACACATGCCTTTGTGACTACACACGTCACAAGAGAGGAACTCACCACAATGGCTACACAAGCCCTCGTGACATCACCCATCACGAGTTGATATGCCTTCCTTATGCCCGGTTCCAACCTTATGGCTACCCCCAACCTTGTATCTTCTTTCCAACCATTACCTCCAGAACCCCTGTACAACCAAGTCCAAGCTTTTCCCCCCTGGGACCGTCGTCCCCCACCAACGACCACCAACGAGACCACCAATTTCATAGTATACGAGGGTACCGTACACACACACGGCAACACATGCCACCCAAGAATTACGTGAACCTTACACAAAGGTCACAAACTCCAGAATCATGTCACGGCCACCACGAGGACCGTTGCAATACCTTGGTGACAAGTGTCCCATTCCACTAATCGTGCAATCTAGGTAAAGCCACACACACACATCACACCACAACAGGAATCAATCAACGGATCACAACGAAGATATGGAACCATACTTAATCAACGAATGGATCACAGTCCAACAACAACGATGAATAACACAAGTTATCATCAACCCATAAGAAGGTACAAATAAAACAAACGCTTGCATTTATACACCGAACTAGCATTCTTATCAAACGGGTAAACCAAAGATAGTTCCGAAAAACACACAAGACTCATCACGGTTCAACGAAACACAATGTTGAACACTTAGCATGATTCAAGACACCAAAGACCTACATGGAATCCTACCATATAGTTCTAGACATACGAAACATCAAGAAGACACTCAAATAGTTCCACAAAAGAACATCGGGAAGTCCAAAGACCAATTACCGAGTCAAAAGAATCACGGGGAACAAATCCCCAAACAACCAACATTACGTACCCGTGGGTAGGCCCACGGGTAGACCTCTACCCGCGGTTCCGCCCGCGGGTACAGGCTACTCCACCATTGTACCCCGCGGGTGGGCGGCGGGTTGGACCTCCACCCGTCGTTCCGCCCGCGGGTACACCCTGTACAACAAATCAACACTTCGCGGATTTTCTTCTCCAAACTCAAATTCATGTCCAAAACATGCCAAATCTCGCCAAATACAACAAAATGACTTGAATCAAAGGAAATGCCAAGCAATGGCACACAAGAACCCTAAACACAAGCTCCAAATATGCATTTTCACAAGATCATGCATGAACACTCACATTTCATAGCAAAACACATGTAGAATCCAAGAAATCACATATAGGTAAGCAAAATAGGTTTTGTAGAGCATGGGTTACCTCTTGTAGACTAAAGACTTCACTTTATACCTCAACAAGCTCCTCACAAGGCTCACTTTCCAAACCCACTTCAAGAACAAACCAAAAGATTATAAAGATCCTACCTTTAAGAAATGACACCTAAGATGAAACCAAAAACACAAGATGAACTTAGATCTTACCCTCCTAGATGCCCAAATATAAGAAAGGTTGAATCTTGGATGCAACTCTTGAAGTCTTGGCAAGGCTCCAACTTGGCTTGGAAGAAAACCTACTCACCTTTTTAGAGAGAAGGTGGAGCTAGATTTTTAGAAAAGTGTAAGGATAGAATGAAGATGGTCTACTAGGTTAGGTTACAATACTAACACCATGTGAAAGGTCAAGAATGCCCTTACCAACGTTAGGAAATGTAAAGAACAAGGGAACTCCTTACAAAGCTCAAGGTACAACTTTGACTTTGGGGTTGACTAGTCAAATTATTAGTCCCGAAGTATTAAATTTTCAGGATTTTAGGAATTAATTCACTAATTGAAATAGGATTAATTACTCAATTAATCCGTTAATTGAATTTGGATTTTGGGGTGTCACATCCTCCCTCCCTTCAAAGAAGCTTCGTCCCCGAAGCTTGGGTACGACGAATTAAAAGCAAACGGTGATAGGAAACAATATTGTGACAAGAGGTTCAAGAACAAGCTTTTGTGGTCAAAACTCAAAAGATCTCACAAGAGTTTCAAAACAAGAATGAAGACATATTAAATCAAGGATTGACAAGAGTTTAACAAACGGATGGATAAAACATCAAGAACTCTAGCCCCAACACAAACACCAACTTCTAGTCAACAACTAAGAACTAGACAACTAACTCCCAACACCAACTACTAAGCTAGCTAAACAACAAGGCAACAAGCTAAGCAAGCAAGCACACAAGGCAAGCAACAAATTACCACCAAACTAACAACGGCTAAAAAGGAAACAACCATAAGGAAAAAGGCGAACGGGATTACCACAACACAAGCTAGAACTCCTCACTCTCCGAGTCCTCGGCCTCCTCAGATTCTTCATCAGACTCTTCGTCGGCTCTTCCTAGGCTAGAACTGGCCTCAAGCTGGTCCAACCTCTGGTTAACTGCGACGGACGGCGTCTTCATAAAAACGAAACAAACCAACTACCCAACCACAAGCTAACAACCACGGCAAACAAGAGAGAACGATTAAACGCACAACTGGGCAAACAACTACCAACGAACCTACTAACAAAACAAGCAAGAGACGCAACAAGGTTCCACAACGAAAACGGTCGGCTTGCGAAACGAATGACAAAGCTTAAGAGATGGGTGGCAAACGAGGTTTTAAGCAACAAGGGTGTTCGCCACTAACCAAAGTTAGAGAAAACAAGGGTTTAAGGTAAGGTAGTAAGGTTGATAGGCTTGGTCACATTGAAGTTCAACACCAAAACCGTCGGTTAACAAAATGAGAAACAAGACTTAGAGATAGGTTGAGGGTTCACAAAGGTAAGACAAGAAAGAAAGATAAGGTGATAGATAAAAGATTTACCGGAAAGGAAAGCTAACTTCACACCGAGCTTAACTCCTACTCAAAACTAGCCAACAAACTACACAAAACGAGACAGCTCAGCTAAGGAACAAACCACAAACGGAAACTGACACTGACACCACAAGAACTCTAAACTAGATCACTCGCGATCACAGGACCGGGGTTGCATCTTCAACTAATCTCTGTTGACTTCTTCAACCAAAGGAAACAAGGTACTCCCACTCCCTAACTTGAGCTCGGCATCTACGTGAACTTGATCCGTCACTTCCGACAAAGGCTACAACTGCTAGATCCACAACACGAGTTGGATGTCCTCCTCTCTAGCTCTTGGGCTAACTTGATGCAGGCTGCCAACTTAACACTTGCAAAAACGCACAACCCACGTCCCTACCACGAAGCAACGCTTGAAAACTTCAAAACTTCCGGTTGGAGGAAAGGTTCAAAACAAGGACAATAACAAAGGAGAAAGGTAACTCAGGGGAAAGAAGGCTCACAAGATGAGATGCGGTTCATCGGGAAGGATTAGAGCGAAAGGTTTGGGTTCAGAAACTCAAGGGCCACGTTACTTAGGAGTAGGATCAAAGTCATCAAAGTTGCAACTTAGGAAATAAGGTTACCACTTTGCACAGAATCGTTAGAAGCGGGGAATACAATAAGGAGGTTCGATCCGAAGGGGAAGATCAAGGTGAGAGTTTAGGTTCAACAATTCGAGGACCATGTTGATTAAGAAGAAGAGAATTGTAAACGAGGTTATAACTTAGGGAGTAAGGAATCAAAACGAGGTTTAAGGGAGTTGAGAAGGATTTCCCCATGAAGGGTATCCGATTTAGCTCAAGGATAGCGATAATTAGGAAGGGAATCAATATTTTCAAAGTCACAACTTAGGAAAGATGAGGTCGTAACCTTGAACAAAGTCAAATCAAGAGAGGAACAAGAACGAGGTGTGAAAGAGTTGAAAGGATTTCCTAATGAGGGTACTAGATTTAGGCTCAAGAATAGTGTAGGTTAAGAAGGAAATCAAGAACAAGGTTCAGAAGGAAGGATCACTCGGTCAAAAAGGTTGATTGGGTTTGACTATGGAAAGAAAAGATTAACAAGGGTCAAGGGTAACTCTGGAACAAGCTAACGCCCGAAGCTAACACGCAAGGAAGGGCACAAGGATGAAGGAGGGTGCAACAAAAGGGTACAAAACTTACCTCAACGGTTCCCACTTGCATCTGCCTCATGACCGAGGATCTTATCTTGCCGAGGTTGTTGTTGAGTCCGTTGAAGTCTTCCTCTTAAACTTGCACTCGAAGGACCGGTGACCTTTCTTGCCACATGCAAAGCACTCTATCGGTTTCCCCAGACAGTCCACGTCAAGCTTCTTTTTACGGTTCTCCCGGATTCCCTTTTGAACTTGCTGAACTCGGTAGAGGTCGGTTGCACAAAGGTAGGCCTCCTTAACTTGAGCAGGATAGAACCGTTCACGTAACTTAACCTTCAGGTCCTCCCAACTGAACTCCGGATCTTGTCTACAAGATGGTCTTTCAAGCATCCACCACGAGTCCGCTTCTTGCCGAAGGTAGAACGTAGCCAACTCCACCTTGCGATTCTCCGGGCATACCACAACTTCGAAGATCTTGTCAAACATCCGGATCCACTCGTCCAGCACTGCGGGATCTTCTTCACCGGCGAAGATCGGGGGACGGAGACTTGTGACTAGGCGTACTACGTCACGATTTCCATTCTGAAGAGGGTGGTTGATGTTGCGGAGGGCGTCACTCAGCGTCTGGGTGATCTGCGTCAGATGATGGAGACTTTGAGCTAACTGCTCACTAGTGACCGCTTCTGAAGACCTTGCAAGACGTCTCGATGGTGCCATCCTCGACTTCTACAGCAACAGCATGGTAACGGGAGGAAACTTAGGGCCCGCACCCTTACCTGCTGCCTTAACTAAAGAGAACCAAGGCAAAAAGGAAAACAAGCATAGGAAGCACAACAGAAAACGACACAAGAACTCACAACCTCACCGCGCGTCCTAAAGTCCTAAGTCTAACCCTTAGATTCTTAAGGTCGCTTAAAGGTCTCAAACTGCACTTAGCCACTTAGAAAGTCTAGACTTAACTCCTTCCTAGGCTCAAACCTAGGCTCTGATACCAACTGTAACACCCCCTAAACAGGCTAATTAAAAACCTTAAAACATGCAGATAACACAACTAAATAACGAACACAACGGAAGACTAAAAGATAACTGGATAAATATAAATCCAAGTCATGGGGTGTTATGCCACGTTCACCAACAAAGATGAACGCTATGGCAAAATCTGCATTGTTTACAACTATCCAAAAGTCACCAAAGTTGTAACACCCCGGAATTTTGAAACTTTTAAAACTTATATAATAAAGGTAAATTCTTATTAAATCCCAAAATAGAGTATTATTAAACATAAGGGTGCGGGGTGCTATGCCACATCTGAGCTGGAGAACTCAGATGGACAGGCTAAACTAACTAATCATCCTCGATATATCATTTAGGCACGCAGGCCAAAAAGGAAAACTATCTATCTACTCCAAGCTCTTCTAGCGCGCTCTGAGAATTAATCAGCTGTGCCTGAAAGCCAAATATATCTGTTCAGCGAATGATGCCGGTAACCCACTCCAACTCGTTGAAATACATTATAGATAGATATATATAGATATACGAAAATCATTTTGAAGCAGGATGATATATCGTTGATGGCGCCACGGGACCAATCGCATGCCCCGAACATGAGGGTTAACGCTTATAGCATTAACACGGCCCCTCAGCACCCTACCTTAGTATCGTGGTATGAGGGGAGTTGATCGCAACCAACCCTTTGAGAACCGTTGACAAACTCAACGTCGGACCACGATCCTACACACCATTTACGCACCCAGTCGGTGGACCGCGATCCCCTTTTCAAGGGGGGACTTACGACCCTACACACAGCCGATGGGTACGCCGGTGGACCATAGCGGATCAAGCCCGACACACCGCGGAGCTATACTCAGTCGGTGGGCGAAGATCCTCGGAGACTATGGCCCTACACACCGTCGTCCAGTCACTCGGTGGGTCGCAGCCAGGCGTAGCCCTACACACCGCCTGATTACTCGGATCGGTGGACTACAGCCTTCCTCAGCTTATTGGCCCTACATACCGTCCTGGCGCATTCAGGTCCGGTGGGTCATAGCACCGAGGCCCATGTGGACCGCAGCCCAAGAAGTGAATCACTGACCGCAGCCAGGAGAATGAACCCCAGCTCATAAGTAGTCAAACAGTGGACCGCAGCCCTATATAATATTTATATACCTGATCGATCGCAACCGGCCTGGTTAACAGTTGGTATGGTTCTCAACCCATCCAACTGCCCGTATAGCCAATTTGATCGCAACCAAATTGGGGAATCATGCATCACATAACACATTATAGCATATAATAGCACATTGGGAAGGGGAGACATATAATTAAACTTACGTGTGATCATTCACATACTAAGAATCGTCCTAAGGGGTTCATACGACTTCCACCTAGGTCAACGGGCTACCAATTCAACTAGCATGCAATTCCTAAGATTCACCTATCCTATGAACAGTACCCGAAACATCAAACTAGACTTAGGCACGACAAACGGGGTCTGTTGGGACGCCACAGGGAATGGGGGACATCAAACGGGGAATCCGGAGACTCGGGAGGGGTCATGAACCATCGGGTAGCCGGTGGGTGAGGGATCACCCGCCGGCTGCCCGCCGGAGATCACTGCCCGGCAGCGGGTTGCCGGCGGGCGGACGCCTGCCCAGCGCCTTCCCGCTGCCCGACGGTGATCTTCGGGCAGCGGGTACCCCTACCCCCACCTACCCCCCACTGACTTATTCATCAATATTTCGTCCCGGGATCCTTTGTGGAACCCGAAACCATGCTTAGACACTTTTAAACGCAATTAACGACACCACGTAGTCAATTAACGGATCAAAAGCAAGAATCACATATAACTCATCTTATCACGACTTCTAAATATAAACAACACCCGAACATGTGAATTCCCACCCAAATATAAATCAAGAATATTACAACACAAATTCCCAATTCATCCTAGGGCTCTAATCCCTCCCAAATCATTAAAATCCCAATTTTATCTTTAACATCAAGAAATATCCAGATTTGTCAAAAATCATTACATCAACATCAAGAACCTCTTTTAATCATCAAGATTATCAAGAATACACACAAATCATCTTATCAATCATCAAGAATATATCACAATTAACATAGAGGAATTGATCGAGACACACACATATAGAAGGATGCCAAGGAAAGAGATTATAGCGAAGAAAATAGGTTTTGTTGAGACATGGGTTACCTCTTAGCCTTAATTAATCATCCCTTGGCTATTAAGGTTCTTCCCTAAGATTTCCATCCGTTTTAATCTTCCTAGGCTTGGGGGTGGGGAGTCCCTTGGGAATTCTTGTGTGGTGATAATTATTGTGGTGTGACTTCTAGGTGCCTCCTATGTCCTTATATATATATTTAGGAGTCCTAATTAGGATCTGAATGGTATGGGTTTACTAATTCTATTCCTTATAGGATTAAGGGCTTCTTTTAGGGATAAGGGTCCATGGTTCATGGTGGACCATATTAATTAATTAAAGAGAATCCTAATCATAATCTGAATAGTAAAGGTACACTTTCTTTATTTCTAATAGGCTTATGACTCTGGTTTAGGCAAGGGTCCACGATCCCCGGTGGACCACATTAATTAATTAAAGGTATTTATAATCAAATTAAATCCTTTTTAATTATTATTAATGGAATTAATTAAATAATTAATTCGGGATTAAGGGCCGTAACACGGGGTGTTACACACTCCCCCCCCCCCCCCCTTACAAGAAGCTTCATCCCCGAAGCTTAGAAATCATTTTGGGGTAAAGAGCCCGAATTAGTTTAGTAGTTCATAAGGAAAGTTGTAACACCCCAGATTTTCAAGACATTTAAAACTTATAAAATAAAGGTAATATCTCATTAAATCCCAAAACATAATACAAGTGTACGGGGTGCTATACCACACCTGAGCTAGAGAACCCAGGTGCACAGGCTAACTAACTAATATCCTCAATAATGTAAATGCATAATATGGCACGCAGGCCGAAAAGGGAACTATCTATTTCTACGTTCCGAGCTCTAGCGCGCTCCAGTGACTTATTCCTCTGTGCCTGAAAGCCAAATATATCTGTTCAGCGAGAGATGCTGGTAACCCACTCCAACGCGTTGAAATACAATACATATAGAGATATATATAGATATACGAAAACCATTATGAGCATGAAGATATATCCTACGAACTCTAGCTTTAAAACCGGGAATGACTCGACAGATAAGGCTAGACACAAGCAACAGTTATAACGAGCATATGCAGTTCACAAAAGATAAGGCAGACAAGGCATAAGCAGTAATCATAACCCATCATAAACAATCCCCAATATGAGACCCATAGTCACATCCCAAGGCACTCATAGTCACAACTCGTCCATATCACACACATAACGCACATTGTTGGCGCCACGGGACCGATCGCATGCCCATACATGAGGGTCAGCGCATATAGCTCTGACACAGCCCCGCAGCACCATGCCCCGTATCGCAACACGGGGAGGTCGATCGCAACCGACCGATGAACCGCAGCTCATCATAATGTTTGATCGCAACCAAACAGTGGACCGCAGCCCAAGAGAGTGTCGTCTGACCGCAACCAGGATAAAGGACGAACCGCAGCTCGTATAGAAACGTTTGATCGCAACCAAACGGTGGACCGCAGCCCAAGAGAATGTCATCTGACCGCAGCCAGGAATACCAATCTGACCGCAGCCAGCTTCTGAACCGCAGCTCAGGATAACCAATCCGATCGCAACCGAATTGGGGTAGCACACACACATAACACATAGCAAGCACATGCAACCCACGTTACACATTGGGAAGGGGGATAAAGCGTATAACAAACCTATGCGTGACCCATCACATACTAAGAATAGTCCTAAGGGGTTCATACTTCCTTCACCTAGGTCAACGGGATACCAATTCATCTAGCATGCGATATAATAGACTCATAAACCTACGAACGGTACCCGAAACATCAAACTAGACATAGGCACGACAAACGGGGTCCGTTGGGACACCACGGGGATCGGGGAAACATCAAACGGGGAAGCCGAGGTCCCGGGTGGGGTGAGATTCCAGCGGGTAGCCGGTGGGTGGGGGTCCACCCGCCGGCTGCCCGCCGGCTGTCCCTGTTCCGGGCAGCGGGTGCCCGGCGGGCAGTTGCCCGCCCGCCGGCTGCCGGCTGCCGGAGCTACCCGAGATTGCCGCGGGTAGGTGGCGGGTCCCCTACCCCCCACTGACTCTTTTCATCACTTTTCGCCCCGGGGACCGTTGTGGAACCCGAAACCATGCTTAGACACTATTCAACGTAATTAACGACAACACATAGACAATTAACGGATCAAATACGATAGACGAACGGCACATAACCTAACATGCTTTTCTAATCATAATCAACACCCAAACATGCGATTTCCCACCGATAATCCAAGAATCAAAGCATACGGTACAACCTAGGGTTCTAATCACTTTTATATCAACAAGAATACGATTCGTCTTCTAATTGCAAGATTCGGTAGGAACAACACATAATCATCAAGGATAGCAATTAATCATCAAGAACATCATAATCATCAAGAACAACACATAATCATCAAGAATCCCAATTAATCATCAAGAACATCACAATTATCAAGAAACTCCCAATATCAAGATTATCAAGATTCCCCATGGAATCATTAAATCAACATCAATAATAATCATAGTAATTCGTCATTCACAATCATACGGGGGAAACCCTAAGGGGAAATCATAGCTCTGAAAATAGGTTTTGTTGAGACATGGGTTACCTCTTAGCCTTAATTAGTTCCTTGGCTATGAAGGGTCTTTCTTTAAGCTTTCTTGCTTTCTTGCTTTCTTCTAAGGGAATTCTTGGAGCTCTCCTGGGGAGGTGGGGCGTTTATGCGTGTGGGGGGTTCTAGGTGCCTCTTAAGTCCCCTATATATATATTTAGGAGTCCTAATTAGGAACTAATATTATAGGCTTGCTAATTCTATTCCTTTTGGGACTAAGGATTGGGTTCCATGGTCCATAGTGGACCATATTAATTAATTAAAGAGAATCCTAATCATAGTCTGAATAGTAAAAGACCTACTTCCTTTATTCCTAATAGATAACTAGGTCTAGGATTCCTAATCAGAATCTGAATAGTAAAAGGTTTACTTTCTTTATTCCTAATAGGCTTAAGGCTCTAATTTAGGCAAGGGCCCACGGTTCATGGTGGGCCTTATTAATTAATTAAAGGGAAACCTAACCGAATTAAATCATATTTAATTATTATTAACGGGATTAATTAAATAATTAATCCGGGATTGAAAGCCGTAACACGGGGTGTTACAAAAGTATTATATGGGAAATATATACACATACTCACATAAATTTACTGGGTTTGAGCCTAACTAATGTGCTAGCAAAAAGCACCAAATGACAACGTTAAGAATATGCAACACACAATATGTAAGTCCTACGGGTGACTGATATATAACATAGAAGTCTTACATGTGGCATGTTCCTTATTTAATTATTTTATAATGATTCAATCATATAGGATCACGAGTTGTACCAATCATATAATTATTTATGTACCTAAATGAGAGGTAAACGCCACGCGGGTGCAGATTCGGATAGCCACATAATCATTATAAAGTGTATATGCACATACATCAACACGGGCGAACCTCATTTACGAATGGATGCAGACGTTTAATCATGTAGTGTAGCATGTTGTGAGCCTAGGTGCCGTTTATGTAGGATCTATGTCTAATCTTTGTGCTTAGCAGATTATACCAAATATTCACAGTTACGAAATAACAAGCCTAACATGTACGATAATTAACTGCTTATGTTATATGAAAAACCTGCAAGTTGGCATGCCTATATGCGCTCAATTGTAATTATGCTAAGTATGCGATTTCCTTAAGTCTATAGGTATAGAGTGTGAAGGTATGTGGATTTATTTCAAGTCTTTACATAATAACTAGTCCTATGGAATCATAAAACACACACATGTATTATTCCACATGTTATTCTAGTGCATGATTAAAAATTAAATTCACGTACTTAGTATCGTGGTATAACCAAACTTTTGTCATATAAATTCAGGAAGGTCATAAATCATATAACAATTATTCAAATAGCGGAAATTAGGTTCTGAGGAAAAGATTATAAGTAATTAGGAGGAAGTTTCTTGCTTTTTATGGGGTAAATATATTCTGGGGAGACAATTGTAACACCCCGTGTTACGACCCCTAAAACCAATTAATCATTTAATCAAATATCCGAAGAAAGAACTAAATTACAATAATTAATTTAGAAAAGGCCCACCATAGTCCGTGGGCCCTCACCCCTAAAACCCAACCCCTAGCCCTAGAAGGAATAGAATTAGCAAGCCTATAATACTAGACCCTAATTAGGACTCCTAGGTGTATAAATAGGGGACATAAGAGGTACCTAGAACCCCCACCACAATAATCTCTCACCACCCAAGGAGCTCCAAGAATTCCCTTAGGAGAAATCAAGAAAGAAGAAAGCTTAAAGAAAGACCCTTCATAGCCAAGGAATTAATTAAGGCTAAGAGGTAACCCATGTCTCAACAAAACCTATTTTCATAGCTATGATTCCCCTCTTAGGATTTCCCCCATATTCTTGTGTGTTGATGATTCGTTATAATGATCTTGATAATTGGTGTTATGATTCCATGGGTGATCTTGATGATAAGAGGTTATTATGGGGTTCTTGATGTTCTTGATGATTATATGATGTTCTTCATGTCTATATGATAATCCTACCGAATCTTGATATTAAAAGATGAATTGTGTTCTTGTTGATTTAAAAATAATTAGAACCCTAGGTTGTATCGTGGAATTCGTATGGTATTATTCTTGGTATATTGGGTGGGAATTCGTATGTTTGGGTGTTGATTACGTTTAGAAAAGCATGATAGGTTATGTGCCGTATGTTCTTGCTTTTGGATCCGTTAACTGTCTACGTGTTGTTGTCAATTGCGTTTGAAAGTGTCTAAGCATGGTCTCGGGTTCCACAATGGTTCCCGGGGCATTTTTCTGTGATGAAAGAGTCAGTGGGGGGTAGGTGGGGGTAGGGGACCCGCCACCTACCCGCGGCCAATGTTGGTAACGCCGGCAGCGGGCAGCCGGCGAGCGGGCAGCTGCCCGCCAGCCACCCGCTGCCCGGAAAGCTTCTGCCGGCGGGTGATCCCTCACCCACCGGCTACCCGCTGGATTTTACCCTACCTTGGGATTTTGGCTTCCCCATATGATGTTCCCCTGATCCTCGTGGTGTCCCAACGGACTTCGTCTATCGTCCCTGTGTCTAGTTTGATATTTCGGGTACCGTTCGTAGGTTGTATAAGTCTTATATATTGCATGCTAGTTGAATTGGTATCCCGCTGGCCTAGGTGTAAGAAGTATGAACCCCTTAGTATCACTCTTAGTATGTGGAAGATCACGCATAGGTTTCGTTATACGATTTCTCCCCCCTCCCAATGTGCTAATGTGGGCTGCATGTGCTTGCTGTGTGTTATGTGTGCATGATACCCCAATTCGGTTGCGATCGAATTGGTTATTCCTGAGCTGCGGTTCAGAAGCTGGCTGCGGTAAGATTTACACTCTTGGGCTGCGGTCCACCGTTTGGTTGCGATCAAACGTTTCTACATGAGCTGCGGTTCATATTTCCTGGCTGCGGTCAGATGACATACTCTTGGGCTGCGGTCCACTGTTTGGTTGCGATCAAACACTATGATGAGCTGCGGTTCCTCGGTCGGTTGCGATCGACCCCTCCGTGTTGCGATACGGGGCAGGGTGCTGCGGGGCCGTGTCAGAGCTATATGTGCTGACCCTCATGTATGGGCATGGGATTGGTCCTGTGGCGCCAACAAAGTGTGCTATGTGATGAGATATGGACGGTTTGATGTTATGATTGTTACGAAGGCGTGACCATAGGACACATGCTAGTGAACTATATATGCTTGGTTATGATTATTGTGCTTATCTATATCTGTGCCCTACGTTGAGAATTGTGTGTGCTTGGTTATGTCCGTTGGTTGTGTTTATCCTTATCTGTCGAGTCTATTCCCTGTTTGAAAGCTAGAGTCTCTTAGGATATATCTTCATGCTTCGAAATGGTTTTTCGTATAACTATATATATATATATATATATATATATATATATATATATATATATATATATATATATCTATATGTATTGTATTTCAACGCGTTGGAGTGGGTTACCAGCATCTCTCGCTGAACAGATATATTTGGCTTTCAGGCACAGGAGAGTAGACACCGGAGCGCGCTAGAACCTTGGAGCGTAGAAGTAGTTAGTTTCCCTTTCGGCCTGCGTGCCATGATTATGTATTTGCATTATTGAGGATATTAGTTAGTCAGCCTGTGCACCTGAGTTCTCTAGCTCAGGTGTGGCATAGCACCCTGTACTCTTTATATTATGTTTTGGGAATTAATGAGATTTCACCTTTATTATATAAGCTTCAAAAGTTTAAAAATTTCGGGGTGTTACAGTTGGTATTAGAGCCTAAGTTTGACCCTAGGATAAGACTATCAAGACCGGACCTTAGGACGAAGACTTGAACTCTAGGTACTTAGGGACATAGGACTCAGGAATCTTAGGACGCGCGGTGAGACTGTGAAACCTACACATAACCTCCCCACACTTTCACTACAAGAAAAACAACTTTTAACGACAAAAAATTAGTGACGGGTAGAAAAACCCCTCACTAAATGTATTATTTGCATAGTTTTTGTGAGGGTTAAAAATTACTCTAGCTAAAGGTTTATGATTTAGTGAAGAAATTTTAATTTTATATTTATTTTAAAGGTATACTCTCACTATTGATAGGAAAGATGGTGTTACTCTCACTATTGATGTCTAATTTCACTAAAATCTAATTCCCACCAAAACTTTGTTTTTGGGCGCCTTCTCTCAAACTCTTCGTAATTTCCAAAAAAAAAAAAAAAAAAAAAAAACTCTTCATTCGTGAACCCTAAAATCATAATCGCAGTTGCCGCCAGCCAACTGCGCAACCATCTCTTGCTTCTCTGCCTCGCTTGGTCTCTTAATCTCTCAAAGGACTACAGGAGATAGGAGTCGTAACCCACCCGCCCTCTCTCCACACAGCCCTCTCGCATGTCGCCGCTTAGGCCACTGCTGGGAATCAGTGATTTCTGACCACTTTTCTGACACCGTCAGAGCATGATGATATTGAGCAATCCGAAGATGACGAGGGTGAAGTTTAAGTTATATCTTACATTTCAATTATTTTAATGTTTATTTTTGTTTCCCTTAAAAAAATGTTTATTTTTGTTTATATTTGAAATTTAAACTATTTTATTGCTTATTTTAGTTATTGCTTGAAATGTGTTTTCATTTGCCTAAAAAATATTGAAGTGATTTTTAATTCACTTGTGTGATTTATAAATTGTTTTAAAACAAAATTGTTGGCCGAAATTTTGGCGCCGAAGACAACCGCGTTTTTTTCCCTCGTATATCAATTAAAATTAAAAATTATTAAAGATAAAGATTAAACACTTCATTTTTTTTCACGGCAAAGGGTATCTCTATTTTCACTCCAGAAGGGTTTTAGTGTTTCACGGCAAAGGGTTTCCGCCCTTCACCACTGCCGTCCGCCGCAACCTCCATAGGTCAGGAAATCAGTAGCGACCTCCATAGGTCAGGAAATCAGCAGCAACCTCCATAGGTACGTTGGGAAGGGAGGAAATCGCAACTCCAACAGGTTAATTTCTACTGAAGGGCTACTGAAGGTCAGCGACCACCGGGAAGGGTTTCTCTGGGTCAGGAAGTCAGCAGCAACCTCCATAGTTACGCTGGGGATGGAGGAAATCGCATCTTCCGTAGGTTAATTTCTACCGAAGGTCAGCGACCGCCCGGAAGGGTTTCTCTGGGTCAGGAAATCAGTAGCAACCTCCATAGGTACGCCATTCCTGCAGGCCACTGCTAGTTTGTGTACATATAAGTTTATTGGTTGTTGATCTAGTTTTTAGAATTTCTGACATTCTCTCATTTTGTCTGTTTTGTTTTGTTTTTGTTTTTGTTTTTTGTTTCTTATCCACAGAGTGAACTTCCATTGGTTCAAGCACTAGATTTTGAGGTTGAGGCTGTTTAACTGTAGATTTTGGTTCAGGTACATTTCCTAAGCTTGTGCACTGACCTCTTATTTTTAATGTATCTTTACCAAATTGAGTATTTAAATGTCATTATGCTTTATTTGTGTTGTTTATAATGTTAGGGTTGTGCTCTTAGATAACTAATCTGTTTGGTTGTATTAGTTTGCTTTGTCACTGGTGTTCATTGGCGTGCTTGCTGTGTGGGTATGGCAGGTTTTGCCGGTGTAACTATTTCTATAGTTTCCTGAGAACACCTGCATTGCATTGAACTATTCAACTTTGGGGAATTTTCTAACCTCATTCATTCTCTTGAAGGCAGGTAAATGATGTTGAACCTGGTTTTAATTTCTAGTGTATAATATTTCCATCTTCAAACCCTTGTACATGTGTCCTTTATTCTATGTGAAATTTGCAACATTGTTAGGATTTCTGAATGCATTTAATCAATTATTAAATGCACTCGATGTCTTGTGGTGTTTGAAATGCCAAATGCAAATTTATTTTTTTTTCAATGAAAGCTCATAACTTGTGTATAGAATTTGTATTTTAATTGTTTGAATTAGAGACTTTGTTTCAGAGTATTTCCTCTTTGTGTTTTGTTCCACTGTGAAATATTCCATAGATTCTCATTAGTCATATGACTGCATCTACGTATTTTTAGTTTTGGACTGTTTCTCTCCCTAAGTTGGTGAGCTTGCAGTCTTACTAGATTCTTATGAACTAACTGTCTTAGTCCTTTGATGGCACTATTGTGCTTTAGTTGTGGACAATCTCTCTCTTCGGCTCCTTGCTAAGTTGATGTGATTGTTACAAGCCTGCAATAGATCTTGCAGAGTGTCCTTGTCTACAATTCATTAGTCCTAAATTTACTGATACTGCTCCTCCTGATAGTATACAGGTCTACAGAAATATCTGTGATAATACTGACTTCGTGTACTAGCAAAGCTGAATCTGATGGCTATCATACTGGGCTAACTTCAGTCTTTTATCCAAGTTAGAAGCATAATTCCCAAAAGCATCACCTTGTTGTGCATCTTGTTGATGCAAACTGATAGCTGCCACAGTGCTGGCTAGTGCAATTCTAGCCTACAGTATCAATGCTCAATTATGACAATACTTTCCAGCAATTACCTTGTTCTGCAATTCTGTATTCTCTTGACAAATGAGATTTAGGTTCTTACAGAGTTCCATGTTTTATTGATGAACAAGACTTCCCTGCATTGGACAAGAGTCTTATATTCAGCATAAGCATAAGTACAATGTAGAATGGATCATTCCGGTATCTATCCAACAACACCTTTCGGTTTAGTTCCTTGATCTCATAAATTGGTGAAATTAGATATCTGCCAAGTAGACAAGTACTTTACCTTTCTCGTTCGAATACCTCTCAGGCTCACTTCAAATTGATTCTCCAGATTTGTCAGATCTTTGATACTTAGTCCAAAAAGTTCTTTTCCCAAAAGCTGTCTGCATTTATGTGAAACAAAGAACTGGTATGCTTCTTGTCTTTTGCTTTTGCTTCATTTAGCTTTCACCTTATCTTGATCATTTTTAGACAAAACTATCTTATGCATTTTCTAAAAACTGCCCTTAACATTGCATGGAAGCAACACATTCCTGTAAAATTTGGGATATCTTTTCTAATATTTGTTCAGAATTGAAAGTGTTTTATTTGTTACTCTGTTATATCTTCATATTATGCTTCCTCAAAACTGAACTGTTGCATCAATCTTAGATGGCTCAAATAGACGGTAGGATGAAGTTTAGGAAAACGAACGTGGGTTTTGTTAAGTATTTATCAGCTAAACAAGAATCTCCTAAACATGAACAAGAAGATGATTCTACAGAAGATCAAAGTAATGTCAAAGAATTCGTTGATATAACTTCAATTCGGCATTCAGTGAGGACAACTAAAAAACATTCAAGTATTTTCTTAACTTATTTTCTTGTTTACTATTTCTTGTATTGATCTGTATAATGATGTTGCTTGTAACTTTTAATGCCACCAATCCATTGGTTTTTTTCAAATGATATGAAAGTGAACAGAATTATAACGGTAACTTGTCTATTTATATTAATTAATACAGTGCATGAATTTTATGGAATGCATGAAGACCACATAAATCAGTATAAGTAAATAATAGTTAAAATGATAACTGCTTTGGCCATATTCATTTACTGGTAAGGAAAGATTAGAAAGAACATGCTAGTTCTGGATTTCAGAAAAAAAAAAAAAAACTTGCATGTTCATAGATGCAGAGGTTAATTTAACAAATCAAGTTTTCTTATGTGAGATTTAATATATTTAAACAATTTCAGCAGTACGGTAGGACCTTTTTGATTGGCAAGTGCTAAAACTAGCTACTTTGATCTTGTGTGCAGTGAAATAGTCTCTATCATTGTCTCTCTTGTCCATATATATGACGAAGTGGAAGGAGTTTTTCCGCAAAAAAAAAAAAGACTTGAAGTACTCACCATACTTTGACAGACGGTGTATTTGCTATCCTTCCTCTGAAGCTTTGTGAAGATGTGATTATTTAGCATCTATAATGCATAGCCAAGAATGTGGTGCATTTAGAGAACTATTTCTCCAATTCCATCTTGTTGGGTTGGTTGAATTGTGAGTCTTTAGTCTTTACAAATTGTATGAAACATTTCATTTTAGTAATGATGATGAAGTTTTTTAATATACTGATTGAGTTTACTTTGATTGCATTATGGTAAAAATTTTAATTTTTATCAACACAATATTTATAGTTACAACATAACATAATATCGATTAGTGAGGAAAAAATGTATTATAATTTATAAAAATTAATATTTAATAAGAAGTAATAATATATATATAATTATAAAAATAATATTTGACACTAAATTATAATCTTTAGTGACGGTATTTTCCATCATTACAAGAATATAATGAGAGGAAATTATGGTAGTGAGCAGTTGTATTAGTGACAGGATTTTTTGTCACAAAAAGAATGTTTTAGTGACAGTAAATATACTATCACTATATGCTTACTAATGATGGTATCATATCCCGTCACTATTTGTTTTAACCTCGGAAGAAATAATGACGGGTGGCGACTGTAAATTTTCCGTCATTAAAAGTCTTTTATGATGGTTTTTGATTTTTTAGTGACGGTTTTACCTCTCACTAATGAACAACTTTCTTGTAGTGTTTATCTCCCCCTTATCTAAAGAAAACTTTCCCCTGCTTATCACAGCAAAAGAAGAGCACCGAACTCTAACTTAACGTTCTTATAAACGTTGACCCAGAAAGACGACAGCATGGCACAAAACAGAAGACAATCAAGGACTCCAGAACCCGCCACAAACGACCCCCTGACTCAAACCCTACAACAACTAACACGAGTCGCCCAGGCACTAAGCGACGTAGCTCTTCGCAACAACAGGCCCCCGCCCCCTCCATCAAACGCGAACTCAGACGTCGCCGGACAAGTTTCAAACCATCGACCACCCACGTTCTCAGGAGAAGAGGATCCCGTAATCCTGGAGGAATGGATCCGGACCCTTGACAAAATTCTAGGGTTAGTAGAATGCCCCGAAGAACGTCGCGTAGAGATTGCCTCGTTCTACTTCGGACACGAGGCCGATCTCTGGTAGATCCACGAGGGGCCCGCTTACCAACAAGAACCAGGGTTCGAATGGGAAAACCTCAAAACGCGACTACGAGAACGATTCTACCAAACACACGTAAAAGCATCCATGTACGAAGAGTTCCTCCATTTGAAACAAGGGACAGTTACCGTCATGGAATACCATAAACGATTTCTCGAACTAGCACGCTTCGCGCCAGAACTAGTCCCCACCGAGG
Organism: Ipomoea nil; assembly: GCF_001879475.1. NCBI lineage: Eukaryota > Viridiplantae > Streptophyta > Magnoliopsida > Solanales > Convolvulaceae > Ipomoea > Ipomoea nil. The sequence goes on along the minus strand of NW_017616755.1, from coordinate 1,497,281 downwards.
TGACCAAAATAGGGAGATTCGTATCAGGCCTCAACTTCGAAGCCCGAAAAGCACTAGTAGTAAGTAGACCTCGGACCCTCAACGAGGCTTACTCCAGTGCCGCAAATCTCTATCGAATCCAACTACTGCAACGTGCCAACGTGGGGTTCAGGAACAGATACGAAAGGGAAACACTGGAGGTGGAGCACCACCGGTGAAAAGGACGAGAAACAACACCAACACAAGACCGAGCAATCTGACCAACCAAAGGCCGCCCCTAGGGAACAACGAAGCTAACACAAGGAGCTTCCCTTGCCCGAAATGCAACAAAAGCCATAGAGGTAAAGACTGCATGGGCAATCCCTGGCGATGCTTCAACTGCGGTGAAGAGGGGCACAAGGCCTTCCAGTGCACTCAACCCCAAAGGCCACGCCCCACCACCATGGGTCAACACGGGGGCACCACCCACCAAGGAAACTACGGCGCTCCTGGGAAAATATTCGTCATGAGCCGCACCCAGGCCGACCTCGGGAACGAGAGCAATCTCAAGGAGGGGAACCTAACCCCAGAAGACGGGGACCGCGCAAACCCCGCGGAAGAAAACCAAGAAGATGAATTCTATCTAGGATAAACCGGCAAATTCCTTGTAATCACCTTCGTAGTAAAACTACTTACTTAGCTCAATTACTTCAGAATTTTTATAAATAAAAGATTAGATCGAAATCCGATCCTACTTACGAAGATAAAACTAAAATTATATTACAAGCCAAGCCTCCCACCACTAGAAGACAAAATAGGGAAAAAGACAAGGACCACACCATCAAAAGCCTAGTGTTATCAATGAGCATTGAACCCTTAACCTCCCACATACATGATCAAGGTCTCAACCACTAAGCTAAGGGTGTTTCTTGAAACCTTAAGGGATCACTATCTTCTTAAAGCCCCCATCAAACCCTAAAACCCACAAAATCCCCAAATAAAAAACCCTTCTCCTTCTTCCCCAAATCACCCAACCTCCTCTTCCTCCCTCCCCTCCAAAGCTGCCACCCTCACAAACCCCGTCGCACCACCACCCACCTCCCTCGGTCGACGCTCGCCCGCCACCGCAACCCACCAGCGACGCCCCATCCACACGCCACCACCACAGCTGGCAAATGACCGCCGACCGCCCACGCCGCACCTGGCAGCAACCCGCTGCCATGCGACGTCGACGGCGCAAGCCAGTCGCCACCACACGCCGCCACTGCTGCCGAAGAAAGCCCCGAGACCAGCACGCCGTCGCCTCCCCTCACCGAGCCGACGCCGGAACACAGCTCGCCGTCACCTCCTTCGCAAGCAGAGAAAACTGCCCGCCGAAAAACTCGCCCGAAAACGCGCTAGAGACCCGCCGGAAAAGTCATTGGAAAAGTGTCATCTACCCCAAAATGCCGAAGAAACCCCTCGGAACCCGTACCCCGGAATGGAGCAACGCCGGCTACACCGTAATAGAAGGTAAAGCCCTCGAACCCGACCAATTTTCTCCGGAATTGATCGATATGCTTAATTATCAAGGCCTTTTCAATACATACCTTACCATCAAGGGGGATACGTACCCCGAATTGGTGAAAGAGTTCTATCAACACCTAGTGGCCACCAAACGGGGTGATAAGCTAGAAATCACCACCAAGGTCCGCGGCAAGGAAATTATACTCTCCGAAGGCCGCTTGGCCAAACTCCTGAAATTGACCACCACGGGTGTGTCAAACTACGACCGAAAAGGGTGGATTGATACCCAAAACACGGGGTACAAGGACTATCTCGGGTACCTACTCGGGAAAGAGGAAGGATTCACCTCGGCCACACGACCGAATAGGAAGTGGCTAACGGCGGAGCAAAAGATATTGGTTATGATTGTAACTGATAGCCTCTTGCCCACGAACAATAAGAGCAAAGACGTGGGGAGTTTAGAGTGCACCTTTGCCTATCTCTTAAAACACAAAATCAAGTTCAACCTGCCGGCCCTCATGCTAAAGCACATGGAGTTTTGCAAAATAAGCAATTGACTTAGCCTACCCTATGGGATGATCCTAAGTTGGATCATGGAGAAGAAGGGGGTGGACCTAAGCCACACCGAGGTTAAAACCGCAAATGGCATGATCTTTAACGCCTAGAACCTCCGCCGCAACGATATCTACTACACTGAAGGGGGACACTACCTCACCCTCGAAGAAATTTGCCTTAAACCCGAAGAAGAATGAAGAGAATTGGTCGACCAATTGGACATCTCCAACAAAAAGCTCAAACGAGCAATGCAAGATTGTGGGGGTTCTGGAGGGAGATGAGGATCAGGAGGAGGATGACAAGCCTAACCCATCGGTGCACCCACGAGCGAGAGGGAACCCAAGGTAACAAAACGAGGGTTCGGTCAATGAGCGCATCCTAGCGCCACTCAACCGGCAAAACCAAATCATGGAGGAAGGGTTCTCGTCCTTGATCCGTACGACACGCACATTAGATCAGAGGGTGGCAGCAATCGAGGCCTCTTTGGGCACTCGCGGGGCATCCAACTCCGGAGCAGAAGACCTTGGTAGACCCAAACATTCCTATCACCACACCACCAGAAGTCCAGTCTACCCCAGCTAAGATAAAATGTGGGGCTACATTCCTAACTAGGAGGCCAAAATGCGGGATGTCCAGGGGTGAAAGAATGGACTAACACACCGGGCTTCGGGGACGAAGCCCCTTGTAAGGGGGGGAGAGTGTAACACCCCGTGTTACGACCCCTAAAACCAATTAATCATTTAATCAAATATCCGAAGAAAGAACTAAATTACAATAATTAATTTAGAAAAGGCCCACCATAGTCCGTGGGCCCTCACCCCTAAAACCCAACCCCTAGCCCTAGAAGGAATAGAATTAGCAAGCCTATAATACTAGACCCTAATTAGGACTCCTAGGTGTATAAATAGGGGACATAAGAGGTACCTAGAACCCCCACCACAATAATCTCTCACCACCCAAGGAGCTTCAAGAATTCCCTTAGGAGAAATCAAGAAAGAAGAAAGCTTAAAGAAAGACCCTTCATAGCCAAGGAATTAATTAAGGCTAAGAGGTAACCCATGTCTCAACAAAACCTATTTTCATAGCTATGATTCCCCTCTTAGGATTTCCCCCATATTCTTGTGTGTTGATGATTCGTTATAATGGTCTTGATAATTGGTGTTATGATTCCATGGGTGATCTTGATGATAATAGTTTCTTGATGATTATATGAGGTTCTTGATGTTCTTGATGATTATATGATGGTCTTGATGTTTATATGATATTCCTACCGAATCTTGATATTGATAAGCTTAATTTCTAGGCATTATTTAGAGTAATTTTAGTTAGTGTTTTGCATAAATAAATTAAGTTTTATGGTTGATGTTATTATAAATATTATATTTAGTTATATGTTACTAGTTTAGACTAGTTTAGATGGGTTTTAATAAATATTAGGTTAATGTTGCATTTTTATTAATATATTAATAAGAGTTTTATTTATCTATAGTATTAAATTTACTTAGTAGTTTTATATCTTCAATTTTTAAATAAGTGTTTTAATAATTTAAGTTTAATTAAGTTATGTCATTAGGATAGCTTTATATTATTTTATTATTTTCTTTTGAGGGTTTTTTTTTGCGCAGCAGATAAGAAAGAAAAGAACGGGATTAAGGCTTGGATATATATTTTGGGCGAAAGACGACACAAGAGAACAGAACAGAAAAAAGAGAGAAAATAGAAAGCTTGGGAGCGGCAGCAACGGTTCGGCGAGGAATTTCCGAGCTTCAATCACAGCTATCATCTCTTAGGCTTGAATTATTTTTCTTCTTTATTTTATTTCTTGTTTAAATTTCCAGAATAATATTCCTTGAATTATTTATGCATTTAATTATAATTATTGGCTAGAACTTTAATTAGGGATTTGGATTAGCCTAGATTTGATTAATTAACTATTATTCATGTGTTGATTCTTTTAATTTCAATTTAATTATTGAACTTGATTATATTTATTTTATGTATTTTAATTGTGGATTGTGTGACTGGCCATTGCATAATTCTAACATCAGGGTTCATAAGAAGAACCGACGGGTGAATTATGAACCTAGAACTCGTAAGATAAACACAATTGACCTAGACTAGACATAGCTTTAGGTATTTGTGGTGATATTTGATTGTTGCTTAATGGGTTTAATTAATGTTGGTGAGATATCGACGGATGATCACAGTTAATTGGATACAACCTAGTAGCTCGACGGAGTATTAGGATATATATGGAGCAATTGTCACTATAATCATAAGAATCAATACTTAGGAGAGTTAGTTAATTATCTAACAGGTGAACCCCAAATCCCTAGTCTTCACTCAATTGAAATTTTCTTTGTTTTAATTCATAAATATTCTTTTTAATTACATTAATACTATTTATTTGGGATTTTTCCTTATCAACAAAATTGTTTATTCAAGATAACAGTTAATAGTGTTCTTCGTGGGATCGACCCTGGAATACTCCAGGAATTTATACTGTGATTGACTCTGTGCGCTTGCAGATTATAGCAATCAAGTTTTTGGCGCCCTTGCCGGGGACCACTTTATTAAACTGTTTTCTTTAAGTTTTTCTTTTCAAATTTATTTTAGTTGTTTGGTTCGTTATTATTTTATTTTTATTTTTATTTTTATTTTTATTTAGTTTTTGTTTTTCTATTTTTATTTGGTTTGTTTATGAACTTAAGGCATTCACTAAGGCATAAAAACGTGGAATTATTTCCTATTGATCTTGACATTGAGCGTACTTGCAGAAAAAACAGGGTACGAAGGCGGCTTGAAATGGCTGAAAATAATAGAGTGGGTCAACTGGATGACCCCGTACCACCAATAGTTCCACCTCCTCAAAATCAAGCAGCTCAACCACGTCTTCGTGACATCCAAAGACCGGTAATAGCTGTTAACCCCTCTTGCATTCAATTATCTAATGCAGTTAGGAATTATGAACTGAAGACTTTCAATCTGAATATGCTCCCTACCTATAACGGTTTGGGAAGTGAAGATGCTTTGGGTTTCATGCGAGAGCTCTATAGTACGGTACAAACTTTACCTTTGAATAATTTATCTGAAGAAGAGCTTAGAATGAAATGTTTTCCATATTGCATGAGGGGTGATGCTAGGCAGTGGTTGTTAAATTTACCAGAGGATTCTTTAAGAGCTTGGGATGATGTTTACAAAGCTTCCATGTTTAAATATTATTCACCTCAAAAGACAATGGACTATAGGAGTAGGATATGCACTTTTACTCAAAGAGAAGCTGAGTTATTTCATGAAGCATGGGATCGTTTTAAATTGCTTTTGACCCAATGTCCACACCATCAATTCCCATTGTTATTGTTGAAACAATTCTTTTATGATGGTTTAACTCCTAATTGTCAGTCTCTTGTCGATACTGCTGCAGGTGGATACACAGGTGATAAAAATAGTGATGAATTAGAAGCTATCTATGAGAACTTAGCTAGTAATTCTCGACAAAAGGCAGTGAGAGGTCGAAGAGCTGCTGTGCATGAAATTAGCACACAATCTGATTTGACATCACAAGTGGCTGAATTGACTAAACAGATTAACTTGTTGATGACTCGTGATAGTTCGAATAGAGAATTTTGTGCTTTTTGCAATACATATGGTCATAATTCTTCTGTTTGTATAAATGCAGAGTTATCACAACCATCTTATGAGGAAGCTAATTACATGGGATCCAACATGGGTAGGCAACCACCAAGAAATGATCCATTTTCTAATACATATAATCCAGGTTGGCGAAACCACCCTAACTTCTCATGGAGAGATCAAGGTAATGCAAGACCAATGGGACCACCCGGATTTCAGCAACAAGGACCATCAGGATTCCAGCATCAGCAATACTGACCTTTCCAGCAGCCACTTGCACCACAACAGTCTCAACTTCCTGCTCAGGAGAAGAAGCCTCAATTGGAGAAGATGTTCATTCAATACATGGCTAGCCAGGACACTATGATGAAGAAAATGGATGCAAAAATTGATAAGGTTGCTCAGTCCAACCAAGCATCTGTAACACCCCGTGTTACGAATCCTAAAACCAACTGATTAATTAATTAATTAATAACCCAGGAGAAAGAATAAATTATAATGATTAATTAGGGAAAAAGGCCACCATAGCCCATGGGCCCAAATATATAAACCCAACCCCTAACCCCAATAGGATTAAACTCTAAATAAACCCTTGGATCTATAAATAGGGAACTTAGGGAGCACCTAGAACCCCCACACGCCTAGACGCCCCACCACCCCAGGAGAGCTCCAAGAATTCCCTTAGAAGAAATCAAGAAAGCAAGAATGCTTAAAGAAAGATCCTTCATAGCCAAGGAATTAATTAAGGCTAAGAGGTAACCCATGTCTCAACAAAACCTATTTTCATAGCTATGATTTCCCCTTAGGGTTTCCCCCGTATGATTGTGAATGGCGAATTACTATGATTATTATTGATGTTGATTTAATGATTCCATGGGGAATCTTGATAATCTTGATATTGTAATGTTCTTGATGATTAATTGGGATTCTTGATGATTATGTGTTGTTCTTGATGATTATGATGTTCTTGATGATTAATTGGTATCCTTGATGATTTTGTGTTGTTCCTACCGAATCTTGCAATTAGAAGGCGAATCGTATCCTTGTTGATATAAAAGTGATTAGAACCCTAGGTTGTACCGTATGCTTTGATTCTTGGATTATCGGGTGGGAAATCGCATGTTTGGGTGTTGATTATGTTTAGAAAAGCAGGGTAGACCATGTGCCGTTCGTTTCCCGTATTTGATCCGTTAATTGTCTACTTGTTGTTGTTAATTGCGTTGTAAAGTGTCTAAGCATGGTTTCGGGTTCCACAACGGTTCCCGGGCGAAAAGTGATGAAAAGAGTCAGTGGGGGGTAGGTGGGGGTAGGGGACCCGCCACCTACCCGCGGTGTTCTCGGGCAGCTCCGGCAGCGGGCAGCCGGCGAGCGGGCACCCGCTGCCCGGAACAGTGGCAGCCGGCGGGTGGACCCCCCACCCACCGGCTACCCGCTGGAAACTACACTACCTCGGGCTCCCGGTTTCCCCGTTTGATGTTTCCCCGATCCCTGTGGTGTCCCAACGGACCACGTTTGTCGTGCCTATGTCTAGTTTGATGTTTCGGGTTCCGTTCGTAGGTTTATGAGTCTGTTATATCGCATGCTAGTTGAATTGGTATCCCGTTGACCTAGGTGAAAGAAGTATGAACCCCTTAGGGCTATCCTTAGTATGTGATGGATCACGCATAGGTTTGTTATACGCTTTATCCCCCTTCCCGATGTGTAACGTGGGTTGCATGTGCTTGCTATGTGTTATGTGTGTGTGCTACCCCAATTCGGTTGCGATCGGATTGGTTATCCTGAGCTGCGGTTCAGAAGCTGGCTGCGGTCAGATTGGTATTCCTGGCTGCGGTCAGATGACATTCTCTTGGGCTGCGGTCCACCGTTTGGTTGCGATCAAACGTTTCTATACGAGCTGCGGTTCGTCCTTTATCCTGGCTGCGGTCAGATGACACTCTCTTGGGCTGCGGTCCACTGTTTGGTTGCGATCAAACATTATGATGAGCTGCGGTTCATCGGTCGGTTGCGATCGACCTCCCCGTGTTGCGATACGGGGCATGGTGCTGCGGGGCTGTGTCAGAGCTATATGCGCTGACCCTCATGTATGGGCATGCGATCGGTCCCGTGGCGCCAACAATGTGCGTTATGTGTGTGATATGGACGAGTTGTGACTATGAGTGCCTTGGGATGTGACTATGGGTTTCATATTGGGGATTGTTTATGATGGGATTATGATTACCGTTTGTGCCTTGTCGTAACTGCTTTATCTATTGTGAAATGCATATGCTTGCTATGTCTATTGCTGGTGTCTAGCCTTAACTGTTGAGTCATTCCCGGTTTTAAAAGCTAGAGTTCGTAGGATATATCTTCATGCTCATAATGGTTTTCGTATATCTATATATATCTCTATATGTACTGTATTTCAACGCGTTGGAGTGGGTTACCAGCATCTCTCGCTGAACAGATATATTTGGCTTTCAGGCACAGAAGAATAAGTCACTGGAGCGCGCTAGAACTCGGAACGTAGAAGTAGATAGTTCCCTTTTTGGCCTGCGTGCCATATTATGCATTTACATTATTGAGGATATTAGTTAGTTAGCCTGTGCACCTGGGTTCTCTAGCTCAGGTGTGGCATAGCACCCCGTACACTTGTATTATGTTTTGGGATTTAATGAGATAATACCTTTATTTTATAAGTTTTAAATGTCTTTAAAATCTGGGGTGTTACAGTTGGTATCAGAGCCTAAGTTTGACCCTAGGAAAAGACTCTTAAGACCGGACTTTAGGACATTAGGCTTGAACTCCAGGTATCTAGGAACATAGGCTTCAGGAATCGTAGGATGCGCAGTGAGATTGTGAAACCTACACATCACCCCCGCACTTCATCCCTCTCTAATATTAAAAATCTCTTCCCCACTTATTATATCAAGGTGAGACACAAAATAACATCAACCTTTAATCGCCAGGATGGCACCCAAGAAGAAACAGTCAGGAACATCGAGACACCCCTCTCAAGAAATCTTGACTCAAACCCTACAACGTCTGACCCAAATTGCCCAGGCACTAAGTACTATCGTTCCCCAACCTCTGCCAACAGACGAGAACTTGGAAATCCACCACCAAGTCTCGGCACAACAACCACCCACCCTCTCGGGAGACGAAGACCCCACAACCCTCGAGGAATGGATTGAGACATTCGACAAGGTGTTCAGGACGACCCAATGCCCCGAACGCCACCGAGTCAGGATAGCCTCCTTCTACTTCAGGCATGAGGCCGACAGCTGGTGGGCCCGCGAGGGACCTATGTACGAACAAGACCCCGGATTCAACTGGGAAGGCTTAAAGACGCAGTTGCGAGGAATTTCTCAATCTAAGACAAGGGACGGCCCCGGTCTCAGAATACTACCAACGATTCTGCCGACTGGCTCGCCTCGCCCCCGAGCTAGTACCCACCGAAGGGATCAAAGTCAGGAAATTCCTAACAGGCCTTAAGCCCGAACACCAGAGGGCCTTGGCCACCCAAGAACCGAAGACCCTCGGAGAGGCCTATGCCAAGGCATGTCAGCTACAACAGGTAGCGAACCCGCCTCCAGGGACGCAACTAGGGTATAAAAGGAAACCCGAAGGAAGTCGTCCAATTCTCGCCAAGGAACCTAAGAACCCCAAAACCACCCCACTTGACCAAACCATCGCACCGACTACCCGGGGAAGGATCCTCACCCTAAGCAAGGCCAGGATCGGAGATAGCAACATAGTCTCCGGAACCTTCCTAGTACACGCCACCCCAGCCACCATATTATTTGACTCAGGGGCTACCAACTCGTTTATAGCAACCGAGTTCGCCGCCCAGCTCGGCCTTAATGCCACCACCAAGGTCCGACTCCAAGTGAAGGTGGCCTCAGGCGAGGTCATAAAATGTGATCGCATGTACGAGCATGTAATGATCACCATTCAGGGAGTGGAATTTCCCAGTAACCTGATCCAGTTTCAATTAGATGGGATGCAAGTAATCTTGGGCATGGATTGGCTAGGGAAGTTCCAAGCGCAAATCCTGTGCGGAGAGCAGAAAGTGGTCCTACGAGGGCCAAACGATAAGAGGGTGTCGTACCGCAGTGCCCGCCAGGATCCAGGGATCAAGCTGATAAACATGATGAAAATTAAGAAGTATCTGGGCCAAGGAAACGAGGCCTTCTTATGCTCAGTTGAAGACCTCAACGCCAAAACACTCGAACCACAAGCCATCCCGGTGGTAAACGAGTTCACCGACGTCTTCCCAGACGAAATTCCCGGGGAACCCCCGGCCAGAGAGGTCGAGTTCACCATAGACCTCATACCGGGCGCCGCCCCGATCTCTAAACCACCCTACAGGCTAGCACCAAAGGAAATGAAGGAACTGAAAACGCAACTCCAAGAACTGCTAGATAAGGGTTACATCCGACCCAGCACCTCCCCATGGGGAGCACCGATACTATTCGTTAAGAAGAAGGATGAGAGCATGCGCCTGTGCATCGACTACCGAGAACTCAACCAAGTTACTATAAAGTATAGGTACCCCCTTCCCCGAATAGATGACTTATTTGACCAACTCAAAGGGGCAGGGGTATTCTCAAAGATCGACCTAAGATCCGGGTATCACCAAATCCAAGTGGCCAAACCAGACATCCAGAAAACGGCCTTCCGGACACGTTACGGCCACTACGAGTTTACCGTAATGCCTTTCAGCCTCACTAACGCGCCTGCCATATTCATGGACCTCATGAATCGAGTATTCCGACCTCACCTGGATGACTTCGTCATTGTGTTCATTGACGACATCCTAGTCTACTCCCGAAATAAAGAACATGAGAAGCACCTTCGCATATCTCTGCAAACCCTCAGGGAGAACCAACTCTACGCTAAATTCTCCAAGTGCGAATTCTGGCAAGACAGCGTAGCCTTCTTGGGCCACGTGATAACCAAAGAACGGATTAGGGTGGACCCCGCTAAGGTTCGCGCCGTTAAAGAATGGACCACGCCGAACTCACTCTCGGAAGTCCAAAGCTTCCTAGGTCTAGCGGGCTACTACAGGAGGTTCGTACCCGACTTCACCAAGATAGCCCAACCCCTCATTAAGCTCATGAAAAAGGAAACCCCCTTCCGTTGGGACAACGGCTGCATCTCGGCCTTCCAAGAATTAAAGGATAAACTAACCACTGCACCCGTGCTAGCCATACCCTCCGGATCGGAAGGGTTTGAAGTCTACAGCGATGCATCCAAGAAGGGGTTAGGATGCGTACTAATGCAAAAGGGCAAGGTAATAGCTTACGCATCCAGGCAACTCAAAACCCACGAAGAGAATTACCCCACCCATGACCTCGAGCTAGCCGCTATCGTATTCTCACTGAAAATCTGGAGGCACTACCTGTATGGGGTACAATGCAAGATCTACACCGACCATAAGAGCCTGAAGTACATCTTTACTCAAAAAGACCTAAACATGAGACAACGAAGATAGCTGGAACTCATAAAGGACTACGACCTAGACATTCAATACCACGAGGGAAAAGCCAACGTGGTGGCGGATGCCCTAAGCCGAAAGACAAATCATTCCCTTAACACCACGTGGGTCCTACCGGACCATCTGTACAGGGACTTCCAAAGGCTACACTTGGAAATAATAGAGCAGGGACAAACTCGCCCCAATGCCTATCTACTCAACACACAGGCCGTGCCCACCCTCTTCGAGGAAATCAAATCGGGACAACAACAGGACCCGGAACTAGATAAAATCCGCCATGACCTAACTCGAGGGAAAGAGGGCCCCTTCGAAGCACACCCAGACGGCAGCCTCCGCTACAAAGGGAGGTGGTGTGTACCCTCAACGCACCCCCACTTGAAACGGCGGATCTTGGAGGAAGGACACAACTCCCCTTACTCCGTCCACCCAGGCGGTGACAAACTATACCAAGACGTAAGGAAATAGTTTTGGTGGCCGAATATGAAAAAGGAAATCGCAGACTTTGTGGCCAAGTGTCTGAATTGCCAAAGGGTAAAAGCCGAACGATGCAAACCCAAGGGACTCGTACAACCCCTTGAAATACCACAAGGAAAATGGGATTCCATATCCATGGACTTCGTCGGAGGGCTACCCCCAACGAAAACCGGTAAGGATAAAATCTGGGTCATAGTGGATCGACTAACCAAAACAGCGCGATTCATTGCCATGAAAGAAACATGGACGATGACGCAACTAGCCCAAGCTTACGTAAACCGGGTAGTGAAATACCACGGAGTTCCCCGAAACATTGTGTCCGACCGAGATTCCAGGTTCCTCTCGCAATTCTGGAAATCACTACAAGCGGCGTTGGGGACGCAACTAAAGCTAAGCACAGCCTTTCACCCCACCACAGACGGCCAAACCGAAAGAACCATCCAAACCCTCGAAGACATGCTAAGAGCCTGCACGCTCGACTTCCGAGGGACGTGGGAAGAACACCTAGACCTCATCGAGTTCTCATACAACAACAGCTACCACGCGAGCATTCGCATGGCACCCTACGAAGCACTATACGGTCAGAAATGTAGAACCCCCTTGTGTTGGCAGGAAATGGTCAACCCGGTAACACTGGGCCCCCAATACCTACAAGACACCATAGCCAAGGTTAAACACATCCGGGAAAGGATGAAGGCCGCCCAAGACCGCCAGAAGTCTTACGCCGACCTAAAGAGGAAACAAGCCGAATTCAACCTCGGGGAAAAGGTTTGGCTAAGGATCTCACCCACCCGAGGGGTAATGAGGTTCGGAAGAAAAGGAAAACTCAGCCCCCGATTCATCGGCCCTTACGAAATCGTGGAGAGAATCGGAGAATTGGCCTACCGCCTCGCCTTACCCGTCGAGCTAGAATGAGTACACAACGTGTTCCACGTATCTCAGCTAAAGAAATACATACACGATCCAAGCCACGTACTCCAACATGAGACCGTAGACCTCGACGAGTCACTAGTGTACGAAGAGAAACCCGTAAGAATCCTGGACACCAAAACAAGAAATACCCGGAACCGAGTCATAGAAATGGTGAAGGTCCTCTGGACCAATCACGGGACCGAGGAAGCAACATGGGAACTTAAAGACACGATGAAGGGGCAGTATCCCGAGCTGTTCACTCCAGGTAACTAAGAGAAAACTTTCCTTTTTTTTTCACTCGGGGGCCAAGCTTCGGGGACGAAGCTTCCTGTTAAGGGGGGGAGAGTGTAACACCCCGTGTTACGAATCCTAAAACCAACTGATTAATTAATTAATTAATAACCCAGGAGAAAGAATAAATTATAATGATTAATTAGGGAAAAAGGCCACCATAGCCCATGGGCCCAAATATATAAACCCAACCCCTAACCCCAATAGGATTAAACTCTAAATAAACCCTTGGATCTATAAATAGGGAACTTAGGGAGCACCTAGAACCCCCACACGCCTAGACGCCCCACCACCCCAGGAGAGCTCCAAGAATTCCCTTAGAAGAAATCAAGAAAGCAAGAAAGCTTAAAGAAAGATCCTTCATAGCCAAGGAATTAATTAAGGCTAAGAGGTAACCCATGTCTCAACAAAACCTATTTTCATAGCTATGATTTCCCCTTAGGGTTTCCCCCGTATGATTGTGAATGGCGAATTACTATGATTATTATTGATGTTGATTTAATGATTCCATGGGGAATCTTGATAATCTTGATATTGGGAGTTTCTTGATAATTGTAATGTTCTTGATGATTAATTGGGATTCTTGATGATTATGTGTTGTTCTTGATGATTATGATGTTCTTGATGATTAATTGGTATCCTTGATGATTTTGTGTTGTTCCTACCGAATCTTGCAATTAGAAGACGAATCGTATCCTTGTTGATATAAAAGTGATTAGAACCCTAGGTTGTACCGTATGCTTTGATTCTTGGATTATCGGGTGGGAAATCGCATGTTTGGGTGTTGATTATGTTTAGAAAAGCAGGGTAGACCATGTGCCGTTCGTTTCCCGTATTTGATCCGTTAATTGTCTGCTTGTTGTTGTTAATTGCGTTGTAAAGTGTCTAAGCATGGTTTCGGGTTCCACAACGGTTCCCGGGCGAAAAGTGATGAAAAGAGTCAGTGGGGGGTAGGTGGGGGTAGGGGACCCGCCACCTACCCGCGGTGTTCTCGGGCAGCTCCGGCAGCGGGCAGCCGGCGAGTGGGCAGCTGCCCGCCGGGCACCCGCTGCCCGGAACAGTGGCAGCCGGCGGGCAGCCGGCGGGTGGACCCCCCACCCACCGGCTACTACACTACCTCGGGCTCCCGGTTTCCCCGTTTGATGTTTCCCCGATCCCCGTGGTGTCCCAACGGACCTCGTTTGTCGTGCCTATGTCTAGTTTGATATTTTGGGTACCGTTCGTAGGTTTATGAGTCTGTTATATCGCATGCTAGTTGAATTGGTATCCCGTTGACCTAGGTGAAAGAAGTATGAACCCCTTAGGGCTATCCTTAGTATGTGATGGATCACGCATAGGTTTGTTATACGCTTTATCCCCCTTCCCGATGTGTAACGTGGGTTGCATGTGCTTGCTATGTGTTATGTGTGTGTGCTACCCAAATTCGGTTGCGATCGGATTGGTTATCCTGAGCTGCGGTTCAGAAGCTGGCTGCGGTCAGATTGGTATTCCTGGCTGCGGTCAGATGACATTCTCTTGGGCTGCGGTCCACCGTTTGGTTGTGATCAAACGTTTCTATACGAGCTGCGGTTCGTCCTTTATCCTGGCTGCGGTCAGATGACACTCTCTTGGGCTGCGGTCCACTGTTTGGTTGCGATCAAACATTATGATGAGCTGCGGTTCATCGGTCGGTTGCAATCGACCTCCCCGTGTTGCGATACGGGGCATGGTGCTGCGGGGCTGTGTCAGAGCTATATGCGCTGACCCTCATGTATGGGCATGCGATCGGTCCCGTGGCGCCAACAATGTGCGTTATGTGTGTGATATGGACGAGTTGTGACTATGAGTGCCTTGGGATGTCACTATGGGTTTCATATTGGGGATTGTTTATGATGGGATTATGATTACCGTTTGTGCCTTGTCGTAATTGCTTTATCTATTGTGAAATGCATATGCTTGCTATGTCTACTGCTGGTGTCTAGCCTTAACTGTTGAGTCATTCCCGGTTTTAAAAGCTAGAGTTCGTAGGATATATCTTCATGCTCATAATGGTTTTCGTATATCTATATATATCTCTATATGTATTGTATTTCAACGCGTTGGAGTGGGTTACCAGCATCTCTCGCTGAACAGATATATTTGGCTTTCAGGCACAGAAGAATAAGTCACTGGAGCGCGCTAGAACTCGGAACGTAGAAGTAGATAGTTCCCTTTTCGGCCTGCGTGCCATATTATGCATTTACATTATTGAGGATATTAGTTAGTTAGCCTGTGCACCTGGGTTCTCTAGCTCAGGTGTGGCATAGCACCCCGTACACTTGTATTATGTTTTGGGATTTAATGAGATAATACCTTTATTTTATAAGTTTTAAATGTCTTGAAAATTTGGGGTGTTACATCATCCATTCATAATTTAGAGGTGCAAGTAGGTCAGTTGGCTAAACTAGTTGCAGAAAAAAATCGAGGTAAGTTTCCTAGTACCACTGATATAAACCCTAGGGAAGGAGCTATGGCTGTCACGTTGAGAAGTGGTAAGATATTGAATGAAATTATGAAAGAAAATGAACCCATGAGGGTTGAAAAAGAGAGTGATAAAGAAGAGGAACAAGTGCCTAAAGAGAATTCTAGTGATCAAAACCTCACTTCCTCTACAGTAAAACCTTATGTACCCCCCATTTCATATCCACAAAGGTTACAATAGAGGAACCAGGATAATAACTTTAAAAGATTTTTAGAGGTTTTTAAAAAATTGCAAATTAATATCCCTTTTGCAGAAACACTTGCTAATATGTCATCTTATGCCAAGTACATTAAGGAAATTGTGTGTAATAAAAAGAAACTAGAAGAATTTGCTACTGTGCACCTAAATGAGGAGTGTAGTGCTATTCTACAAAGCAAATTACCTCCTAAGCTAATGGATCCAGGAAGTTTTTCTATTCCTTGCACTATTGGTAATACTGTTATTGATAAATTCTTATGTGATCTAGGTGCTAGTATTAACCTTATGCCTTTAACTCTTTTTAAGAAGTTGGAAATAGCTGAAATGAAGCCAACAACAATCTCTCTTCAACTTGCTGATAGATCATTCAAGTACCCGCTTGGAGTAGTGGAGGATATCTTGGTAAAAGTTGGTAAATTTTATTTTCCTGCTAATTTTCTGATTCTTGATATGGGTAGTAACACAGATGCATCTCTTATACTTGGTAGGCCATTTTTGTTGACAGGAGGAGTATTAATTGATATGCCTTTAGGGAAATTGATTTTTAGAGTAGGTATAGAAAAAGAGGAATTCTCTATCTCTAAAGCTGTAAAATTACCAACTTTTGATGAATCATGTCTTTTTGTTGATGTTATTGAGAAACCTTCAGAAGAAGAATTTGTTCAGCATTCACCTAGTGAAACACCACATCAACTTGAACTTAAACCACCTTCATTGCGGTTCAAATACGAATTTTTGAGTAACAATGATACTTTTCTTATGTTTTCTTATGCTCATTTACTTCATGCAAAAGAAGAGAGATTGTGGAGAACATTGACTAAAGCTTGGCATGACAAAAATAATTTTTGGAGAGAATTCAATGTAGGGCAAGAAGTTTTGTTGTCTAATTCTTGTTTTAAGGTTTTTCTAGAGAAATTGAAGTCTAGATGGTTTGGTCCTTTCATCGTCACTAAAGTTTGTTCGTATGAGGCCATAGCGATTGACAGAGAGAAAAAGAGACCATTCATGGTTGCTTCACCAAAAGACAGCCCCGGAAGAAACTGGCAACTAACATGGATGTTTCCTGTTTATTTCATTTTCTCATACTTGCTTTTAAATTTAAGATTGAGGACAATGTTGAGTTTGAGTGTGGGGAAGGGAAAGTAAGTTTAGTGGATGTTTTCTGCGAGTTTTATGCAAAATAGGCAATATAAAAAAAAAATCTGCATTTTTCCTACAATTTTCTGCAACATTTTCTGCATTTTTTCTATTTTTCTGCATTTTGCTACAGTAAAACTCTGCATTTTTCTTTCTACAGTTTCTGCACAAATTTTCTGCATTTTATGAGATTTTCAGCGTCATTTCTTTCATTTTTCTGCAATTTTCTTAGCAAATAAAGTTTTAAAAATGCCTTCTAATGACTATGTTGATTGGGAGATAGATTCTAGTGTTTTGGGAGTGCATAATATCAATGAATGTGGTTGGTTATATGTATGCTTTCATAGAGTTAGTAGTCAAATTCTGTCACATCGTGAGCTTTTGAGCCTAGAGGTTGCCCACTGCAACTTATTTTCATTTTGAGTGTTTATTTGTCCTCTTTGATTGTGTAACTTCTAGAACTTGTTTCATACCATTTCAGAGCTACATGTTATATGATAACACGAGAATGATTAAGGCATTAGGATTTAGCCTTATGGCCTTAAAAATGACCATAGCCTTATACATGTTATTTTTCCCCTAGTGAACCATTTTAAGCTTTATAATAAATATAAAACATTTTTCTTCATTAGTCAGTTCCAAAGAACCTTATGTAACACCCCGTGTTACGGCCTTCAATCCCGGATTAATTATTTAATTAATCTCGTTAATAATAATTAAATATGATTTAATTCGGTTAGGTTTCCCTTTAATTAATTAATAAGGCCCACCATGAACCGTGGGCCCTTGCCTAAATTGGAGCCTTAAGCCTATTAGGAATAAAGAAAGTAAACCTTTTACTATTCAGATTCTGATTAGGAATCCTAGACCTAGTTATCTATTAGGAATAAAGGAAGTAGGTCTTTTACTATTCAGATTATGATTAAGATTCTCTTTAATTAATTAATATGGTCCACTATGGACCATGGAACCCAATCCTTAGTCCCAAAAGGAATAGAATTAGCAAGCCTATAATATTTGTTCCTAATTAGGACTCCTAAATATATAAATAGGGGACTTAAGAGACACCTAGAACCCCCCACACGCCTAAACGCCCCACCACCCCAGGAGAGCTCCAAGAATCCCCTTAGGAAAAATCAAGAAAGCAAGGAAGCTTAAAGAAAGATCCTTCATAGCCAAGGGATTAATTAAGGCTAAGAGGTAACCCATGTCTCAACAAAACCTATTTTCATAGCTATGATTTCCCCTTAGGGTTTCCCCCATATGATTGGAAATGGCAAATTACTATGATTATTATTGATGTTGATTTAATGATTCCATGGGGAATCTTGATAATCTTGATATTGGGAGTTTCTTGATTATGATGTTCTTGATGATTAATTGGGATTCTTGATGATTATGTGTTGTTCTTGATGATTATGATGTTCTTGATGATTAATTTGTATCCTTGATGATTATGTGTTGTTCCTACCGAATCTTGCAATTAGAAGACGAATCGTATTCTTGTTGATATAAAAGTGATTAGAACCCTAGGTTGTACCGTATGCTTTGATTCTTGGATTATCGGGTGGGAAATCGCATGTTTGGGTGTTGATTATGATTAGAAAAGCATGTTAGGTGATGTGCCGTTCGTCTATCGTATTTGATCCGTTAATTGTCTATGTGTTGTCGGTAATTACGTTGAAAAGTGTCTAAGCATGGTTTCGGGTTCCACAACGGTTCCCGGGGCGAAAAGTGATGAAAAGAGTCAGTGGGGGTTAGGTGGGGGTAGGGGACCCGCCACCTACCCGCGGCAATCTCGGGTAGCTCCGGCAGCGGGCAGCTGCCCGCCGGGCACCCGCTGCCCGGAACAGTGACAGCCGGCGGGTGGACCCCCACCCACCGGCTACCCGCTAGAAATTACCCCACTTCGGGACCCCGGCTCCCCCGTTTGATGTTTCCCCGATCCCCGTGGTGTCCCAGCGGACCCCGTTTGTCGTGCCTATGTCTAGTTTGATGTTTCGGGTACCGTTCGTAGGTTTATGAGTCTGTTATATCGCATGCTGGATGAATTGGTATCCCGTTGTCCTAGGTGAAGGAAGTATGAACCCCTTAGGACTATTCTTAGTATGTGATGGACCACGCATAGGTTTGTTATACGCTTTACCCCCTTCCCAATGTGTAACGTGGGTTGCATGTGCTTGCTATGTGTTATGTGTGTGTGCTGCCCCAATTCGGTTGCGATCGGATTGGTTATCCTGAGCTGCGGTTCAGAAGCTGGCTGCGGTCAGATTGGTATTCCTGGCTGCGGTCAGATGACACTCTCTTGGGCTGCGGTCCACCGTTTGGTTGCGATCAGACGTTTCTATACGAGCTGCGGTTCGTCCTTTATCCTGGCTACGGTCAGACGACATTCTCTTGGGCTGCGGTCCACTGTTTGGTTGCGATCAAACATTATGATGAGCTGCGGTTCATCGGTCGGTTGCGATCGACCTCCCCGTGTTGCGATACGGGGCATGGTGCTGCGGGGCTGTGTCAGAGCTATATGCGCTGACCCTCATGTATGGGCATGCGATCGGTCCCGTGGCGCCAACAATGTGCGTTATGTGTGTGATATGGACGAGTTGTGACTATGAGTGCCTTGGGATGTGACTATGGGTCTCATATTGGGGATTGTTTATGATGGGTTATGATTACTGCTTATGCCTTGTCTTAATTGCCTTATCTATAATGAACTGCTTTTGACTGTTATAACTGTTGCTGTGTCTGGCATTACCTGCCGAGTCATCCCCGGTTTTAAAGCTAGAGTTCGTAGGATATATCTTCATGCTCAAAATGGTTTTCGTATATCTATATATATTGCTATATGTATTGTATATCAACGCGTTGGAGTGGGTTACCAGCATCTCTCGCTGAACAGATATATTTGGCTTTCAGGCACAGAAGAATAAGTCACTGGAGCGCGCTAGAACTTGGAACGTAGAAGTAGATAGTTCCCTTTTCGGCCTGCGTGCCATGCTTATGCGTTTACATTATTGAGGATATTAGTTAGTTAGCCTGTGCACCTGAGTTCTCTAGCTCAGGTGTGGCATAGCACCCCATACTCTTGTATCATGTTTTGGGATTTAATGAGATTTCGCCTTTATTTTATAAGTTTTAAATGTCTTGGAAATCTGGGGTGTTACACCTTAGCTCATAAAAAGAAGCCTCTACACCCGTCCTTGGATCAGTGGATTTCATTATTTCATTTATCTGTAGATGACCAAAAGTGATGAAGCATGGGTGAGATTGGAGTTGAAAGGTGATTGTATAGTTAGTTTGCTTTGGGTGAGGAATTGGTTGTGATTAAAGGCGGTGAAAACGAAAAAAAGAACAAAATGATATGCTCTAATTTGTGGGTAGAGAAATCTTTGATTGCCCAAACTTTTGTGCTCATTTTATTCTTAAAATGATTTATGAGCAATGAAGGCATGATAGAAATTTGATGACTATAGGAAGAGTACTATTGAGGGTGATGTGGAAACGATGAACTATCTATTCGATTTTACCAGACAAAAAGAAGGAAAAAAGGAAAAAAAACAAAGAAAAAAATGAAAAAAGATGAAAATGAGGTTTTGAAAATTGTTTTGAGAATTTATCAGTGAAAAGGATGAGGGAGAATGAAGTAGATATGATGGTTTGTTTTGGTAGAGTTCATTGCATTGGTAGAATACAGTGTCTTGCTCTTGATATGGTGAAATTATGGCTCTACTGATTCCTTGGACTTTCTTTGTATTTCCTTATATCCTTTCTTTCTTAAACCACATACCCTTGGCCCCATTACAACCCAGATATAAAGACCTTTTGACTCGTGTTCTTCATATAATTTTGGTAGCGAAGTTTTGGTGGACAAGCAAGCCTATGGCAAGTGCACTCTCAATAGAGGATGGTGTGTGCCTTTCTTATACATATATTTATGAGAGATTGAGTGAACAACCGTGAGGACTACTATTCTCTATTGTCTTGTGTGCGTATGACTTTGAACTCTCATGAAGTATTATGTGTTTACCATCTCCTTGAATTGAATGCCTAGTTGAGATGATTATGGTTGGTAGTTTGATTTCATTGCGTAAGTTTGCTTGGGGACAAGCAAAACCTTGAGTATGGGGAAGTTTGATATTAGAAGATGAATTGAGTTCTTGTTGATTTAAAAATAAGTAGAACCCTAGGTTGTATCGTGGAATTCGTATGGTATTATTCTTGGTATATTGGGTGGGAATTCGTATGTTTGGGTGTTGATTACGTTTAGAAAAGCATGATAGGTTATGTGCCGTATGTTTTTGCTTTTGGATCCGTTAACTGTCTACGTGTTGTTGTCAATTGCGTTTGAAAGTGTCTAAGCATGGTCTCGGGTTCCACAATGGTTCCCGGGGCATTTTTTTGTGATGAAAGAGTCAGTGGGGGGTAGGTGGGGGTAGGGGACCCGCCACCTACCAGCGGCCAATGTTGGTAACGCCGGCAGCGGGCAGCTGCCCGCCGGGCACCCGCTGCCCGGAAAGCTGCCGCCGGCAGGCAGCCAGCGGGTGACCCCTCACCCACCGGCTACCCGCCGGATTTTACCCTACCTTGGGATTTTGGCTTCCCCGTTTGATGTTCCCCTGATCCTCGTGGTGTCCCAACGGACTCCGTCTATCGTGCCTGTGTGTAGTTTGATATTTCGGGTACCGTTCGTAGGTTGTATAAGTCTTATATATTGCATGCTAGTTGAATTGGTATCCCACTGGCCTAGGTGTAAGAAGTATGAACCCCTTAGGATCACTCTTAGTATGTGGATGATCACGCATAGGTTTCGTTATACGATTTCTCCCTCCTCCCAATGTGCTAATGTGGGCTTCATGTGCTTGCTGTGTGTTATGTGTGCATGATACCCCAATTCGGTTGCGATCGAATTGGTTATTCCTGAGCTGCGGCTCAGAAGCTGGCTGCGGTAAGATTTACACTCTTGGGCTGCAGTCCACCGTTTTGTTGCGTTCAAACGTTTCTACATGAGCTGCGGTTCATATTTCCTGGCTGCGGTCAGATGACATACTCTTGGGCTGCGGTCCACTGTTTGGTTGCGATCAAACACTATGATGAGCTGCGTTTCATCGGTCGGTTGCGATCGACCCCTCCGTGTTGCGATACGGGACAGGGTGCTGCGGGGCCGTGTCAGAGCTATATGCGCTGACCCTCATGTATGGGCATGCGATTGGTCCTGTGGCGCCAACAAAGTGTGCTATGTGATAAGATATGGACGGTTTAATGTTATGATTGTTACGAAGGCGTGACTATAGGACACATGCTAGTTAACTATATATGCTTGGTTATGATTATTGTGATTATCTTCAATAATCATATATGTATTGTATTTCAACGTGTTGAAGTGGGTTACCAACATCTCTCGCTGAACAGATATATTTGGCTTTCAGGCACAGGAGAGTAGACACCGGAGCGCGCTAGAACCTTGGAGCGTAGAAGTAGTTAGTTTCCCTTTCGGCCTGCGTGCCATGATTATGTATTTGCATTATTGAGGATATTAGTTAGTCAGCCTGTGCACCTGAGTTCTCTAGCTCAGGTGTGGCATAGCACCCTGTACTCTTTATATTATGTTTTGGGAATTAATGAGATTTCACCTTTATTATATAAGCTTCAAAAGTTTAAAAATTTCAGGGTGTTACAACAATAGAATTAGGATCTTTATTTTGTATACCATGGATTACGGTGGGTGATCACATAACAAGTATTGGCACTTATATGCAGATTGTTTGTAACTAATAATATTGCATATATGTATAGTGGGATGTTTTATAACAAACATTTTTTTTTTGTCTAACATGCTTTGTATATATACATGAATGCGGGTAAGTGTGTATTTTAACCTACACATGTGAGCTATGTGTTTTGACATGTAATGCACATGAAAAATATAAATTTCGACCTATGGTTTGGACCATGCAATTTGCAAGCCAATATTTTAGTAATTACGAGTAAGATAGCCTAGGTTCACAAGTACTAGAGGTTCGATCTTGAGAATTTAATCACACAAGAACTTATGAAAATTAGTTTTAACTTGGTGGTAATTAGATTTTAGGTAGGCATAAATCTTACCTCTAGAATCCCGGGAAACCTAAACAACTTTAGAGTTTGAAGACCCTTGGTTGCTAATTCCTAAGTCAATTGATGACCTTATGATGAGGTTAAAGTTTTAAATTATTTAGGGAAGGTAGGAGTGGTAACAGGGAGGTCATGCGAGGGGGAAAAGTAGAATTAGGGCTATCCTAGGATATGTGTATATATATGTATATATATAATAGTGATGTAATTTGGACGGGATGATATTTCAGGGTTAGGATATGGTACGGGCAAGCTTATAGGTGTGTGTAAAATTATTGTAGCTAGGGTACATGTGTATGGTTTGGGGGCTAGGGATTTATTGTATATAATGTAACAATTTATATGAATACGTATGAATAGGGGAGAATGTTCTATAGGCCCACAAGTTTATACACACACATATATATAGATTTAAGTGTATAGGGATGTACCGTACATGACACAACCATTTTTAAGATTTAGGCAAGGTGACTTAGGATTAGGGTGTAATAAAAATGAAAATAATGATAATGATAATGATAATGATAACGATAACGATAACGATAATGATAACGATAACGATAACGATAACGATAATGATAATGATAATGATAATGATAATGATAATAATAATAATAATAATAATAATAATAATAACAATAACAATAACAATAATAATAATAATAATAATAATAATAATAATAATAATAATAATAATAATAATAATAATAATTTGGTGTAAGTGTAGCATATGAATGTACTTGGGATTTACTATATATTTTAGATGTATGATAGGAGTTTTAGGGGAATATACCTAGAATAGTAGTGATGTACCCATTTATGTATAAATGTTTGCTTAGGGGGGTCGTTATCTTAGTGGTAAAGGGTCCTAAACAGGGTATGGGGAGCTTGTGGTCTATTATGCAACATGGACCAAGGTCTAGAGGGATAGTTTTAAGATAGTTTCGGGATGCAATATATTTTTCCAAGGATAATTTCTAGATGACCACTTGTTTTAGGTTTCTACTGGTCTTACTCAGATTGTATTTTGGGTCGAAACTTAACACGCAATGTATCTGAGGGTTTAGATTTCTAGAAATGGAATTAGTCCCTAGAATTTCTATGTAACATAGAAACAAGTCAATTAGGAAGATAATTCGATTTTCATGTTCAAGCATTAGATTGTTATTTATATGTTAAACACATACGAAGTATCAAGGGAGACACACAAAGGCACAATGAGTTAATAAAAACGAGAAGTCAAGAAAACATACCGGACCAGTGGGCGCGAGGTGGGCGGTCGACCACCTGTCAAGTCCCCACTGGAACGTGGCAGTGGGCACTTGGTGGGTGGTCGACCTCCTGCCAAGGCCCCACTGGAACGTGACTGTGAAGAAGGAATTACTTCGGGAAAGTCCCAAGAATGCACAGATTTAAGTCCAAACAATTTCACGTTCATAATAAAAGGGATTTAAATGCATGGAAAATCTTATGAAATCATATTATAATGATACTAACAAGGGACACGGGAGACATTCCATGGGACATCATAAGGATCACACACCCCATTCTCCCCCTTCTTAACTAAAGGTATGCCCTCACAATTTTCCTCCATGCGAACTTATGCAAGTATTTATCAAGCTTTTAGTAGGTTAATTATCAAAGTAATTGGTCAATTATGATTAGGGAAAGTGAGCCATTATATGTCGAATAAAATTACCAATTACAAGTTCCAAAATACTTTATCAAATAAAAGATATCCTAATAACGCATGTATGATCAAATAGTTAAGCAATAATATGCAGTTCCTAACTTGGTCTAAAATCAATTAGGAACATATGCTTAAGCAAATAAATAAGTATGATAATCAAAGAGTGATAAACAACAAAGCAGGTAAAAGCATGCAAGGACATCACAAATTTCTAGGGCAAGTATGTGGAATGAAGAGTTAGTGTGTTGTACCCTTACCTTGATGTGATAAGCGAAGGGGGAAATTCTTTAAATTAATGAGGGATAAAGTGAGGGGAGGTTATGTGATGATATGTAGGCTCACAATCTCACTGCGCGTCCTAAGATTCCTTAATCCTATGTTCCTAAATACCTAGAGTTCAAGCCTAATGTCCTAAAGTCTGGTCTTAAGAGTCTTATCCTAGGGTCAAAATTTGGCTCTGATACCAACTGTAACACCCCAAAATTTTGAAACTTTTAAAACTTATACAATAAAGGTAAATTCTCATTAAATCCCAAAATAGAGTATTATTAAACATAAGGGTGCGGGGTGCTATGCCACATCTGAGCTGGAGAACTCAGATGGACATGCTAAACTAACTAATCATCCTCGATACATCATTGAGGCACGCAGGCCAAAAAGGAAAACTATCTATCTACTCCAAGCTCTTCTAGCGCGCTCTGGGAATTAATCAGCTGTGACTGAAAGCCAAATATATCTGTTCAGCGAATGATGCCGGTAACCCACTCCAACTCGTTGAAATACATTATAGATAGATATATATAGATATACGAAAATCATTTTGAAGCAGGAAGATATATACTTAAGAGACACTAGTTTTAAAAACCAGGAATAGACTCAGCAAATAGGGACAAGCACATCAAACAATAATAAACAGTTAAGTAGAGATAACATCATAAGGAATACGCATCTAAGGTCACAGATCACTTTTCAATTCCAAAACACATCATCATTCAATCACCATTCATATCACATAATCGTTGATGGCGCCACGGGACCAATCGCATGCCCCGAACATGAGGGTTAACGCTTATAGCATTAACACGACCCGGCAGCACCCTACATCAGTATCGTGTTATGAGGGGAGTTAATCGCAGCCAACCCTTTGAGAACCGCTGACGAACTCAACATCGGACCACGATCCTACACACCGCTGACACACCCAGTCGGTGGACCGCGATCCCCTTTTCAAGGGGGGACTTACGACCCTACACACCGCCGATGGGTATGCCGGTGGACCATAGCGGATCAAGCCCGACACACCGTGGAGCTATAGTCAGTCGGTGGGCGAAGATCCTCGGAGACTATGGCCCTACACACCGTCGTCCCGTCACTCGATGGGTCGCAGCCAGCCGTAGCCCTACACACCGCCCCAATTACTCGGATCGGTGGACTACAGCCTTCCTCGGCTTATTGGCCCTACACACCGTCCTGGCGCGTTCAGGTCCGGTGGGTCATAGCACCGAGGCCCATGTGGATCGCAGCCCAATAAGTGAATCACTGACCGCAGCATGGAGAATGAACCGCAGCTCATAACGAACCAGCGGGTAGCCGGTGGGTGAGGGATCACCCGCCGGCTGCCCGCCGGAGATCACTGCCCGACAGCGGGTTGCCGGCGGGCAGACGCCTGCCCGCTGCCCGGCGATGATCTTCGGGCAGCGGGTAGGTGGCGGGTACCTCTACCCCCACGTACCCCCCATGCTTGGACACTTTTAAACGCAATTAACGACACCACGTAGTCAATTAACGGATGAAAAGAATGAATCACATATAACTCATCTTATCACGACTTCTAAATATAAACAACACCCGAACATGTGAATTCCCACCCAAATATAAATCAAGAACATTACAACACAAATTCCCAATTCATCCTAGGGCTCTAATCCCTCCCAAATCATCAAAATACCAATTTTATCTTTAACATCAAGAAATATCCAGATTTGTCAAGAATCATTACATCAACATCAAGAACCTCTTTTCATCATCAAGATTATCAAGAATACACACAAATCATCTTATCAATCATCAAGAATATATCACAATTAACATAGAGGAATTAATCGAGACACACACATATAGAAGGAGGCCAAGGAAAGAGATTATAGCGAAGAAAATAGGTTTTGTTGAGACATGGGTTACCTCTTAGCCTTAATTAATCATCCCTTGGCAATTAAGGTTCTTCCCTAAGATTTCCATCCGTTTTGATCTCCCTAGGCTTGGTGGTGGGGAGTCCCTTGGGAATTCTTGTGTGGTGATAATTATTGTGGTGTGACTTCTAGGTGCCTCCTATGTCCTTATATATATATTTAGGAGTCCTAATTAGGGTCTGAATGGTATGGGTTTACTAATTCTATTCCTTATAGGATTAAGGGCTTCTTTTAGGGATAAGGGTCCATGGTCCATGGTGGACCATATTAATTAATTAAAGAGAATCCTAATCATAATCTGAATAGTAATGGTACACTTTCTGTATTTCTAATAGGCTTATGACTCTGGTTTAGGCAAGGGTCCACGATCCGCGGTGGACCACATTAATTAATTAATGGGATTTATAATCAAATTAAATCCGTTTTAATTATTATTAATGGAATTAATTAAATAATTAATTCGGGATTAAGGGCCGTAACACAGGGTGTTACAAAAGTCTATAACTAAAGCGGCACACAGGCCATAAAATCAACGGGAGAAGCTATGCTAACAGGCACTAAACTGCGCACTCGCCTAGACATCACCTGAAAGAACACAATAAAACATGGGACGACGCCCGGTCAGCAAATAATGCTGGTAACCCACCAATACATGTGAAATATCATACATAGATAGATATAAGTAATAAAGCCATTTTCGAAACGGAATGCATAAGTATATAAGTACAAAACCAAGAGCAATAGTCAACACAAGACTCAACACTCTCAACAATAATACGGGAACATATCCCAAGACCACAAGGAACAACATGACTTACAATAAGAGTCAAGGCATGATCTATCATCACCCAATAGATCAAAACCCGACAAGCACAACACAAAGGAATAAGACTCACTCAACGGCAACACGTGCCAAGGCAACACATGCCTTTGTGACTACACACGTCACAAGAGAGGAACTCACCACAATGGCTACACAAGCCCTCGTGACATCACCCATCACGAGTTGATATGCCTTCCTTATGCCCGGTTCCAACCTTATGGCTACCCCCAACCTTGTATCTTCTTTCCAACCATTACCTCCAGGACCCCTGTACAACCAAGTCCAACCTTTTCCCTCCTGGGACCGTCGTCCCCCACCAACGACCACCAACGAGACCACAAATTTCATAGTACACGAGGGTACCGTACACACACACACACGGCAACACATGCCACCCAAGAATCACGTGAACCTTACACAAAGGTCATAAACTCCATAATCACGTCACGGCCACCACGAGGACCGCTGCAATACCGTGGTGACTAGTGTCCCATTCCACTAATCGTGCAATCCAGGTAAAGCCACACACACACATCACACCACAACAGGAATCAATCAACGGATCACAACGAAGATATGAAACCATAGTTAATCAAGGAATGGATCATAGTCCAACAACAACGATGAATAACACAAGTTATCATCAACCCATAAGAAGGTACAAACAACACACACGCTAGCATTTAAACACCGAACTAGCATGCTTATCAAACGGGTAAACCAAAGATAGTTCCGAAGAACACACAAGACTCATCACGGTTCAACGAAACACAATGTTGAACACTTAACACGATTCAAGACACCAAATACCTACATGGAATCCTACCATATATTTATAGACATACGAAACATGAAGAAGACACTCAAATAGTTCCACAAAAGAACATCGGGAAGTCCAAAGATCAATTACCGAGTCAAAAGAATCACGGGGAACAAATCCCCAAACAACCAACATTACGTACCCGCGGGTTGGCCCACGGGTAGACCTCTACCCGCGGGTAGATGCTACTCCACCATTGTACCCCGCGGGTGGGCGGCGGGTTGGACATCCACCCGTCGTTCCGCCCGCGGGTACACCCTGTACCACAAATCAACACTTCGCGGATTTTCTTCTCCAAACTCAAATTCAAGTCCAAAACATGCCAAATCTCACCAAATACAACAAAATGACTTGAATCAAAGGAAATTCCGCGCAATGGCACACAAGAACCGTAAACACAAGCTCTAGATATGTATTTTCCCAAGATCATGCATCAACACTCACATTTCATAGCAAAACACATGTAGAATCCAAGAAATCACATATAGGTAAGAAAAATAGGTTTTTGTAGAGCATGGGTTACCTCTTGTAGACTAAAGACTTCACTTTATACCTCAACAAGCTCCTCACAAGGCTCACTTTCCAAACCCACTTCAAGAACAAACCAAAAGATCATAAAGATCCTACCTTTAAGAAAAAGACACCTAAGATGAAACCAAAAACACAAGATGAACTTATATCTTACCCTCCTAGATGCCCAGATATAAGAAAGGTTAAATCTTGGAAGCAACTCTTGAAGTCATGGAAAGGCTCCAACTTGGCTTGGAAGAAAAGCTACTCACCTTTTTAGAGAGATGGTGGAGCTAGATTTTTAGAAAAGTGTAAGGATAGAATAAAGATGGTTTACTAGGTTAGGTTACAATACTAATACCAAGTGAAAGGTCAAGAATTCCCTTACTAACGTTAGGGGATCCCAATTCAACTAGCATGCAATATAATAGACTCATAAACCTACGAACGGTACCCGAAACATCAAACTAGATATAGGCACGACAAACGGAGTCCGTTGGGACACCACGGGGGTCGGGGGAACATCAAACGGGGAAGCCGGGATCCCGGGTGGGACGAATTTCCAGCGGGTAGCCGGTGGGTGGGGGGCCACCCGCCGGCTGCCCGCCGGACTTCACTGTTCCGGGCAGCGGGTCGCCGGCGGGCAGCTGCCCGCCCGCCGGCCACCCGCTGCCGGGCGGTGTTTCACGGCTGTTGGTAGGTGGCGGGTCCCCTACCCCCCACCTACCCCCCACTGACTCTTTTCACACACTTTACGCCCCGGGAACCGTTGTGGAACCCGAAACCATGCTTAGACACTTTACAACGCAATTAACGACAACACGTAGACAATTAACGAATCAAATACGAGAAACGAACGGCACATAACTTATCATGCTTTTCTAAATATAAACAACACCCAAACATGCAATTTCCCCACCCGATAATCCAAGAATAAGATCATACGATACAACCTAGGGTTCTAATCACTTTTATATCAACAAGTATACGACTCGTCTTCTAATTGCAAGATTCGGTAAGAATAACACATAAACATCAAGAGCATCACACAATTATCAAGAGCTACACATAATCATCAAGAACTCTATATAATCATCAAGAATTCCATAATCATCAAGAATCTCCCAATATCAAGATCACCAAGATCCCTTATGGGATCATCGCATCAAACATCAATAATAATCATCATATCTCGCCAATGTACAATAATATGGGGGAAACCCTAAGGGGGAATCATAGCTATGAAAATAGGTTTTGATGAGACATGGGTTACCTCTTAGCCTTAATTAATTCCTTGGCTATGATGGATCTTTCTTTAAGCTTTCTTGATTTCTTGATTTCTCCTAGGGGAATTCTTGGAACTCTTTGGGTGGTGAGAGATTAATGTGGTGGGGATTCTAGGTGCCTCCTAAGTTCCCTATTTATATATTTAAGACTCCTAGTTAGGGCCTGAATGGTATGGGTTTACTAGTTCTATTCCTTATAGGGCTAGGGCTTGTTTTAGGGATAAGGGTCCATGGTCCATAGTGGACCATATTAATTAAAGAAAATCCTAATCCCAATGTGAATAGTAAAAGTCCTACTTCCTTTATTCCTAATAAGCTTAAGACTCTTATTCGGGCAAGGGTCCACGGTTCATGGTGGACCTCACTAATTAATTAAAGGTAAACCTAACATAATTAAATCATATTTAATTATTATTAACGGGATTAATTAAATAATTAATCCGGGATTGAAGGCCGTAACACGGGGTGTTACACTCTCCCCCCCTTACGAGAAGCTTCGTCCCCGAAGCTTGGAAATGTTGCAGGGTTAACGAGTCAAGAGTATAACCGTGGTTCTATAGAGAGGGTATTCCACAGGGAAATTGTATACTTGTACGCCTATGCGTGTTGGGTTTTTGGGAACGATTAGGTTTACAGGGCTAAGAGAGTGGGTTTCAAACTTGAGGATACGGTGAATTCAGGAATTAGGATCAAGTTTTCAAGGTTGCAACTTACGTTGTGAGGTTGCCACCTTGTATGGAATCGTTAAAACATGGGGTTACGAATGGGGTCTGCAAGGTAGAAAGGGTTTTGAAATAAGGAGGGGGCCGATTTTCCGAGGAAGGGAAAGGAATTCGGCTAGGATGGGTTAAGGTTTCTCGATCCCAAGTGAATAATCTGGCTAGATGCTTTGATCACGATGCGTCGACGAGCTGATGATCCTCCTTCCTTGGTGTTGGTACTTGCTTGACTTTAAGATCCTTGTTAGACCTTGCTTCCCGGGCTAAGGTTTCATCCTTCTCTTCTATCTTGAGGGAAATTCCCGTGGTGATTCAACACTTACTTCTTTAATGCGCCCAAGGTCTTGACCAAGTTGGGTCAACTAAGCCAATCTCTCAGGGCGCACTTCCCTAATTCTTCCCAAAGTTTCTTGGGAGTCGATGGACTTTGGGTTTAATTTCTCTTTTTATTGAATTTCATCTCATCTTTAGTGGATGAAATTCTTAGTAAGACTTCATGTCTTACCCGAGGTTCGGCATTGTTGTGCCCTTTTGTGTTACTTTTAATGATAAAGGTGTCCTTGTGTGCCCTTTTTCTTTTTAAAGCGCAGTCGGTTACGAAATCTCGTTGTGGGAAGACTCGGTGACTTTACGAGTCATCTCATTTCCTTGTGGGTCCTTAATGACCCTTGAAGTCTTGGCGCGAATGTGCTCTTCACCCATTTGCTTAGCACCATGGACTACGTAGTTCTTGATTCCATACAACTTGTAAGGAGTCCTCTGATTTGCTCGAACGATGTCCATGGTTTGGAGGAGTCCCGGTCCATCCTTAGCATTTTGACTTTTAAGTTTTCGTGGGTTCTTTGCACGAGTTCCCAACACGCCTCCTTGGTTTGCGCAATCCTTTACGCCAAACATCCCTAGTCGGTTGTATCGTAGGATCCAACTTCAATTACTCGTGCAATGTAATTGATTGTGATTTCCCGATGGTGCCTCGTGCGTCAAGGTCTTTTACGTAGGACACTATGTTTGGGTGGTCCATGGTTCCTTACCCAAGACTCACACTCATCGATCGAGGCACACAAGTGCGCCACAAATCAATAAAACGAGGGGTTAAGAAATCAGCACATTGTACCAGTGGGCGCGAGGTGGGCGGTCGTCCGCCTGCCAAGCTCCTGTCAAGGACCCGCCAAGGTCCCGTCAAGGACCCGTTGGGGACCCGCGGGAGAGTGACTAGGAAGAGTCAATTCCTTCGGGAAAGACCCCAAAAATGCACAGATTCATGTCCTGACAAGTCCCATGCCCTTGTGCACAATAAAAGGGACTTGTATACATAGGATGACCCATCGTACAATGTTTATTGATCCTTAAGCACGAGTTCTAGAGGTAGATATACATATATATATATATATATATATATATATATATATATATATATATATATATATCTATGTTTTCTTGGTCTGGGTTAAAGGGATGTAAGAAGTGCAAGGGTTAGGTTTCAAAGTCGAGGGACGGATAGGGTCGATGTTTCCAAGGTCGTAATACAGGAAGGAAGGTTGCTACCTTGTACGGGATTGTTTGTAATGAGGGATCAAGAGCGAGGTTTGGAGTGATAGGACGGATTCTTTAACGAAATGGTACTTGGTTGGCAAGGGGAGGGAAAGGGGCTAAGGACTCTTGGCTTCAAGTGATTATGCCTGTTTGGGTCATGGTTGTGGCGTACTGTAACACCCCAGATTTTCAAGACATTTAAAACTTATAAAATAAGGGTATTATCTCATTAAATCTCAAAACGTAATACAGGTGTACGGGGTGCTATGCCACACCTGAGCTAGAGAACCCAGGTGCACAAGCTACTAACTAATATCCTCAATAATGTAAATGCATAATATGGCACGCAGGCCAAAAAGGAAACTATCTACTTCTACGTTCCGAGTTCTAGCGCGCTCCAGTGACTTATTCTTCTGTGCCTGAAAGCCAAATATATCTGTTCAGCGAGAGATGCTGGTAACCCACTCCAACGCGTTGAAATACAATACATATAGAGATATATATAGATATATGAAAACCATTTTGAGCATGAAGATATATCCTACGAACTCTAGCTTTAAAACCGGGAATGACTTGACAGATAAGGCCAGACACAAGCAACAGTTATAACGAGCATATGCAGTTCACAATAGATAAGGCAGATACGGCAAAGCATAAACAATAATCATAACCCATCATAAACAATCCCCAATATGAGACCTACAGTCACATCCCAAGGCACTCATAGTCACAACTCGTCCATATCACACACATAACGCACATTGTTGGCGCCACAGGACCGATCGCATGCCCATACATGAGGGTCAGTGCATATAGCTCTGACACAGCCCCGCAGCACCATGCCCCGTATCGCAACACGGGGAGGTCGATCGCAACCGACCGATGAACCGCAGCTCATCATAATGTTTGATCGCAACCAAACAGTGGACCGCAGCCCAAGAGAGTGTCATCTGACCGCAGCCAGGATAAAGGACAAACCGCAGCTCGTATAGAAACGTTTGATCGCAACCAAACGGTGGACCGCAGCCCAAGAGAATGTGATCTGACCACAGCCAGGAATACCAATCTTACCGCAGCCAGCTTCTGAACCGCAGCTTAGGATAACCAATCCGATCGCAACCGAATTGGGGTAGCACACACACGTAACACATAGCAAGCACATACAACCCACGTTACACATCGGGAAGGGGGATAAAGTGTATAACAACCCTATGCGTGATCCATCACTTACTAAGAATAGTCCTAAGGGGTTCATACTTCCTTCACCTAGGTCAACGGGATACCAATTCATCTAGCATGCAATACAACAGACTCATAAACCTACGAACGGAACCCGACACATCAAACTAGACATAGGCACGATAAACGGAGTCCGTTGGGACACCACGGGGATCGGGGAAACATCAAACGGGGAAGCCGACGTCCCGGGTGGGGTGAGATTCCAGCGGGTAGTCGGTGGGTGGGGGTCCACCCGCCGGCTGCCCGCCGGCTGTCACTGTTCCGGGCAGCGGGTGCCCGGCGGGCAGCTGCCCGCCCGCCGGCTGCCCGCTGCCGGAGCTACCCGAGATTGCCGCGGGTATGTAACACCCCGTGTTACGGCCTTTAATCCTGGATTAATTATTTAATTAATCCCGCTAATAATAATTAAATATGATTAATTATGTTAGGTTCCCCTTTAATTAATTATTAGGGTCCACCATGAACCGTGGACCCTTGCCTAAATTAGAGGCTTAAGCTTATTAGGAATAAAGATAGTAAACCTTTTACTATTCAGATTGTGATTAGGATCCGCTTTATTTAATATGGACCCTTATCCCTAAAGCAAGTCCCTGAGTCCTATAAGGAATAGAATTAGTAAACCCATACAATTCAGGCCCTAATTAGGAGTCTTAAATATATAAATAGGGAACTTAGGAGACACCCGGAACCCCCCCACACGCCTAGACGCCCCATCGCCCCAGGAGAACTCCAAGAATTCCCTTAGAAGAAATCAAGAAAGCAAGACAGCTTAAAGAAAGATCCTTCATAGCCAAGGAATTAATTAAGGCTAAGAGGTAACCCATGTCTCAACAAAACCTATTTTCATAGCTATGATTTCCCCTTAGGGTTTCCCCCATATTGTTGTAAATGGCGATTGATGATGATTATTATTGATGTCGATATAATGATTCCATGAGGAATCTTGATAATCTTGATATTGGGAGTTTCTTGATAATTATGATGTCTTGATGATTAATTGGGGTTTTGATGATTATGTGTTGTTCTTGATGATTATGATGTTTTTGATGATTAATTGGTATCCTTGATGATTATGTGTTGTTCCTACCGAATCTTGCAATTAGAAGACGAATTGTATTCTTGTAGATATAAAAGTGATTAGAACCCTAGGTTGTATCGTATGATATTACTCTTGGATTATTGGGTGGGGAAATCGCATGTTTGGGTGTTGATTATGCATGATAGGTTAGGTGCCGTTCGTTTCTCGTATTTGATCCGTTAATTGTCTACGTGTTATCGTTAATTGCGTTGTAAAGTGTCTAAGCATGGTTTCGGGTTCCACAATGGTTCCCGGGCCGAAAAGTGTTGAAAAGAATCAGTGGGGGGTAGGTGGGGGTTGGGGACCCGCCACCTACCCGTGGCAACTCCGGGCAGTTCCGGCAGCGGGCAGCTGCCCGCTGGGCACCCGCTGCCCGGAACAGTGATGGCCGGCGGGTAGCCGGCGGGTGGACCCCCACCCACCGGCTACCCGCTGGAATTTTCCCCCCCTCGGGACCCCGGCTTCCCCGTTTGATGTTTCCCCGATCCCCGTGGTGTCCCAACGGACCCCGTTTGTCGTGCCTATGTCTAGTTTGATATTTCGGGTACCGTTCGTAGGTTTATGATTCTATTATATTGCATGCTAGTTGAATTGGTATCCCGTTGACCTAGGTGGAAGAAGTATGAACCCCTTAGGACCATTCTTAGTTGGTGATGGTTCACGCATAGGTTTATTTATACGTTTATTCCCCTTCCCAACGTGTAATGTGGGTTGTATGTGCTTGCTATGTGTTATGTGTGCGTGTTGCCCCAATTCGGTTGCGATCGGATTGGTTATTCCTGAGCTGCGGTTCAGAAGCCGGCTACAGTCAGATGGGAATTCCTGGCTGCAGTCGGATGACGGTATCCTGGGCTGCGGTCCAGAAGCTGGTTGTAGTCAGATGGGAATTCCTGGCTGCAATCAGATGACATTTTCCCGAGCTGCGGTTCGGAGGCTGGCTGTAGTCAGATGGGAATTCCTGGCTACAGTCAGATTACACATTCTTATGAGCTGCGGTTCATCGGTCGGTTGCGATCGACCCCTCCGTGTTGCGATGCGGGGCAAGGTGCTGCGGGGCCGTGCCAGAGCTATATGCGCTGACCCTCATGTATGGGCATGCGATTGGTCCTGTGGCGCCAACAAAGTGTGTTATGTGTTGTGACATGAACGAGTTGTGATTACGAGTGTCTTGGGGGATGTGACTATGGGGTTTATATCGGGGATTGTTCATGTTGGGTTATGATCATTGTTTATGCTTTGCCTTATCCGCCTTATCTGTTGTGAACTGCATATGCTCGTTATAACTGTTGCTTGTGTCTGACCTCATCTGTCGAGTCACTCCCGGTTTTAAAGCTAGAGTTCGTAGGATATATCTTCATGCTCAAAATGGTTTTCGTATATTTATATATATATTGCTATATGTATTGTATTTCAACGCGTTGGAGTGGGTTACCAGCATCTCTCGCTGAACAGATATATTTGGCTTTCAGGCACAGAGGATTAGAGCACTGGAGCGCGCTAGAACTGGAGCGTAGAAGTAGTATAGTTTCCCTTTCGGCCTGCGTGCCATGTTATGCATTTATATTTCGGAGGATAGTAGTTAGACAGCCTGTGCACCTGGGCTCTCTAGTCCAGGTGTGGCATAGCACCCCGTACACTTATGTTTCGCTTTGGGATTTAATGAGATGTCACCTTTATTATTAAGTTTTAAATGTCTTGAAAATCTGGGGTGTTACAGTTGGTATCAGAGCCTAAGTTTGACCCTAGGAAAAGACTCTTAAGACCGGACTTTAGGACGTTAGGCTTAAACTCTAAGTACCTAGGAACATAGGACTCAGGAACCTTAGGACGCGCGGTGAGATTGTGAAACCTACACATAACTTCCCTACACGTTGCCCTTTCCCATTCTAAAAACCTTCCCCACTTATCACTTCACCAGAAGTGCGTCGAACCCTAACTTAATATTCTTGTAAACGCTGACCAGAAAAACGATAGCATGGCACCGAACAGAAGGCAATCAAGGACTCCGGAAGCCGCCACCAGCGACCCCTTGACTCAAACCCTACAACAACTAACACAAGTCGCGCAGGCGTTAAGCGACGCGGCCCTTTGCAACACCAGACCCCCACCGCCTCCGGTGAATGCAAACTCTGACGTCGCTCGACAAGTCTCGAATCACCGACCACCCACGTTTTTCGGAGAAGAGGACCCCGCAGTCCTGGAGGAATGGATTCTGACCCTTGACAAGATTCTAGGGGTAGTAGAATGCCCGGAAGAGCGTCGTGTAGAAATAGCCCCGTTCTACTTCGGGCACGAGGCCGACCTCTGGTGGATCCACGAAGGACCCACCCATCGACAAGAACCAGGGTTCAACTGGGAAAGCCTCAAGGCACGATTACGTGAACGGTTCTACCCAACCCACATAAAAGCATCCATGTATGAAGAGTTCCTTCATCTAAAGCAAGGGACGGCCACCGTCGTGGAGTACCATAAACGGTTCCTCGAACTGGCACGCTTCGCACCCGAACTTGTCCCCACTGAGGAGACCAAGGCGGAAAGGTTCGTATCGGGCCTCAACTTCGAAGCCCGGAAGGCACTAGTAGTAAGTAGGCCCCGGACCCTCAACGAGGCTTACGTCAGTGCCGCGAACCTCTATCGGATCCAACTACTTCAACGCGGAGCTCAGGAACAAACGCGAAGAAGGAACACCGGAAGTGGGGCACCACCGGTGAAAAGGTCAAGGAACAACATCGGCACGAGATCAAACAACCCGACTAACCCAAAGACCGCCCCCGGGGAGCAACGAAGCGAACCCAAGAAACTTTCCTTGCCCGAGATGCAACAAAAGCCACAGAGGCAAGGACTGCGCAGGCAACCCCTGGCGATGCTTCAACTGCGGGGAGGAAGGACACAAGGCCTTCCAATGCACTCGGCCCCAAAGACCGCGTCCCACCACCACACAACACGGGGGTACCGGTCACCAAGGGGGCTACGGCGCTTCCGGAAAAGTATTCGTCATGAGCCAAACGCAAGCCAACCTCGGAAACGAAGAAGACCTAGGAGGGGAAAACCCAAACCCCGAAGACGAGGACCATACGGACCCCGCCGAAGAAAGTCCCGAAAGCGAATTCTGTCTAAGATAAGCCATCACCCCGTGTAGCCGTTCCCTGTATCGTATCGACCACTTATTTAGTTTAATTACTTCGGGAGCATCATGTCTACTTAACTTAGCTACTTAGA
Source organism: Ipomoea nil (assembly GCF_001879475.1). Classification (NCBI taxonomy): domain Eukaryota; kingdom Viridiplantae; phylum Streptophyta; class Magnoliopsida; order Solanales; family Convolvulaceae; genus Ipomoea; species Ipomoea nil. The sequence goes on along the minus strand of NW_017616755.1, from coordinate 1,459,424 downwards.
AAATATTATGAATAAAGATTCGTTTCGTACAACTTACAATTCCGCTACGAGGGTAAAACACAAGTTATGTCATCCACCCAACCCTTCCTCACCAAAAGACGAAACGGGAAAAAGGACAAAAACTACCTCATTAAGATATGCCTAATGTCACCAGTAAGAATTGAACTCTAGACCTCACATTTACAAGTCCAAGTCCCAACCACTAACCCATGAGTGTTTCTTGAAACCTCAAGGGAACACTCCCTTGTTAAACCCCCCCTACATTCCTAAAACCCACAAAATCCCCAAATCATAAACCCTCCTCCTTCTTCCCCAAATCACCCAACTCTCTTCCCTTCTCTCTCTCTCTCTTGACCCCCCCCTAAAACCCTCACCGGCCAGCCACCGTGAGGAGCCGCAACCTCGCGACCCGCCCCAGCTACACGCCGTCGCCGGCCGACGCTCGACCGCCAGCCACGACGCCGCGCCGCCGCACGAGTTCGGCCACCGCTCCTCCGCCCGGCGAATGCCCAGCCCCAACCCGCTGCCACCGCCATACGACGCTGCCTGGGATCCCGCTGCCGTCATTCGCTCGCCGTTGCCTCCTCTCGTCGAACCTACGCTCGCCGGCGCTCTTCGCAATAACGAGCAAGAACCGCCGCCGGGGACCGCCGGAAAAGTCGCCGGAAAGGTCGCCGGAAAACCGCCGTCGCCGCCGTGCCGGAAAAAGGAGCAGCCGGAAACCGCCACCAACGAGCGATCATCATCATGCCAAAGAAGCCTCTCGGAATCCGCTCCCTGGAGTGGAGCAATGCCGATTATACCGTAATCGGAGGTAAAACACTTGAACCCGACCAATTCTCTCCGGAATTGGTTGACATGCTTAGACACCATGGACTTTTAGATACGTATCTCACCATCAAAGGAGATACGTACCCCGAATTGGTGAAGGAGTTCTATCAACACCTTGTAGCCACCAAACGAGGTGACAAGGTAGAGATCACCACCAAAGTCCGCGGCAAAGAAATTGTGCTTTCCGAAGGCCGTTTGGCCAAGCTCTTGAAATTGACCACCACGGGTGTGTCCAACTACGACCGGAAGGGGTGGATTGACACCCAAACCACGGGATACAATGACTATCTCGGGTACTTACTCGGGAAAGAGGATGGGTTCACCTCGGCCACCCGACCACACCGGAAATGGCTATCGGCGGAGCAAAAGATATTGGTTATGATTGTAACCGATAGCCTCTTGCCCACCAATAATAAGAGCAAGGATGTGGGAAGCTTGGAGTGTGCCTTTGCGTACCTCCTAAAACACAAAATCAAGTTCAACTTGCCGGCCCTCATGCTCAAGCACATGGAATTCTGTAAAACGAACAACCGGCTTAGCCTACCCTACGGGATGATCCTAAGTTGGATCATGGAGAAAAAGGGGGTGGATCTAAGCCACACCGAGGTAAAGACCCCCAATGGTATGGTTTTCAATGCCCAAAACCTTCGCCGCAACGACATCTACTACACCGAGGGAGGACATTACCTCACCCTCGAAGAGATTTGCCAAAAGCCCGAGGAAGAACGACGGGAATTGGTTGACCGGTTGGATATCTCCAACAAGAAGCTCAAGCGAGCCATGCAGGACTGTGGGGGCCCGGAGGGAAATGAGGAACAGGAGGAGGATGACGGGCCCGACCCGACAGTGCAACCACGATCCAGAAGGGACCCGAGGGATCAAAACGAGAGCTCGGTCAATGAGCGCATTCTCGCACAGCTCAACCGGCAAAACCAAATCATGGAAGAAGGGTTCTAATCCTTGATTCGCACCACACGCGCACTCGATCAGAGGGTGGCAGCAATCGAGGCCGCCTTGGTCACTCGTGGGGCGCCCAGTTCCAGCGCAGGAAACCGAGGTACACCCATAACTTCTCTATCACAAAGCCACCAAAAGTACAGCCTACCCCAACTAAGACAAACGTAGGGCCACACTCCTACCCAGGAGCCCGAACTACGAGATGTCTAGGGGTGAAAGGGTGGACTATGACACCGGGCTTCGGGGACGAAGCCCCTTGTAAGGGGGGGAGAGTGTAACACCCCGTGTTACGGCCTTTAATCCTGGATTAATTATTTAATTAATCCCGCTAATAATAATTAAATATGATTAATTATGTTAGGTTCCCCTTTAATTAATTATTAGGGTCCACCATGAACCGTGGACCCTTGCTTAAATTAGAGGCTTAAGCTTATTAGGAATAAAGATAGTAAACCTTTTACTATTCAGATTGTGATTAGGATCCGCTTTAATTAATATGGACCCTTATCCCTAAAGCAAGTCCCTGAGTCCTATAAGGAATAGAATTAGTAAACCCATACCATTCAGGCCCTAATTAGGAGTCTTAAATATATAAATAGGGAACTTAGGAGACACCCGGAACCCCCCCACACGCCTAGACGCCCCATCGCCCCAGGAGAGCTCCAAGAATTCCCTTAGAAGAAATCAAGAAAGCAAGAAAGCTTAAAGAAAGATCCTTCATAGCCAAGGAATTAATTAAGGCTAAGAGGTAACCCATGTCTCAACAAAACCTATTTTCATAGCTATGATTTCCCCTTAGGGTTTCCCCCATATTGTTGTAAATGGCGATTGATGATGATTATTATTGATGTCGATATAATGATTCCATGAGGAATCTTGATAATCTTGATATTGGGAGTTTCTTGATAATTATGATGTCTTGATGATTAATTGGGGTTTAGATGATTATGAGTTGTTCATGATGATTATGATGTTTTTGATGATTAATTGGTATCCTTGATGATTATGTGTTGTTCCTACCGAATCTTGCAATTAGAAGACGAATTGTATTCTTGTTGATATAAAAGTGATTAGAACCCTAGGTTGTATCGTATGATATTACTCTTGGATTATTGGGTGGGGAAATCGCATGTTTGGGTGTTGATTATGCATGATAGGTTAGGTGCCGTTCGTTTCACGTATTTGATCCGTTAATTGTCTACGTGTTGTCGTTAATTGCGTTGTAAAGTGTCTAAGCATGGTTTCGGGTTCCACAATGGTTCCCAGGGCGAAAAGTGATGAAAAGAGTCAGTGGGGGATAGGTGGGGGTAGGGGACCCACCACCTACCCGTGGCAACTCCGGGCAGTTCCGGCAGCGGGCAGCTGCCCGCCGGGCACCCGCTGCCCGGAACAGTGATGGCCGGCGGGTAGCCGGCGGGTGGACCCCCACCCACCGGCTACCCGCTGGAATTTTCCCCCCCTCGGTACCCCGGCTTCCCCGTTTGATGTTTCCCCGATCCCCGTGGTGTCCCAACGGACCCCGTTTGTCGTGCCTATGTCTAGTTTGATATTTCGGGTACCGTTCGTAGGTTTATGAGTCTGTTATATTGCATGCTAGTTGAATTTGTATCCCGTTGACCTAGGTGGAAGAAGTATGAACCCCTTAGGACCATTCTTAGTTGGTGATGGTTCACGCATAGGTTTATTTATACGTTTATTCCCCTTCCCAACGTGTAATGTGGGTTGTATGTGCTTGCTATGTGTTATGTGTGCGTGTTGCCCCAATTCGGTTGCGATCGGATTGGTTATTCCTGAGCTGCGGTTCAGAAGCCGGCTACAGTCAAATGGGAATTCCTGGCTGCAGTCGGATGACGGTATCCTGGGCTGCGGTCCAGAAGCTGGTTGTAGTCAGATGGGAATTCCTGGCTGCAATCAGATGACATTTTCCCGAGCTGCGGTTCGGAGGCTGGCTGTAGTCAGATGGGAATTCCTGGCTACAGTCAGATTACACATTCTTATGAGCTGCGGTTCATCGGTCGGTTGCGATCGACCCCTCCGTGTTGCGATGCGGGGCAGGGTGCTGCGGGGCCGTGTCAGAGCTATATGCGCTGACCCTCATGTATGGGCATGCGATTGGTCCTGTGGCGCCAACAAAGTGTGTTATGTGTTGTGACATGAACGAGTTGTGATTACGAGTGTCTTAGGGGATGTGACTATGGGGTTTATATCGGGGATTGTTCATGTTGGGTTATGATCATTGTTTATGCTTTGCCTTATCCGCCTTATCTGTTGTGAACTGCATATGCTCGTTATAACTGTTGCTTGTGTCTGACTTCATCTGTCGAGTCACTCCCGGTTTTAAAGCTAGAGTTCGTAGGATATATCTTCATGCTCAAAATGGTTTTCGTATATTTATATATATATTGCTATATGTATTGTATTTCAACGCGTTGGAGTGGGTTACCAGCATCTCTCGCTGAACAGATATATTTGGCTTTCAGGCACAGAGGATTAGAGCACTGGAGCGCGCTAGAACTGGAGCGTAGAAGTAGTATAGTTTCCCTTTCGGCCTGCGTGCCATGTTATGCATTTATATTTCGGAGGATAGTAGTTAGACAGCCTGTGCACCTGGGCTCTCTAGTCCAGGTGTGGCATAGCATCCCGTACACTTATGTTATGCTTTGGGATTTAATGAGATGTCACCTTTATTATTAAGTTTTAAATGTCTTGAAAATCTGGGGTGTTACAGGGTAGGTGGCGGGTCCCCTACCCCCCACTGACTCTTTTCATCACTTTTCGCCCCGGGAACCGTTGTGGAACCCGAAACCATGCTTAGACACTTTTCAACGTAATTAACGACAACACATAGAGAATTAACGGATCAAATACGATAGACGAACGGCACATAACCTAACATGCTTTTCTAATCATAATCAACACCCAAACATGCGATTTCCCACCCGATAATCCAAGAATCAAAGCATACGGTACAACCTAGGGTTCTAATCACTTTTATATCAACAAGAATACGATTCGTCTTCTAATTGCAAGATTCGGTAGGAACAACACATAATCATCAAGGATAGCAATTAATCATCAAGAACATCATAATCATCAAGAACAACACATAATCATCAAGAACATCACAATTATCAAGAAACTCCCAATATCAAGATTATCAAGATTCCCCATGGAATCATTAAATCAACATCAATAATAATCATAGTAATTCGTCATTCACAATCATACGGGGGAAACCCTAAGGGGAAATCATAGCTATGAAAATAGGTTTTGTTGAGACATGGGTTACCTCTTAGCCTTAATTAGTTCCTTGGCTATGAAGGGTCTTTCTTTAAGCTTTCTTGCTTTCTTGCTTTCTTCTAAGGGAATTCTTGGAGCTCTCCTGGGGAGGTGGGGCGTTTATGCGTGTGGGGGGTTCTAGGTGCCTCTTAAGTCCCCTATATATATATTTAGGAGTCCTAATTAGGAACTAATATTATAGGCTTGCTAATTCTATTCCTTTTGGGACTAAGGATTGGGTTCCATGGTCCATAGTGGACCATATTAATTAATTAAAGAGAATCCTAATCATAGTCTGAATAGTAAAAGACCTACTTCCTTTATTCCTAATAGATAACTAGGTCTAGGATTCCTAATCAGAATCTGAATAGTAAAAGGTTTACTTTCTTTATTCCTAATAGGCTTAAGGCTCTAATTTAGGCCAGGGCCCACGGTTCATGGTGGGCCTTATTAATTAATTAAAGGGAAACCTAACCGAATTAAATCATATTTAATTATTATTAACGGGATTAATTAAATAATTAATCTGGGATTGAAGGCCGTAACACGGGGTGTTACACTCTCCCCCCCTTACGAGAAGCTTCGTCCCCGAAGCTTGGAAATCATTGCAGGGTTAACGAGTCAAGAGAAGAACCGTGGTCCTATAGAGAAGGTATTCCACGGGGAAATTGTATACTTGCACGCCTATGTGTGTTGGGTTTTTGGGAACGATTTGGTTTACAGGGCTAAGAGAGTGGGTTTCAAACTTGAGGACACAGTGAATTCAGGAATGAGGATCGAGTTTTCGAGGTTGCAACTTAGGTTGTGAGGTTGCCACTTGTATGGAATCGTTAAAACATGGGATTGAGAATGGGGTCTGAAGGGTAGAAAGGGTTTTGAAATAAGGAAGGGGCCGATTTTCCGAGGGAGGGAAAGGAATTCGGCTAGTATGGGTTAAGGTTTCTCGATCCCAAGTGAATAATCTGGTTAGATGCTTTGATCACGATGCGCCGACGAGTGGATGATCCTCCTTCCTTGGTGTTGGTGCTTGCTTGACTTTAAGGTCCTTGTTAGACCTTGCTTCCCAGGCTAAGGTTTCATCCTTCTCTTCTTTCTTGAGGGAATTTCCCGTGGTGATTCAACCCTTACTTCTTTAATGCGCCCAAGGTCTTGACCGAGTTGGGTCAACCAAGCCAATCTCTTAGGGCGCACTTCCCAAATTCTTCCTAAAGTCTCTTGGGAGTCGATGTACTTTGGGTTGAATTTCTCTTCATATTGAATTTCATCTCCTCTTTAGTGGATGAAATTCTTAGTAAGACTTCATGTCTTACCCGAGGTTCGGCATTGTTGTGCCCTGTTTGTGTTATTTTTAATGATGAAGGTGTCCTTGCGTGCCCTTTTTCTTTTAAAGCGCAGTCGGTTACCAAATTTCGTTGTGGGATGACTCGGAGACTTTACGAGTCACCTCATTTCCTTGTGGGTCCTTAATGACCCTTGAAGTCTTGGCGCGAATGTGTTCTTCACCCTTTTGCTTAGCACCATGAGCTACGTAGTTCTTGATTCTATACAACTTGTAAGGAGTCCTCTGATTCGCTCGAACGATGTCCATGGTTTGGAGGAGTCCCGGTCCCTCAGCATTTTGACTTTTAAGGTTTTCGTGGGTTCTTAGTACGAGTTCCCAACTCGCCTCCTTGGTTTGCGCAATCCTTTACGCCAAACATCCCTAGTCGGTTGTATCGTAGGATCCGATTTCAATTACTCGTGCAGTGTAATTGATTGTGATTTCCCGATGGTGTCTCGTGCGTCTAGGTTTTTGATGTAGGACGCTATGTTTGGGTGGTCCATGGTTCCTTACCCAAGACTCACATTCCTCAATCGAGGCACACAAGTGCGCCACAAATCAATAAAATGAGGGGTTAAGAAATCAGCACATTATACCAGTGGGCGCGAGGTGGGCGGTCGTCCGCCTGCCAAGCTCTTGCCAAGGACCCGCCAAGGTCCCGTCAAGGACCCGTTGGGGACCCGCGGGAAAGTGACTAGGAATAGTCAATTCCTTCGGGAAAGACCCCAAAAATGCACAGATTCATGTCCTGACAAGTCCCATGCCCTTGTGCACAATAAAAGGGACTTGGATACATAGGATGACCCATCTTACAATGTTTATTGATCCTTAAGCACGAGTTCTAGAGGTAGATATACATACATATATATATCTATGTTTTCTTGGTCTGGGTTTAAAGGGGTGTAAGAAGTGCAAAGGCTAGGTTTCAAAGTCGAGGGGCGGATAGGGTCGATGTTTCCAAGGTCGTAATACAGGAAGGAAGGTTTCCACCTTGTACGGGTTTGTCTGTAACGAGGGATCAAGAGCGAGGTTTGGAGTGATAGGACGGATTCTTTAGCGAAATGGTACTTGATTGGCAAGGGGAGGGAAAGGGGCTAAGGACTCTTGGCTTCGAGTGATTATGCCTGTTTGGGGCTTGGTTGTGGCGTGCAGTCGAACTGGTGATCCCTTTTCCTTAGCTTTGTTTGATTCTAAGATTTTCGTTTGATCTTCTCTTCCCGTGTCGAAGTCCCCTTCGTCTCTATGGCTTCCAGGGGAATTCTCGTGATGGTTTCCATGCACGTTCCCCTCGGATGTCCAGAAGTCTGGACCCAGTCGGTTTAGTGGGTCAAACCCCTAGGTCTTGACTCCTAATCCTTGCCGAGGGTTCTTAAGGGTAAGGGGGGTTTCGGGTTAGTCTTTCTTGTTCTATTGGGTTTCATCCCTTCCTTGGTGGATAAAATTCTTAGCAAGGCTTTATGTCCTCTTTGAGGTTCGGCCTGTTGCACCTATTTGACGATGTTTTCTGTAGCGAGGGCCCCTGACACATTGAACGTATCGGTTTGCCCGCTCTCGTCAACGCATGGCGTTCTTCGGTGGCATACGTACAGGCTATGGTTTCTCGTGAAGCCTTCACGGTTTTCGTGCAAGGGTGGGGTGATACGTATTCGTAACCTCCACCTACTTCGCCGATTCCTATCTAACAGCTTATTTTAATATTGAATCAACGAATGTCGGTTCTTCACGCCCCTGGGCAGGGTAAGGGCCTTATGCTGCTCCACGGTTTTTAACAGGGTTTCCAAACGGAGTGGGGATATGAACTTAGAGTAAGGGCAATAACAATTTAGGGTTTCCGAGGGTTTGGGTTAAGCGCAACAAAGGGTGAGCAAGGTCATGACGGTTGCGAATTTGCTCTTAAGGTAATTAAGGATTCGGGGTGGGAGTTTTCAACAAATAGGGGTATCAAGATGCTGGGGTTTCAGGGCGGATGATATTTTAAATTTGGGTGGTGGGGTCGCAAGGTGTCGCGATATACTTACCTTGCACCCAAGGATTCGACTAATGGTGTCGTTCCATTGCTACTTTAATAGGTGTCCTAGTTCTCCTTCCTGTTTGTTGTAGCCGCATCCCGGGTTTTCCGAGATAAGGCAACTTGTTGGAAGGTGCATGTCATTTGTCTGACTCGGGGGTTATCATGGTTACCCTGGGTTGGTGCGTATTGCAGTCCGTCCCTTTTAGCAGTCCTGACTGTAACGCCTCTTCTTAGTAGTCATCCAAATCTTCCTTTTCTTTGGTCAGGGTCCTTGTCAAGTCTTTTGACGGGAGTTAGGACGAGGCGATTTATCGGGTAAGTGTACGTTACCCAGTTGTTGAAGTAAACTTATCTATTCGCACCCTTACCTGGTGTGGTAAGCGTAGGGGGAGGTTCCTTTAAGTTAGAGAGGGATAAAGTGAGGGGAGGTTATGTGTAGGTTTCACAATCTTACTGCGCGTCCTAAGATTCCTGGATCCTATGTTCCTAAGTACCTAGAGTTCAAGCCTAGTGTCCTAAAGTCCGGTCTTAAGAGTCTTATCCTAGGGTCAAACTTAAGCTCTGATACCAACTGTAACACCCCAGATTTTCAAGACATTTAAAACTTATAAAATAAGGGTATTATCTCATTAAATCCCAAAACGTAATACAGGTGTACGGGGTGCTATGCCACACCTGAGCTAGAGAACCCAGGTGCACAGGCTACTAACTAATATCCTCAATAATGTAAATGCATAATATGACACGTAGGCCAAAAAGGAAACTATCTACTTCTACGTTCCGAGTTCTAGCGCGCTCCAGTGACTTATTCTTCTGTGCCTGAAAGCCAAATATATCTGTTCAGCGAGAGATGCTGGTAACCCACTCCAACGCGTTGAAATACAATACATATAGAGATATATATAGATATATGAAAATCATTTTGAGCATGAAGATATATCCTACGAACTCTAGCTTTAAAATCGGGAATGACTTGACAGATAAGGCCAGACACAAGCAACAGTTATAACGAGCATATGCAGTTCACAATAGATAAGGCAGATAAGGCAAAGCATACACAATAATCATAACCCATCATAAACAATCCCCAATATGAGACCCACAGTCACATCCCAAGGCACTCATAGTCACAACTCGTCCATATCACACACATAACGCACATTGTTGGCGCCACAGGACCGATCGCATGCCCATACATGAGGGTCAGCGCATATAGCTCTGACACAGCCCCGCAGCACCATGCCCCGTATCGCAACACGGGGAGGTCGATCGCAACCGACCTATGAACCGCAGCTCATCATAATGTTTGATCGCAACCAAACAGTGGACCGCAGCCCAAGAGAGTGTCATCTGACCGCAGCCAGGATAAAGGACGAACCGCAGCTCGTATAGAAACGTTTGATCGCAACCAAACGGTGGACCGCAGCCCAAGAGAATGTCATCTGACCGCAGCCCGGAATACCAATCTGACCGCAGCCAGCTTCTGAACCGCAGCTCAGGATAACCAATCCGATCGCAACCGAATTGGGGTAGCACACACACGTAACACATAGCAAGCACATACAACCCACGTTACACATCGGGAAGGGGGATAAAGCGTATAACAACCCTATGCGTGATCCATCACTTACTAAGAATAGTCCTAAGGGGTTCATACTTCCTTCACCTAGGTCAACGGGATACCAATTCATCTAGCATGCAATACAACAGACTCATAAACCTACGAACGGTACCCGACACATCAAACTAGACATAGGCACGATAAACGGAGTCCGTTGGGACACCACGGGGATCGGAGAAACATCAAACGGGGAAGCCGAGGTCCCGGGTGGGGTGAGATTCCAGCGGGTAGCCGGTGGGTGGGGATCCACCCGCCGGCTGCCCGCCGGCTGTCACTGTTCCGGGCAGCGGGTGCCCGGCGGGCAGCTGTGTAACACCCCGTGTTACGGCCTTCAATCCCGGATTAATTATTTAATTAATCCCGTTAAATAATAATTAAATATGATTTAATTATGTTAGGTTTACCTTTAATTAATTAGTAAGGTCAACCATGAACCGTGGACCCTTGCCCGAATAAGAATCTTAAGCCTTTTAGGAATAAAGGAAGTAGGCCTTTTACTATTCAGATTATGATTAGGATCCTCTTTAATTAATATGGTCCACTATGGACCATGGACCCTTATCCCTAAAACAAGCCCTAGCCCTATAAGGAATAGAATTAGTAAACCCATACCATTCAGGCCCTAACTAGGAGTCTTAAATATATAAATAGGGAACTTAGGAGGCACCTAGAATCCCCACCACAATAATCCCTCACCACCCAAAGAGTTCCAAGAATCCCCTTAGGAGAAATCAAGAAATCAAGAAAGCTTAAAGAAAGATCCTTCATAGCCAAGGAATTAATTAAGGCTAAGAGGTAACCCATGTCTCAACAAAACCTATTTTCATAGCTATGATTCCCCCTTAGGGTTTCCCCCATATTACTATGAATGGCAAGATCTGATGATTATTATTGATGCTTGATGTGATGATCCCATGAGGGATCTTGATAATCTTGATATTGGGAGATTCTTGATAATTATGGTGTTCTTGATGATTATATGGAGTTCTTGATGATTATGTGTTGTTCTTGATAATTGTGTGATGCTCTTGATGGTTATGTGTTATTCTTACAGAATCTTGCAATTAGAAGACGAATCGTATCCTTGTTGATATAAAAGTGATTAGAACCCTAGGTTGTATCGTATGTTATGATTCTTGGATTTTGGGGTGGGGAAATCGCATGTTTGGGTGTTGATTATGTCTAGAAAAGCATGATAGGTTATGCGCCGTTCGTTTCTCGTATTTGATCCGTTAATTGTCTACGTGTTGTCGTTAATTGCGTTGTAAGGTGTCTAAGCATGGTTTCGGGTTCCACAATGGTTCCCGGGGCGCAGAAGTGATGAAAAGAGTCAGTGGGGGGTAGGTGGGGGGGGGTAGGGGACCCGCCACCTACCCACGGCCGTGAAACACCGCCTGGCAGCGGGTAGCCGGCGGGCGGGCAGCTGCCCGGAACAGTACTTTCCGGCGGGCAGCCGGCGGGTGGCCCCCACCCACCTGCTACCCGCTGGAAATTCCCCCACCTTGGGTTCCCGGCTTCCCCGTTTGATGTTCCCCTGTTCCCCGTGGTGTCCCAACGGACTCTGTATATCGTGCCTATGTCTAGTTTGATGTTTCGGGTACTGTTCGTAGGTTTATGAGTCTATTATATTGCATGCTAGTTGAATTGTATCTCGTTGACCTAGGTGGAAGGAGTATGAACCCCTTAGGACTATTCTTAGTATGTGATGGATCACGCATAGGTTTTGTTATGCGCTTTCTCCCCCTTCCCAATGTGTAATATGGGTTGCATGTGCTTGCTATGTGTTATGTGTGGGTGTTACCCCAATTCGGTTGCGATCGGATTGGTTATCCTGAGCTGCGGTTCAGAAGCTGGCTGCGGTCAGATTGATACTCTTGGGCTGCGGTCCACCGTTTGGTTGCGATCAAACGTTTCTATACGAGCTGCGGTTCGTCCTTTTTCCTGGCTGCGGTCAGATGACATTCTCTTGGGCTGCGGTCCACTGTTTGGTTGCGATCAAACACTATGATGAGCTGCGGTTCATCGGTCGGTTGCGATCGACCCCTCTGTGTTGCGATACGGGGCAGGGTGCTGCGGGGCCGTGTCAGAGCTATATGCGCTGACCCTCATGTATGGGCATGCGATTGGTCCTGTGGCGCCAACAAAGTGTGTTATGTGTTGTGACATGGACGAGTTGTGATTACGAGTGTCTTGGGGGATGTGACTATGGGATTTATATTGGGGATTGTTCATGTTGGGTTATGATCATTGTTTATGCCTTATCTGTTGTGAACTGCATATGCTCGTTATAACTGTTGCTTGTGTTTGGCCTTATCTGTCGAGTCATTCCCGGTTTTTAAAGCTAGAGTTTGTAGGATATATCTTCATGCTCAAAATGGTTTTCGTATATCTATATATATCTCTATATGTATTGTATTTCAACGCGTTGGAGTGGGTTACCAGCATCTCTCGCTGAACAGATATATTTGGCTTTCAGGCACAGAAGATTAAGTCACTGGAGCGCGCTAGAACTTGGAGTATAGAAGTAGATAGTTTTCCCTTTTGGCCTGCGTGCCACGTTTACGTAATTACGCTTTGAGGATATTAGTTAGTTAGCCTGTGCACTTGGGTTCTCTAGCCCAGGTGTGGCATAGCACCCCGTACGCTTGTATTTATTTCTTGGGATTTAATGAGATTCTACCTTTATTATAAGTTTTAAAAAGTCTTGAAAATCTGGGGTGTTACAAGCTGCCCGCCCGCCGGCTGCCCGCTGCCGGAGCTACCCGAGATTGCCGCGGGTAGGTGGCGGGTCCCCTACCCCCACCTACCCCCCACTGACTCTTTTCATCACTTTTCGCCCCGGGAACCGTTGTGGAACCCGAAACCATGCTTAGACACTTTTCAACGTAATTAACGACAACACATAGACAATTAACGGATCAAATACGATAGACGAACGGCACATAACCTAACATGCTTTTCTAATCATAATCAACACCCAAACATGCGATTTCCCACCCGATAATCCAAGAATCAAAGCATACGGTACAACCTAGGGTTCTAATCACTTTTATATCAACAAGAATACGATTCGTCTTCTAATTGCAAGATTCGGTAGGAACAACACATAATCGTCAAGGATAGCAATTAATCATCAAGAACATCATAATCATCAAGAACAACACATAATCATCAAGAATCCCAATTAATCATCAAGAACATCACAATTATCAAGAAACTCCCAATATCAAGATTATCAAGATTCCCCATGGAATCATTAAATCAACATCAATAATAATCATAGTAATTCGTCATTCACAATCATGCGGGGGAAACCCTAAGGGCAAATCATAGCTATGAAAATAGGTTTTGTTGAGATATGGGTTACCTCTTAGCCTTAATTAGTTCCTTGGCTATGAAGGGTCTTTCTTTAAGCTTTCTTGCTTTCTTGCTTTCTTCTAAGGGAATTCTTGGAGCTCTCTTGGGGAGGTGGGGCGTTTATGCGTGTGGGGGGTTCTAGGTGCCTCTTAAGTCCCCTATATATATATTTAGGAGTCCTAATTAGGAACTAATATTATAGGCTTGCTAATTCTATTCCTTTTGGGACTAAGGATTGGGTTCCATGGTCCATAGTGGACCATATTAATTAATTAAAGAGAATCCTAATCATAGTCTGAATAGTGAAAGACCTACTTCCTTTATTACTAATAGATAACTAGGTCTAGGATTCCTAATCAGAATCTGAATAGTAAAAGGTTTACTTTCTTTATTCCTAATAGGCTTAAGGCTCTAATTTAGGCAAGGGCCCACGGTTCATGGTGGGCCTTATTAATTAATTAAAGGGAAACCTAACCGAATTAAATCATATTTAATTATTATTAACGGGATTAATTAAATAATTAATCCGGGATTGAAGGCCGTAACACGGGGTGTTACACGTACAGCCGAACTGGTGATCCCTTTTCCTTGGCTTCGTTTGATTCTAAGATTTTCGTTTGATCTTCTCTTCCCGTGTCGAAGTCCCCTTCGTCTCTATGGCTTCCAAGGGAATTCTCGTGATGGTTTCCGTGCATGTTCCCCTCGGATGTTCAGGAGTCTGGACCCAGTCGGTTAGTGGGTCAAATCCCTAGGTCTTGACCCCTAATCCTTGCCGAGGGTTCTTAAGGGTCAAAGGGGTTTCGGGTTGGTCTTTCTTTTTCTATTGGGTTTCATCCCTTCCTTGGTGGATGAAATTCTTAGCAAGGCTTTATATCCTCTTTGAGGTTCGGCCTGTTGCACCCATTTGACGATGTTTTCTGTAGCGAGGGCCCCTGACACCTTGAACGTATTTGTTTGCCTGCTCTTGTCAACGCATGGCGTTCTTCGGTGGCGTACGTACCAGCTATGGTTTCTTGTAACGCCTTCACGGTTTTCGTGCAAGGGTGTGATGATACGTATTCGTAACTTCCACCTACTTCGCCGATTCCTATCTAACAACTTATTTTAATATTGGATCAATGAATGTCGGTTCTTCACGCCCCTGGGCAGGGTAAGGGCTTTATGCTGCTCTACAGTTTTTAACAGGGTTTCCAAAAGGAGTGGGGATATGAACTTAGAGTAAGGGCGATGATTCCAATGCTCATATCAATTTAGGGTTTCTGAGGGTTTGGGTTAGGTGCAACAAAGGGTGAGCAAGGTCTTGACGGTTGTGAATTTGCTCTTACGGTAATTAAGGATTCGGGGTGGGAGTTTTCAACAACTAGGGGTATCAAGATGCTGGGGTTTCAGGGCGGATGATATTTTAAACTGGGGTGGTGGGGTCCAAGGTGTCGCGATATACTTACCTTGCACCCAAGGATTCGACTAATGGTGTCGTTCATCCGCTACTTTAATCAGTGTTCTAGTTCTCCTTCCTGTTTGTTGTAGCCGCAACCTGGGTTTGCCGAGATAAAGCAACTTGTCGGAGGGTGCATGCCATTTGTCTGAATCGGGGGTTATCGTGGTTAACCCTGGGTTGGTGAGTATTGCAGTCCGTCCCTTTTAGCAGTCCTGACGTCTTGATGCAACGTCTTTTCACCGCCTTTCCTTAGTAGTCATCCAAATCTTCCTTTTCTTTGGTCACGGTCCTTGTCAAGTCCTTTGACGGGAGTTAGGACGAGGCGATTTATCGGGTAAGTGTACGTTACCCAGTTGTGGAAGTAAACTTATCTATTCTCACCCTTACCTGGTGTGGTAAGCGTAGGGGGAGGTTCCTTTAAGTTAGAGAGGGATGAAGTGAGGGGAGGTTATGTGTAGGTTTCACAATCTCACTGCGCGTCCTAAGATTCCTGAATCCTATGTTCCTAAGTACCTGGAGTTCAAGCCTAGTGTCCTAAAGTCCGGTTTTAAGAGTCTTATCCTAGGGTTAAACTTAGGCTCTGATACCAACTGTAACACCCCAGATTTTCAAGACTTTTTAAAACTTATAATAAAGGTAGAATTTTATTAAATCCCAAGATATAATACAAGCGTTCGGGGTGCTATGCCACACCTGGGCTAGAGAACCCAAGTGCACAGGCTAACTAACTAATATCCTCAAAGTATGATTTCATAAACGTGGCACGCAGGCCGAAACGGAAACTATCTACTTCTACACTCCAAGTTCTAGCGTGCTCCAGTGACTTAATCTTCTGTGCCTGAAAGCCAAATATATCTGTTCAGCGAGAGATGCTGGTAACCCACTCCAACGCGTTGAAATACAATACATATAGAGATATATATAGATATACGAAAACCATTTTGAGCATGATGATATATCCTACGAACTCTAGCTTTAAAACCGGGGATGACTCGACATATAAGGCTAGACACAAGCAACAGTTATAACAAGCATATGCAGTTCATAACTGGCAGGGCAGATAAGGCAATGCATAAACAATAATCATGACCCCAACATAAACGATCCCCAACCTAAATCCCATAGTCACATCCCCCAAGACACTCATAATCACGACTCATCCATATCACAACACATAGCACACTTTGTTCCGGGCAGCGGGTCGCCGGCTGCCCGCCAGAATTCACTTTTCCGGGCAGCGGGTCGCCGGCGGGCAGCTACCCGCCCGCCGGCCACCCGCTGCCGGGCGGTGTTTCACGGCTGTGGGTAGGTGGTGGGTCCCCTACCCCCCACCTACCCCCCACTGACTCTTTTCACACACTTTACGCCCCGGGAACCGTTGTGGAACCCGAAACCATGCTTAGACACTTTACAACGCAATTAACGACAACACGTAGACAATTAACGAATCAAATACGAGAAACGAACGACACATAACTTATCATGCTTTTCTAAATATAAACAACACCCAAACATGCAATTTCCCCACCCGATAATCCAAGAATAAGATCATACGATACAACCTAGGGTTCTAATCACTTTTATATCAACAAGTATACGGCTCGTCTTCTAATTGCAAGATTCGGTAAGAATAACACATAAACATCAAGAGCATCACACAATTATCAAGAGCAACACATAATCATCAAGAACTCTATATAATCATCAAGAATTCCATAATCATCAAGAATCTCCCAATATCAAGATCACCAAGATCCCTTTTGGGATCATCGCATCAAACATCAATAATAATCATCATATCTCGCCAATGTACAATAATATGGGGGAAACCCTAAGGGGGAATCATAGCTATGAAAATAGGTTTTGTTGAGACATGGGTTACCTCTTAGCCTTAATTAATTCCTTGGCTATGAAGGATCTTTCTTTAAGCTTTCTTGATTTCTTGATTTCTCCTAGGGGAATTCTTGAAACTCTTTGGGTGGTGAGAGATTAATGTGATGGGGATTCTAGGTGCCTCCTAAGTTCCCTATTTATATATTTAAGACTCCTAGTTAGGGCCTGAATGGTATGGGTTTACTAATTCTATTCCTTATAGGGCTAGGGCTTGTTTTAGGGATAAGGGTCAATGGTCCATAGTGGACTATATTAATTAAAGAGAATCCTAATCCCAATCTGAATAGTAAAAGGCCTACTTCCTTTATTCCTAATAGGCTTAAGACTCTTATTCGGGCAAGGGTCCACGGTTCATGGTGGACCTCACTAATTAATTAAAGGTAAACCTAACATAATTAAATCATATTTAATTATTATTAACGGGATTAATTAAATAATTAATCCGGGATTGAAGGCCGTAACACGGGGTGTTACAGATACACTTGCAGATTGTCGCCTTAGCGTTACCTAGTGTGGTATACGTGGCATAACACCCCTGTTTGGATTTCTTTTATCCAGTTTCTGTTTATCTTCCGTTGTGCTAGTTTTGTTGTTAATCTGCATGTGTTAAGACTTGTTTTTAGGTCTTGTTTTTGGGGGGTGTTACAGTTGGTATCAGAGCCTTGGTTTAGAGCCTAGGAAGAGTTAAGTCTAGACTTTCTAAGTGTTTAAGTGTGTTTTTGAGACCTTTAAGCGAATTTAAGAAGATAAGTGTTAAACTTAGGACTCTAGGTTGCGTGGTGAGATGTGTGTTGCTTTCTGTCTTGCTTGCTTGCTTGCTCTTTTGGTAACCTTGTTGTTGTAGCAGAAGTGCGATGACTCCTCGTCCTCGCGCTCGCTCCCCAGAGACCCCGACAAACGAGCAACTCGCCCAGAATCTCCATCAGCTGACGCAGACGATGCAGTCGCCTTAGCGTTACCCAGTGTGGTATACGTGGCATAACACCCCTGTTTGGATTTCTTTTATCTAGTTTCCATTTATCTTTTGCTATGCTAGTTTTGTTGTTAATCTGCATGTGTTAAGACTTGTTTTTAGGTCTTGTTTTTCGGGGGTGTTACACGTCGTGACATCACCCATCACGAGTTGATATGCCTTCCTTATGCCCGGTTCCAACCTTATGGCTACCCCCAACCTTATATCTTCTTCCAACCATTACCTCCAGGACCCCTGTACAACTAAGTCCAACCTCTTCCCTCCTGGGACCGTCGTCTCCCACCAACGACCACCAACGAGACCACCGATTTCATAGTACATGAGGGTACCGATCACACACATGGCGACACACGCCTCGGCGACACACACCTTTCCCAAAATACGTGAACCTGACACACAGGTCACAACTTCATAATCACGTCATGGCCACCACGAGGACCACTGCAATACCTTGGTGACTAGTTTCCCATACCACTAATCATGCAATCCAAAAGATCCCACAAGATTTCAAAGTAAGAAAGGATTCAAAACAAGGATTGGCAAGAGTTAGACAACCGGATATATTGAGCATAACGAACTCTAGCCCCAACACAAACACCCATTTCTATCCAACAACTAAGAACTAAACAACTAACTCAAAACACCAACTACAAAACTAACTATGCAACAAAACAACAAGCAAGAACAAGCATACAAAGCAAGCATCAAACAACTAACAAACGGTAGGACCAGGAACCTGACGAGAACAACTCTGGATAACGCTCCCACATGGTTGATTCGAACTCCCAAGTAGCTTCTTCAACTCCATGATGTGACCACCAAACCTTTACCATTTTCACCGACTTCCTTTGCGTATCCCGGGTCTTGAAATCCAAGATTTTGAGCGGTCTTTCTTCATAAGACATATCATCGTCCAAAGGGATCACTTCCGGTGGGAGAACATGTGCCGGGTCGTGGACGTACTTCTTAAGCTGTGATACGTGGAAAACATTATGGACTCGCTCCAACTCCATAGGTAGAGCCAACCGATAAGCTAGGTTCCCAACCCTCTCAAGTATCTCATAAGGTCCTATGAAACGGGGGCTTAGCTTGCCCTTCCTTCCAAACCTCATCACTCCCCGAGAGGGCGATACTCTTAGCCAAACTTTATCTCCCACGGCGAACTCTACTTGCCTTCTTGCTCGGTCGACATAGGACTTTTGACGATCTTGTGCCGCTTTCATCCTACTCTAAATCTGTTTAACCTTTTCCGCGGTATCAAGCAAGAACTGCACAGTCCCAAGACTACCGGATTGACCTCAACCTCCCAACACAACGGACTGCGACACCTTTGACCGCAAAGAGCTTCATAAGTAGCCATGCGAATACTTGAGTGATAACTGTTGTTGTAGGAGAACTCTATTAAGTCTAGGTGGTCCTCCCATGATCCTTGAAAATCCAGCATGCATGCCCTCAACATATCCTCGATAGTCTGTATAGTCCTCTTTGTTTGTCCGTTTGTGGCCGGATGGAAGGTGGTAGTGAGATTTAGCTTGGTCCCTAAAGCAGCTTGCAAGGACTGCCAAAACTGTGACAAAAACCTTGGGTCCCGATCGGAGACTATATCCTTTGGCACTCCATGGTACTTCACTACCTGACTAACATAGGATTGGGCCAACTGCGTCATTGTCCATGTCTCGTTCATCGCGATAAGGCGCGCGGTCTGGGTCCAGCGGTCCACTATTACCCAGATTTTATCCTTACCAGAACGGGTTGCCGACAAGCCCCCAATGAAGTCCATAGATATGGAGTTCAATTTTCCTTGTGGAACCTCCAACGGCTATGTTAAGCCTTTGACTCTGCAACGCTCCGCTTTCACCTTCTGACAAGTCAAGCATCTGCTCACAAACTCCACCACCTCCTTCTTCATGTTAGGCTACCAGAAAAGCTTCTTCACGTCCTTATACAATTTGTCGCCACCAGGATGTACGGAATAGGGGGGTATTATGGCCTTCTTACAAAATCTGACGTTTCAACCGATCACATGATGTAGGTACACATAGACGGCCCTCGTACCTCAACTCCCCATCCGTGGACAACTTAAACAGTCCCCCATTTCCCTTTCCTAGGTCCTCTCTTGCTTTCATCAAGCTAGCATCCTTCCATTGTACCGCCTTGATTTCCTCCAAAAGTGTAGGTATGACTCTTAGGTTGAAAAGACGGGTCTCCGACTCAACTTCACCCTGTTCCACCACTTCTAGGTTCATCCTTTGAAATTCCTTGCAAAGCTCGTCAGCCACCACCCAAATGGAACTAACGGCATGCTTGGACTTCCTGCTCAGAGCGTCCGCCACAACATTTGCCTTTCCTTCGTGATATTGGATATCCAACTCTTAGTCTTTAATGAGTTCCAAGCACCGTCTCTGACGCATATTGAGATCCTTCTAGGTAAAGATATACTTGAGACTCTTACGGTCCGTAAAGATCTTGCAACGTACGCCATACAAATAATGACTCCAAATCTTCAAAGCGAAAACTACGGGTGCCAATTCCAAATCATGCGTGGGATAATTCTCTTCGTGTACTTTAAGCTGTCGCGATGCATAAGCTATTACTCTCTCATTTTGCATTAACACACAACCTAGTCCTTTCTTAGATGCATCACTGTATACCTCGAACCCCTCTGTTCTGGATGGTAGGATTAGCACTGGTGCGGTCGTGAGCCTTTCTTTCAACTCTCGAAACGCTATTTCGCAAGCTTGATTCCATTAAAAGGGAACATATTTCTTCAGCAGCTTTGTCAACGGTTGAGCCACCTTAGCAAAGTCCAACACAAACCTTCGCTAGTAACCCGCTAAACCCAAGAAGCTTCTTACTTCCGCCACGGTCATCGGCACAGTCCAATCTTTCACCGCCCAAATCTTATCCGGATCTACCGATATTCCCCTGCTGTCTATCACATGGCCCAAGAATTCTACGCAATCTTTCCAAAAATCACACTTCGAAAGCTTGGCGTACAACTGCTTTTCTCTCAGAATCTGCAACACTGTCCGAAGATGACCCACATGCTCTTCTTCATCCCGAGAATACACAAGGATGTCGTCGATAAACACGATCACAAAGTCATCGAGGTGGGGCTTGAATACACAATTCATTAGGTCTATAAACACTGCTGGTGCGTTGGTTAATCTGAACGGCATCACCGTGAACTCGTAGTGGCCGTAGCGCGTCCGGAACCCCGGCACCTCGGAGTTGATCAAACAAATCGTCTATTCGCGGTAGTGGATACTTGTTTTTTATTGTGACTTGATTCAGCTCGCGGTAGTCGATGCACAATCTCATGCTTCCATCTTTCTTCTTTACAAACAACACCAGCGCTTCCCACGGTGACGTACTCGGCCGGATGTAGCCTTTTTCTAATAACTCTTGCAACTGAATCTTCAGCTCCTGCATCTCCTTGGGCGCTAAACGATAGGGATCTTTGGATATGGGCGCTGTACCCGGTATAAGGTCCACTGAGAACTCAACTTCTCTTGAAGGAGGCATTCCCAGAATCTCTTCGGGAAAGACATCAAGGAATTCACATACTACAGGTATGGCTTGAGCTACGTCCCTTTTAGCTTCCAGGTTTTCAACTGAACATAAGAAGATCTCGTGTCCCTTCTCCACGTGCATTTTCATCTTCAAGATGGACACTAACTTTGTAACACCCCGAAATTCTAAAAACTTTTGAAACTAATATAATAAAGGTAAGTTCTCATTAAATCCCAAAACATAATATAAAAAGTACAGGGTGCTATGCCACACCTGAGCTAGAGAACTCAGGTGCACAGGCTAACTAACTAATATCCTCAACATGGTAAAAGCATAAGCATGGCACGCAGGCCGAAAGGGGGAAACTATCTACTTTTACGCTCCATGGTTCTAGCGCGCTCCAGTGTCTACTCTTCTGTGCCTGAAAGCCAAATATATCTGTTCAGCGAGAGATGCTGGTAACCCACTCCAACGCGTTGAAATCCAATACATATAGATATATACATAGATATATGAAAACCATTTCGAAGCATGAAGATATATCCTAAGAGACTCTAGCTTTCAAAACAGGGAATAGACTCGATAGAGAGGGATAAGCACAACCAACAGACATAACCAAGCACACACAATTCTCAACGTAGGGCACAGATATAGATAAGCACAATAATCATAACCAAGCATATATAGTTAACTAGCATGTGTCCTATGGTCACGCCTTCGTAACAATCATAACATCAAACCGTCCATATCTCATCACATAGCACACTTTGTTGGCGCCACAGGACCAATCGCATGCCCATACATGAGGGTCAGCAGCACCCTGTCCCGTATCGCAACACGGAGGGGTCGATCGCAACCGACCGATGAACCGTAGCTCATCATAGTGTTTGATCGCAACCAAACAGTGGACCGCAGCCCAAGAGTATGTCATCTGACCGCAGCTAGGAAATATGAACCGCAGCTCATGTAGAAACGTTTGATCGCAACCAAACGGTGGACCGCAGCCTAAGAGTGTAAATCCGACCGCAGCCAGCTTCTGAACCGCAGCTCAGGAATAACCAATTCGATCGCAACCGAATTGGGGAATCATGCACACATAACACATAGCAAGCACATGCAGCCCACATTAGCACATTGGGAGGGGGAGAAATCGTATAACGAAACCTATGCATGATCATCCACATACTAAGAGTGATCCTAAGGGGTTCATACTTCTTACACCTAGGCCAGTGGGATACCAATTCAACTAGCATGCAATATATAAGACTTATACCACCTACGAACGGTACCCGAAATATCAAACTAGACACAGGCACGATAGACGGAGTCCGTTGGGACACCACGAGGATCGGGGGGACATCAAACGGGGAAGCCAAAATCCCAAGGTAGGGTAAAATCCAGCGGGTAGCCGGTGGGTGAGGGGTCACCCGCCGGCGGCAGCGGGTGCCCGACGGGCAGCTGCCCGCTGCCGGCGTTACCAACATTGGCCGCGGGTAGGTGGCGGGTCCCCTACCCCCACCTACCCCCCACTAACTCTTTATCACAGAAATTGACAATGCTTAGACACTTTCAAACGCAATTGACAACAACACGTAGACAGTTAGCGGATCCAAAGGCAAGAACATACGGCACATAACCTATCATGCTTTTCTAAACATAATGAACACCCAAACATAAGAATTCCCACCCAATATTCCAAGAATAATACCATACGAATTCCACGGTACAACCTAGGGTTCTAATTATTTTTAAATCAACAAGAACACAATTCATCTTCTAATATCAAGATTCGGTAGGAATATCATATAAACATCAAGAACATCATATAATCATCAAGAACATTAAGAACACCATATAATCACCAAGAACATCAAGAACACCATATAATCATCAAGAACCTCTTATCATCAAGATCACCCATGGAATCATAACACCAATTATCAAGATCATTATAACGAATCATCAACACACAAGAATATGGGGGAAATCCTAAGAGGGGAATCATAGCTATGAAAATAGGTTTTGTTGAGACATGGGTTACCTCGTAGCCTTAATTAATTCCTTGGCTATGAAGGGTCTTTCTTTAAGCTTTCTTCTTTCTTGATTTCTCCTAAGGGGATTCTTGGAACTTCTTGTGTGGTGAGAGATTATTGTGGTGTAAGATTTAGGTGCCTCCTATGATCCTATATATATATATATATATATATATATATATATATATATATATATATATATATATATATATATATATATATTCCTAAGAGTCATAATTGGGGTCTAAATACTATGGGCTTGCTAATTCCATTCCATAGAGGACTAAGGACTTGTTTTAGGGATAAGGGTCCATGGTCCATAGTGGACCATATTAATTAATTTAAGAGAATCATAATCATAATCTGAATAGTAAAAGGCCTACTTCCTTTATTCCTAATAGATAACTAGGTCTAAGATTCCTAATTAGAATCTGAATAGTAAAAGGTTTACTTTCTTTATTCCTAATAGGCTTAAGACTCTAATTTAGGCAACGGTCTACGGTTCATGGTGGACCTTATTAATTAATTAAAGGGAAACCTAACCGAATTAAATCATATTTAATTATTATTAACGGGATTAATTAAATAATTAATCCGGGATTGAAGGCCGTAACACAGGGTGTTACAAACTTGATACCTGGCTCTCCTATTGATCCTCGATACGACACCCTCTTTCCCCCTGGTCCTCTCAAAACCACCTTCTATTCACTACACAAGATCTGGGCTCTGAACCGTCCTAGCCAGTCCATACCTAGGACCACATCAACCTCGTCAAGACAAAACTATATCAGATCACAAGAGAACTTTTCTCCGCCGATGTCTATCTTAACGTCTTTGAAGAGGCGATCACAAGCCTTAACTTCTCCCGATGCCACCTTGATGCTTAGCTTCACCCCGACACCTTCGGTTAGGCCAAACTTCTTCACGAGTTCCGGGGATATGAACGAGTTGGACGCCCTAGAATCGAACAAAACCACTATTGGAACGGTATGCACCAAAAACATTTCGATCACTACGTCACCGTCCCCTGCACGAGCCTCGCTTAGGGTGAGGGTGTAACACCTCGTGTTACGGCCCCTAAAACCAATTAATCATTTAACCAATTACCCAAAGAAAGAATTCAATTACAATAATTAATTAGGAAAAGGCCCACAATAGTCCATGGGCCCTCATCTCTAAACCCAACCCCTAGTCCTAAAAGGAATAGAGTTAGCAAACCTATAGTATTGGGCCCTAATTAGGACTCTTAGATATATAAATAGGGGACATAGGAGGCACCTAGAACCCCCCACCACAATAATCTCTCACCACACAAGGAGTTCCAAGAATTTCCCTAGGAGAAATCAAGAAAGAAGAAAGACTTAGAGAAAGACCCTTCATAGCCAAAGAAATCAATTAAGGCTAAGAGGTAACCCATGTCTCAACAAAACCTATTTTCTTAGCTATGATCTCCATCTTAGGCATCCCCCTATATTCTTGTGTTTTGATGAATTGTTTATGATACTGATAATATGATCTTGATAATTGGTGATATGGTTTTATCTTGATAATCTTGATGATGATAAGGGTTTCTTGATGATTGTGTGTTATTCTTGAGGAATTCAGATTCTTGATGATTATGTGATATTCTTGATAAATTGTATTGGTTCTTGATGTTAAAGGATGATTTACGTTCTTGATGATTTAAATATAATTAGAGCCCTAGGATGTATCGTGAAACTCGTGTGGTGTTATTCTTGATATATTGGGTGGGAATTCGCATGTTTGGGCGTTAATTGTATTTAGGAAGCATGATAGGATACGTGTCGTATGTTTATTGCTTTTGATCCGTTAATTGTCTACGTGGTGTCATCGATTGTGTTTAAAAGTGTCTAAGCATGGCTTCGGGTTCCACAACGGATCCCGGGGCATTTTATTGTGAAAAGGAGTCAGTGGGGGGTAGGTGCCGTATGTTTATTGCTTTACATCACCCGCTGCCCAGAGACTCGTCGCCGGCGGGTGACTCTTCACCCACCGGCTACCCGCTTGAAATTTCCCCACTTCGGGATCCCGGCTTCCCCGTTTGATGTTCCCCCGACCCCCGTGGTGTCCCAACGGACTCCGTCTATCGTGCCTATGTCTGGTTTGATGTTTCGGGTACCGTTCGTAGGATAAACGAGTCTTACATATTGCATGCTAGTTGAATTGGTATCCCGTTGACCTAGGTGAAAGAAGTATGAACCCCTTAGGTTTATTCCTAGTATGTGAATGATCACGCATAGGTTTCATTATACGATTTCTCCCCCTTCCCAATGTGTCAATGTGGGTTGCATGTACTTGTTATGTGTTACGTGTGCATGATACCCCAATTTGGTTGCGATCAAATTGGTTATTCCTGAGCTGCGGTTCAGAAGCTGGCTGCGGTCAGATTTACACTATCAGGCTGCGGTCCACCGTTTGGTTGCGATCAAACGTTTTACATGAGCTGCGGTCGGATGACAACTCTTGGGCTGCGGTCCACTGTTTGGTTGCGATCAAACATTATGATGAGCTGCAGTTCGTCGGTCGGTTGCGATCGACCCCTTCGTTTTGCGATACGAGGCAGGGTGCTGCGGGGCCGTGTTAGAGCTATATGCGCTGACCTTCATGTATGGGCATGTGATTGGTCCTGTGGCGCCATCAAAGTGTGCTATGTGATGAGATATGGATGGTTTGATGTTATGAATGTTATGATGTGAAAGCGTGACCATAGGATACATGCTAGTAAACCGTATATGCTTGGCTGTGCTTATCTCTATCTGTCGAAGTCTGTTCCCTATACTAGTGAATTGTATATGCTTGGTTATGACTGTTGATTATGCTTATCTCTATCTGTCGAGTCTATTCCCTGTTTTAAAAGCTAGAGTCTCTTAGGATATATCTTCATGCTTCGAAATGGTTTTTCTTATATCTATGTATATATCTATATGTACTGTATTTCAACGCGTTGGAGTGGGTTACCAGCATCTCTCACTGAACAGATATAATTGGCTTTCAGGCACAGATGATTTGACACTAGAGCGTGCTAGAGATTCGGAGCATAGAGTAGATAGTTTCCCTTTCGGCCTGCGTGCTATGTTTATGTATTGATACTATTCGAGGATTCTAGAAGTAAGCCTGTGCACCTGAGTTCTCTAGCGCAGGTGTTGCATAGCGCCCCGTACTCTTATGTATGTTTTGGGATTTATGAGCATTTACCTTTATTATATAAGCTTCAAAAAGTTTAAAATTTTCGGGGTGTTACAGTTGGTATCAGAGCCTAAGTTTGACCCTAGGATAAGACTCTTAGGACTAGACTTTAAGACAATAGCCTTGAACTTTAGGTATTTAGGAACGTAGGACTCAGGAACCTTAGGACGCGCAGTGATACTGTGAAACCTACACATAACTCTCCCTCACTTTACCCTTCACTTATCTAAAGGGAACTTTCCCTCCGCTTATCACGCCAAAGTATGGATACAAAACTCTCACCTAACATCCCTATAAACATTGACCCAGAAGGATGATGACATGGCACCAAACAGAAGACAATCAAGGACACCGGAACCCGACATCCACGACCCTCTGACCCAAACCCTGCAGCAACTGACACAAGTCGCCTAGGCACTAAGCGATGTAGTTCTTCGCAACAACACACCCCCACCACCTCCATCAAATACAAACTCAGACGTCGCCCGACAAGTTTCGAATCATCGACCCCCCACGTTTTCAGGAGAAGAAGACCCCGTAATCCTTGAAGAATAGATCCGGACCCTCGACAAAATTCTAGGGCTGGTAGAATGCCCAGAAGAACTTCGCGTGGAGATAGCCTCGTTCTACTTCGGACACTAGGCAGACCATTGGTGGATCCACGAGGGACCCGCTTACCGACAAGAACCAGGGTTCGACTGGGAAAACCTCAAAAACATGTCTACGAGAGCGATTCTATCCAACACACGTAAAAGCATCTATGCATGAAGAGTTCCTCCATTTGAAAAAAGGAACGAACACCGTCATGGAATACCATAAACTATTCCTAGAACTAGCACGCTTCGCACCAGAACTAGACCCCACTGAGGTAACCAAAATAGAGAGGTTCGTATCGGGCCTCAACATCGAAGCCCGAAAAGCACTAGTGGTAAGCAGACCCTGGACCCTCAACGAGGCTTACTCCAGTGCCGCAAATCTCTATCGAATCCAACTACTACAACGTGGGGTTCAAGAACAGATACAGAAAAGAAACACCGGAGGTGGGACACCACCCGTAAAAAGGACAAGAAACGACAACAACACAAGACCAAGTAACCTGACCAGCCAAAGGCCACCCCTAGGGAGCAATGAAGCTAACACAAAAAGCTTCCCTTGCCCAAAATGCAACAAAAGCCATAGAGGCAAAGACTGCATGGGCAATCCCTGGCGATGCTTCAACTGCGGGGAAGAAGGACACAAGGCCTTCCAGTGCACTCAAACCCAAAGGCTACGCACCACCACCATGGGTCAACACGGGGGCACCACTCACCAAGGAAACTACGGCGCTCCCGGAAAGATATTCGTCATGAGCCGCGCCCAGGCCGAACTCGGGAACGAGAACAACCTCGAGGAGGGGAACCTAACCCCAGAAGACGAGGACCACGCAAACCCGCGAAAGAAAACCAAGAAGACGAGTTCTGTCTAGGATACACTGGCAAATTCCTTGTAACCACCTTCGTAGTAGAACTACTTATTTAGCTTAATTACTTCGGAATTATTATAAATAAAAGACTAGATCGAAATTCGACCCTACTTACGGGGTGGAACTAAAATTATACATAGGGAAAACAAGCCAAGCCTCCCACCACTAAAAGACAAAAGATGGAAAACGACAGGGACCACACAATCAAAAAGCCTAGTGTCACCAATGGGAATTGAACCCTTGACCTCCCACATACAAAACCAAAACCTTAACCACTAAGCTAAGGGTGTTTCTTAAAACCTCAAGGGAACACTCCCTTCTTAAATCCCCCACAAATCCCTAAAACCCACAAATCCCCAAATCAAAAACCCTTCTTTTTCTCCTTCTTCTTCTTCTTCTCTTTCTTCTTCTTCTTCTCCCACACTCCCTCTCCCTCACCCCTCCTTCCCATCTCACCTCTCCGCCTCCCCAAACGCCGGGCTAACAGCCACAGCCAGACGCCGTCGACGACCGAAGCCGCCGCCGACCGCCCAGACGACGCCCCACCGCACACCGCCATCGCCGCCCGGAAGCAAACCGCGACTCCTCCGCCACCCGCCACTCACCTGAAGCACCCCCGCTGCCACGCTCGCCACCACTGCCCAGCCCTGTCCAAAAGCCACCGCCCCCTCGCCAGAGCCGAGCTCGCCACCGCCCTCCTCGCCGACGAGGAAACCGCGCTGCCGGAAACCCGCCGGAGACACGCCGGAAGTTCACCCGAAAAATACTACCTCCCCAAAAATGCCGAAAAAGCCCCTCGGAATCCGTACCCCGGAATGGAGCAACGCCGACTACACCGTAATCACAGGTAAGGCCCTCGAACCCGACCAATTTTCTCCGGAATTGGTCGATATGCTTAATCACCAAGGGCTTTTGGATACATACCTCACCATCAAAGGGGAAATGTACCCCGAATTGGTGAATAAATTCTACCAACACCTAGTAGCCACCAAACGAGGTGATAAACTAGAAATCACCACCATGGTCCGCGGCAAGGAAATCATACTCTCTGAAGGCCGCTTGGCCAAGCTCTTGAAATTGACAAAGTAGAAATCACCACCCAAACACCTTGTGGCCACCAAACGGGGTGACAAAGTAGAAATTACCACCATGGTCCGTGGCAAGGAAATTGTGCTTTCCGAAGGCCGGTTGGCCAAGCTCTTGAAATTGACCACCACGGGTGTGTCTAGCTATGACCGAAAGGGGTGGATTGATACCCAAACTACGGGGTACAAAGACTACCTCGGGTACTTACTCGGGAAAGAGGACGGGTTCACCTCGGCCACGCGACCAAATAGGAAGTGGCTAACGGCGGAGCAAAAGATATTGGTTATGATTGTAACTGACAGCATCTTGCCCACAAATAATAAGAGCAAAGACGTGGGGAGCTTAGAGTGCACTTTTGCCTACCTCTTGAAACACAAAATCAAGTTCAACCTACCGGCCCTCATGCTAAAACACATGGAATTTTGCAAGACAAGCAACCGACTTAGCCTGCCCTACGGGATGATCCTAAGTTGGATCATGGAGAAAAAAGGGGTGGATCTAAGCCACACTGAGGTCAAGACTGTAAACGGCATGATCTTTACCGCCCAGAACCTCCGCCGCAATGATATCTACTACACCGAAGGGGGACAATACATCACCCTCGAAGAAATTTGCCTAAAACCCGAGGAGGAGCGAAGAGAATTGGTCGACCAATTGGACATCTCCAACAAAAAGCTTAAACGAGCAATGCAAGATTTTGGGGGCCTAGAGGAAGGTCGGGATCAGGAAGAGGATAGCGAGCCTAACCCACCGACACACACACGATCGGGAGGAAACCCAAGGGGACAAAACGAAGACTCGGTCAATGAGCGCATCCTAGCACAACTCACCCGGCAAAACCAAATCATGGAAGAAGGGTTCTCGTCCTTAATCCACATGACACGCGCATTAGATCAGAGGGTGGCAGCAATCGAGGCCACCTTGGGCACTCGCAGGGCATCCAGCTCCGGAGCAGGAAACCAAGGTAGACCCAAAGTTTCCTATCACCACGACACCAGAAATCCAGTCTACCCCAGCAAAGACAAAACGTGGGGCCACGTTCCTAACCAGGAGGCTGAAATACGGGATGTCCAGGGGTGAAAGAATGGATTAACACACCGGGCTTCGGGGACGAAGCCCCTTGTAAGGGGGGGAGAGTGTAACACCCCGTGTTACGGCCCCTAAAACCAATTTATCATTTAACCAATTACCCAAAGAAAGAATTAAATTACAATAATTAATTAGGAAAAGGCCCACCATAGTCCGTGGGCCCTCATCTCTAAACCCAACCCCAAGTCCTAAAAAGAATAGAGTCAGCAAACCTATAGTATTCGGCCCTAATTAGGACTCTTAGATATATAAATAGGGCACATAGGAGGCACCTAGAACCCCCCACCACAATAATCTCTCACCACACAATGAGTTCCAAGAATTCCCCTAGGAGAAATCAAGAAAGAAGAAAGACTTAGAGAAAGACCCTTCATAGCCATGGAAATCAATTAAGGCTAAGAGGTAACCCATGTCTCAACAAAACCTATTTTCTTAGCTATGATCTCCATCTTAGGCATCCCCCTATATTCTTGTGTCTTGATGAATTGTTTATGATATTGATGATATGATCTTGATAATTGGTGATATGGTTTTATCTTGATAATCTTGATGATGATAAGGGTTTCTTGATGATTGTGTGATATTCTTGAGGAATTCGGATTCTTGATGATTATGTGATATTCTTGATAAATTGTATTGTTGTTGATGTTAAAGAATGATTTACGTTCTTGATGATTTAAATATAATTAGAGCCCTAGGATGTATCGTGAAACTCGTGTGGAGTTATTCTTGATATATTGGGTGGGAATTCGCATGTTTGGGCGTTAATTGTATTTAGGAAGCATGATAGGATACGTGCCGTATGTTTATTGCTTTTGATCTGTTAATTGTCTACGTGGTGTCATCGATTGCGTTTAAAAGTGTCTAAGCATGGCTTCGGGTTCCACAACGGATCCCGGGGCGTTTTATTGTGAAAAGGAGTCAGTGGGGGGTAGGTGGGGGTAGGGTACCCGCCACCTACCCGCGGCCTGTAACACCCCGTGTTACGGCCTTCAATCCCGGGTTAATTATTTAATTAATCCCGTTAATAATAATTAAATATGATTTAATTATGTTTACCTGTAATTAATTAGTAAGGTCCACCCTGAACCGTGGACCCTTGCCCGAATAAGAGTCTTAAGCCTGTTAGGAATAAAGGAAGTAGGCCTTTTACTATTCAGATTATGATTAGGATCCTCTTTAATTAATATGGCCCACTATGGACCATGGACCCCTATCCCTAAAGTAAGCCCTAGCCCTATAAGGAATAGAATTAGTAAACCCATACCATTCAGGCCCTAACTAGGAGTCTTAAATATATAAATAGGGAACTTAGGAGGCACCCAGAATCCCCACCACAATAATCTCTCACCACCCAAAGAGTTCCAAGAATCCCCTTAGGAGAAATCAAGAAATAAAGAAAGCTTAAAGAAAGATCCTTCATAGCCAAGGAATTAAATAAGGCTAAGAGGTAACCCATGTCTCAACAAAACCTATTTTCATAGCTATGATTCCCCCTTAGGGTTTCCTCCATATTATTGTGCATTGGCGTGATATGATGATTATTATTGATGTTTGATGCGATGATCCCATGAGGGATCTTGGTGATCTTGATATTGGGAGATTCTTGATGATTATGGAATTCTTGATGATTATATAGAGTTCTTGATGATTATGTGTTGCTCTTGATAATTGTGTGATGCTCTTGATGTTTATGTGTTATTCTTACCGAATCTTGCAATTAGAAGACGAACCGTATACTTGTTGATATAAAAGAGATAAGAACCCTAGGTTGTATCGTATGTTATGATTCTTGGATTGTGGGGTGGGGAAATCGCATGTTTGGGTGTTGATTTTGTTTAGAAAAGCATGACAGGTTATGTGCCGTTCGTTCCTCGTATTTGATCCGTCAATTGTCTACGTGTTGTCGTTAATTACGTTGTAAAGTGTCTAAGCATGGTTTCGGGTTCCACAATGGTTCCCGGGGCGTATTGTGTGATAAGAGTCAATGGGGGGTAGGTGGGGGGTAGGGGACCCGCCACCTACCCACGGCCGAGAACACCTTCCCGGCAGCGGGCAGCTGCCCGCCGGCGACCCGCTGCCCGGAACAGTAAAGTCTGGCGGACAGCCGGCGGGTGGCCCCCCACCCACTGGCTACCCGCTGGAAATTATCCCACCTTGGGACCCCGGCTTCCCCGTTTGATGTTCCACCGTTCGCCGTGGTGTCCCAACGGACTCCGTTTATCGTGCCTATGTCTAGTTTGATGTTGCGGGTACCGTTCGTAGGTTTATGAGTCTATTATATTGCATGCTAGTGGAATTGGTATCCCGTTGACCTAGGTGGAAGGAGTTTGAACCCCTTAGGACTATTCTTAGTATGTGATGGATCACGCATAGGTATTGTTATGTGCTTTCTCCCCCTTCCCAATGTGTAATATGGGTTGCCTGTGCTTGCTATGTGTTATGTGTGTGTGTTACCCCAATTCGGTTGCGATCGGATTGGGTATCCTGAGCTGCGGTTCAGAAGCTGGCTGCGGTCAGATTGATACTCTCGGGCTGCGGTCCACTGTTTGGTTGCGATCAAACGTTTCTATACGAGCTGCGGTTCGTCCTTTTTCCTGGCTGCGGTCAGATGACATTCTCTTGGGCTGCGGTCCACTGTTTGGTTGCGATCAAACATTATGATGAGCTGCGGTTCATCGGTCGGTTGCGATCGACCCCTCCGTGTTGCGATACGGGGCAGGGTGCTGCGGGGCCGTGTCAGGGCTATATGCGCTGACCCTCATGTATGGGCATGCGATTGGTCCTGTGGCGCCAACAAAGTGTGTTATGTGTTGTGATATGGATGAGTTGTGATTATGAGTGTCTTGGGGGAATGTGACTGTGGGATTTATGTTGGGGATTGTTTATGTTGGGTTGTGATTATTGTTATGCCTTGCGTTATCTGCCATATCTGTTGTGAACTGCATATGCTCGTTATAACTGTTGTTTGTGTCTGGCCTTATCTGTCGAGTCATTCCCGGTTTTAAAGCTAGAGTTCGGAGGATATATCTTCATGCTCAAAATGGTTTTCGTATATCCATATATATCTCTATATGTATTGTATTTCAACGCGTTGGAGTGGGTTACCAGCATCTCTCGCTGAACAGATATATTTGGCTTTCAGGCACAGAAGATTAAGTCACTGGAGCGCGCTAGAACTTGGAGTGTAGAAGTAGATAGTTTCCCTTTCGGCCTGCGTGCCACGTTTATGAAATCACACTTTGAGGATATTAGTTAGTTAGCCTGTGTACTTGGGTTCTCTAGCCCAGGTGTGGCATAGCACCCCGAACGCTTGTATTATATCTTGGGATTTAATAAGATTCAACCTTTATTATAAGTTTTAAAAAGTCTTGAAAATTTGGGGTGTTACACGGCCGGAATTAGCGTCGCTGGCAGCGGGCAGGCGACTGCCCGCCGGGCACCCGCTGCCCGGAGACTCGTCGCCGGCGGGTGACTCTTCACCCACCGGCTACCCGCTGGAAATTTCCCCACTTCGGGATCCCGGCTTCCCCGTTTGATGTTCCCCCGACCCCCGTGGTGTCCCAACGGACTCCGTCTATCGTGCCTATGTCTGGTTTGATGTTTCGGGTACCGTTCGTAGGATAAACGAGTCTTACATATTGCATGCTAGTTGAATTGGTATCCCGTTGACCTAGGTGTAAGAAGTATGAACCCCTTAGGATTATTCCTAGTGTGTGAATGATCACGCATAGGTTTCATTATACGATTTCTCCCCCTTCCCAATGTGTCAATGTGGGTTGCATGTACTTGTTATGTGTTACGTGTGCATGATACCCCAATTTGGTTGCGATCAAATTGGTTATTCCTGAGCTGCGGTTAAGAAGGAGGCTGCGGTCATATTTACACTCTCGGGCTGCGGTCCACCGTTTGGTTGCGATCAAACGTTTTACATGAGCTACGGTTCATATTCCTGGCTGCGGTCAGATGACTACTCTTGGGCTGCGGTCCACTGTTTGGTTGCGATCAAACATTATGATGAGCTGCGGTTCATCGGTCAGTTGCGATCGACCCCTTCGTGTTGCAATATGAGGTAGGGTGTTGCGGGGCCATGTCTGAGCTATATGCACTGACCCTCATGTATGGGCATGCGATTGGTCCTGTGGCGCCATCAAAGTGTGCTATGTGATGAGATATGGATGGTTTGATGTTATGAATGTTATGATGTGAAAGTGTGACCATATGCTTGGCTGTGCTTATCTCTTTCTATCGAAGTCTGTTCCCTATACTAGTTTATTGTATACGCTTGGTTATGACTGTTGACCGTGCTTATCTCTATCTGTCGAGTCTATTCCCTGTTTTAAAAGCTAGAGTCTCTTAGGATATATCTTCATGCTTCGAAATGGTTTTTCTTATATCTATGTATATATCTATATGTACTGTATTTCAACGCGTTGGAGTGGGTTACCAGCATCTCTCGCTGAACAGATATATTTGGCTTTCAGGCACAGATGATTAGACACTGGAGCGCGCTAGAGATTCGGAGCATGGAGTAGATAGTTTCCCTTTCGGCCTGCGTGCCATGTTTATGTATTAATACTATTCGAGGATTCTAGAAGTAAGCCTGTGCACCTGAGTTCTCTAGCTCAGGTGTGGCATAGCGCCCCGTACTCTTATGTATGTTTTGGGATTTATGAGCATTTACATTTATTATATAAGCTTCAAAAAGTTTAAAATTTCCGGGGTGTTACAGAGGGTCTTCTCTTGGGTTAACTCTTCTGACAGACTCTGAGCCCCCAACCAATCACTTCTTCTTATATCACGGAACGATGGTAAGGTAGCTACGCTGGGGTTCACTCGAGTGGACGTACCACTTCGAATCCATTGCTCCACTACACTACGAGTGTTACGAACTCCTGTTGTCCAGGGTCTCTTGGCGGCATCACACACTTCTTCAAACGGAACGATACGCCGACGAGGAGACATCGCAGACTTCTACATCAAAAACACGATTACCAAGAAGACAACAAGCAAGTAAATAACTGAAAGCAACACTCAGCTCACCGCGCAACCTCAAGTCCTAAGCCTAACACTTAGACTCTTAAGGTCACTCTAAGGTCTCAAACCACACTTAGCCACTTAAAATTCTAGACTTAACCCTCCTAGGCTCAAAACCTAGGCTCTGATACCAACTGTAACACCCCCTAAAACCATGTTATTTAAAGCCTAAAAACATGCAGATAACTTAAACCAAAACACCAAACACAGCGGAAGACTGAAAGAGAAGATATATATAAAACAAGGAAACGGGGTGCTATGCCACGCTCACCCAAGGGTGAACGCACAGGCTAAATTTGCATAGTTTAAAATCTACAACCATCCAATAGAGTACTAAGTCTAGATTGGCTCACAGGTCACAAAACATAAAAAGGGGAGCTATACTAGCTGGCACTAGACCGCGCACTCGTCTAAGCATCACCCGAAAGAAGCATATAAAACATGGAACGACGCCCGGTCAGCGAATAATGCTGGTAACCCACCAATACATGTGAAATATCATACATAGATAAGATATAGATTTGTAAAGCCATTTTCAAAATGGAATACATATATATAAGTCTAAAACCGAGAGTAATAGTCAATACAAGATTCAACACTCTTAACACGAACACAGGAACACATCCCAAGACTACAAAGAAGAACAACAACTCACAAGAAGTCTCAAGGTATAATCTATCATCACACAATATATTAATATCCGACATGCATAACTCAAAGGAATAAGACACCACAAACGGCAACACACGCCAAGGCAACACATGCCTTTGTGACCTTTGGTATGTTCTTGAAGTGGGTTTGGAAAGTGAGCTTTGTGAGGAGCTTGTTGAGGTGTAAAGTGAAGTCTATAGTCTACAAGATGTAACCCATTCTCTACAAAATCTATTTTGTTTACCTATATGAATATTTCTTGGATTCTACATGTGTTTTGCTATGAAATGAGAGTGTTTATGCATTGTCTTGTGAAAATGCATATCTAGAGCTTGTGTTTTGGGTTCTTGTGTGCCACTGCTTGGACATTCCTTTGATTCAAGTCATTTTGTTGTATTTGGTGAGATATGGCATGTTTTGGACATGAATTTGAATTTGGAGAGAAAAATCCCCGAGGGGATTATTTTGGTACAGTTGTGTACCTGCGGGCGGAACGGCGGGTAGGAGGTCCACCCGCAGGGTACAGGCTGCTTGTGGGTTATGTACCCGCGGGCGGAACTGCGGGTAGGGGTCTACCCGTGGGTCCACCCGCGGGGTACACAGTGGTGTATGATGGGGATTAGTTCTTCGTGATTATTTTGACTCGGTATTTGGTCTTTTGACTTCCCAATGTTCTTTTGTGGAACTATTTGAGCGTCTTCTTGATGTTTCGTATGTCTAGAACTATATGGCAGGTATCCATATACGTCTTTGGTGTCTTGAATCATGCTAAGTGTTCAACATTGTGTTTCGTTGAACCGTGATGAGTCTCGTGTGTTCTTCGGAACTACGTTTGGTTTACCCGTTTGATAAGCATGCAAGTTTGGTGTTTAAATGCTAGCGTGTGTGTTGTTTGTACCTTCTTATGCGTTGATGATAACTTGTGTTATTTATTGTTGTTGTTGGACTGTGATCCATTCCTTGATTGAGTATGGTTTCATATCTTCGTTGTGATCCGTTGATTGATTCCTGTTGAGGTGTTGTGTGCGTGGTTGTACCTGGATTGCACGATTTCGGTTTATGGGGCCTTAATCACCAAGGTACGACAGCGGTCCTCGTGGTAGCCGTGACGTGATTATGGAGTTTGTGACCTTTGTGTAAGGTTCACGTGTTTCTTGGGTGGCATGTGTTTCCGTGTGTTTCAAAAAGTTTAAAATTTTCGGGGTGTTACAGAGGGTCTTCTCTTGGGTTAACTCTTCTGACAGACTCTGAGCCCCCAACCCATCACTTCTTCTTATATCACGGAACGACGGTTCCCGGGGGAATACGGTTGGACTTGGTGTACAGGGGTACTGGAGGTAAAGGTTGGAACTAGATATAAGTTTGGGGGTAGCCATAAGGTTGGAACCGGGCATAAGGATGGCATATCAACTCGTGATGGGTGAGGTCACGAGGGCTTGTGTAGCCGTTGTTGTGAGTTCTCTTCTTGGGACGTGTGTAGTCACAAAGGCATGTGTTGCCTAGGCATGTGTTGCCATCGGTCTTGTCTTTATCCTTTGTGTTGTGGTTATCCTTTGTGGTCTTGGGATGTGTTCCCGTGTTCTTGTTGAGAGCGTGAGTCTTGCGTTGACAATTACTCTTGGTTTTGTACTTATATACATATGTATTCCGTTTCGAAAATGGCTTTACAACTTATATCTTATCTATGTATGTTATTTCACATGTATCGGTGGGTTACCAGTATTATTCGATGACCGGGCGCCGTCCCATGTTTATTGTGTTCTTTCAGGTGATGTCTAGATGAGTGCGCAGTCTAGTGCTTGCTAGTATAGCTTCTCCCTTACGTTTTGTGGCCTGTGAGCTAGCTTAGATGTAGAACAATGAGACAATGGGTTTAGATTTATACATTGCAGATGTTGTCTGTGCGTTCATCCCTTTGGTGAACGTGGCATAGCACCCCGTATTCCAGTTTAAATATGTCTATCTATCTTTCAGTCTACCGATGTGTTTGTTGTTTGGTTTAGTTATCTGCAGGTTTAAGGCTTTAAAATAGCATGTTTTTCGGGGGTGTTACAACCCTACTCAATCAAGGAATGGGTCACAGCTTAACAACAACAACGATGAATAACACAAATTATCATCAACCAATAAGAAGGTACAAACATCACACACGATAGCATTTAAACACCAACTAGCGTGCTTATCAAACGGGTAAACCAAACGTCGTTCCGAAGAACACACAAGACTCATCACGGTTCAACGAAACACAATGTTGAACACTTAGCACGATTCAAGACACCAAAACCTACATGGATTCCTACCATATAGTTCTAGACATACGAAACATCAATAAGACGCACAAATAGTTCCACAGAAGAACATCGGGAAGTCAAAAGACCAAATACCGAGTCAAAAGAATCACGGGGAACAAATCCCTCAACAACACTAGCATGTTCCTCGCGGGTGGACCCACGGGTAGGCTCCTACCCGTGGTTCCGCCCGCGGGTACATACCTGTGCCCAAAATAATCCCTTCGGGAATTTTCATCTCTAAACCCAAATTCAAGTCCAAAACATGCAAAATCTCACCAAATACAACAAAATGACTTGAATCAAAGGAATAGCCAAGCAATGGCATACAAGAACCCTAAACACAAGCTCTAGATATGCATTTTCACAAGACAATGCATAAACACTCACATTTCATAACAAAACACATGTAGAATCCAACAAATCATCATATAGGTAAGCAAAATAGGTTTCGTAGAGCATGGGTTACCTCTTGTAGACCAAAAACCTTCACTTAACACCACACCAAGCTCCTATCAAAGCTCACTGTGACACCACAAAAATCCACATCTCAATCCATGGATTAATTGAGTAATTAATCCTATTTTAATTGAGGAACTAATTCCTAAAATCCTGATTTTTAATACTCAATGACTAGTATTTCACTTGTCAACCTTAAAGTTGTGTTGTACCTTGAGCTTTGAGGGGAGTTCCCTTGTTCCTTACACTTTCTAAAGGTTAGTAAGGGTATTCTTGTCATTTCACCAAGAGTTAGTATTGTAACCTAACCTAGAAGACTTCTTCATTTCATTCCTTACAATTCTTAGAAATTAGCTCTACCTTCTCTCTAGAAAAGAAGTGTAGCTTATTCTCCAAGCCAAGTTAAGACCCTTGTCAAGGTTTCAAGTTTTGCTTCCAAGATTCAACCTTTCACCTATTTGGGCATCTAGGAGGGTAAGATCTATGTTTATTTTGTCTTTTTGGTTCCATCCTAGTTGTCTTTTTCTTAAAGGTAGGATCTTTATGATCTTTTGGTTTGATCTTGAAGTGGGTTTGGAAAGTAAGCCTTGTGGGGAGCTTGTTGTGGTGTAAAGTGAAGTCTTTTGGTCTACAACAGGTAACCCATGCTCTACAAAACCTATTTTGCTTACCTATATGTGAGAAATGTGAGGGTTTATGCATTTGTCTTGTGATATTGCATATCTAGAGCTTGTGTTTAGGGTTCCTTTGTGCCATTGCTTGGCATATTCCATGGTTCAAGTCATTTTGCTGTATTGGGTGAGATTTGGCATGTTTTGGACTTGAATTTGTGTTTGGAGAAGAAAATCCCCGAAGGGATTTGTTGTGGAACAGGAATGTTCCCGCGGGCGGGGCACCACCCGTCGGTCTACCCGCGGGTACAAAGCCCTGTGGGAATGTGTTCCCGCGGGCGGAACCACGGTGGGTCACTACCCGCGGGTACACGGTGGTGTTTGTTCGGGATTTGTTCCCCGTGATCCGTTTGACTCGGTATTTAGTCTTTTGACTTCCAGTTGTTCTTTTGTGGAACTATTTGAGCGTCTTCTTGATGTTTCGTATGTCTAGAACTATATGGTAGGAATCCATGTAGGACTTTGGTGTCTTGAATCGTGCTAAGTGTTCAACATTGTGTTTCGTTGGACCAAGAGGTGTCTTGTGTGTTCCTCAGAACTATCTTGAGTTTCTCCGTTGTTAAGCATGCTAGTCTATTGTCTTAATGCTAGCGTGTGTTTGGCCCCCTAAAACCATGCTATTTAAAGCCTAAAAACATGCAGATAACTTAAACCAAAAAACCAAACACAGCGGAAGACTGAAAGAGAAGATATATATAAAACAAGGAAACGGGGTGCTATGCCACGCTCACCCAAGGGTGAACGCACAGGCTAAATTTGCATAGTTTAAAATCTACAACCATCCAACAGAGTACTAAGTCTAGATTGGCTCACTGGTCACAAAACAAAAAAAGGGGAGCTATACTAGCTGGCACTAGACCGCGCACTCGTTTAAGCATCACCCGAAAGAAGCATATAAAACATGGAACGACGCCCGGTCAGCGAATCATGCTGGTAACCCACCAATACATGTGAAATATCATACATAGATAAGATATAGATTTGTAAAGCCATTTTCAAAATGGAATACATATATATAAGTATAAAACCGAGAGTAATAGTCAATACAAGATTCAACACTCTCAACACGAACACAGGAACACATCCCAAGGTATAATCTATCATCACATCCCGAGAGTAATAGTCAATACAAAGAAGAACAACAACTCACAAGAAGTCTCAAGGTATAATCTATCATCACACAATATATTAATACCCGACATGCATAACTCAAAGGAATAAGACACCACAAACGGCAACACACGCCAAGGCAACACATGCCTTTGTGACCTTTGGTATGTTCTTGAAGTGGGTTTGGAAAGTGAGCTTTGTGAGGAGCTTGTTGAGGTGTAAAGTGAAGTCTATAGTCTACAAGAGGTAACCCATGCTCTACAAAATCTATTTTGTTTACCTATATGAATATTTCTTGGATTCAACATGTGTTTTGCTATGAAATGAGAGTGTTTATGCATTGTCTTGTGAAAATGCATATCTAGAGCTTGTGTTTTGGGTTCTTGTGTGCCACTGCTTGGCCATTCCTTTGATTCAAGTCATTTTGTTGTATTTGGTGAGATATGGCATGTTTTGGACATGAATTTGAATTTGGAGAGAAAAATCCCCGAGGGGATTATTTTGGTACAGTTATGTACCCGCGGGCGGAACGGCGGGTAGGAGGTCCACCCGCAGGGTACAGGCTGCTTGTGGGTTATGTACCCGCGGGCAGAACTGCGGGTATGGGTCTACCCGTGGGTCCACCCGCGGGGTACACAGTGGTGTATGATGGGGATTTGTTCTTCGTGATTCTTTTGACTCGGTATTTGGTCTTTTGACTTCCCAATGTTCTTTTGTGGAACTATTTGAGCGTCTTCTTGATGTTTCGTATGTCTAAAACTATATGGTAGGTATCCATATACGTCTTTGGTGTCTTGAATCGTGCTAAGTGTTCAACATTGTGTTTCGTTGAACCGTGATGAGTCTCGTGTGTTCTTCGGAACTACGTTTGGTTTACCCGTTTGATAAGCATGCAAGTTTGGTGTTTAAATGCTAGCGTGTGTGTTGTTTGTACCTTCTTATGCGTTGATGATAACTTGTGTTATTTATTGTTGTTGTTGGACTGTGATCCATTCCTTGATTGAGTATGGTTTCATATCTTCGTTGTGATCCGTTGATTGATTCCTGTTGAGGTGTTGTGTGCGTGGTTGTACCTGGATTGCACGATTTCGGTTTATGGGGCCTTAATCACCAAGGTACGACAGCGGTCCTCGTGGTAGCCGTGACGTGATTATGGAGTTTGTGACCTTTGTGTAAGGTTCACGTGTTTCTTGGGTGGCATGTGTTTCCGTGTGTTTCAAAAAGTTTAAAATTTTCGGGGTGTTACAGAGGGTCTTCTCTTGGGTTAACTCTTCTGACAGACTCTGAGCCCCCAACCCATCACTTCTTCTTATATCACGGAACGATGGTTCCCGGGGGAATACGGTTGGACTTGGTGTACAGGGGTACTGGAGGTAAAGGTTGGAACTAGATATAAGTTTGGGGGTAGCCATAAGGTTGGAACCGGGCATAAGGAAGGCATATCAACTCGTGATGGGTGAGGTCACGAGGGCTTGTGTAGCCGTTGTTGTGAGTTCTCTTCTTGTGACGTGTGTAGTCACAAAGGCATGTGTTGCCTAGGCATGTGTTGCCATCGGTCTTGTCTTTATCCTTTGTGTTGTGGTTATCCTTTGTGGTCTTGGGATGTGTTCCCGTGTTCTTGTTGAGAGCGTGAGTCTTGCGTTGACAATTACTCTTGGTTTTGTACTTATATACATATGTATTCCGTTTCGAAAATGGCTTTACAACTTATATCTTATCTATGTATGTTATTTCACATGTATCGGTGGGTTACCAGTATTATTCGCTGACCGGGCGCCGTCCCATGTTTATTGTGTTCTTTCAGGTGATGTCTAGATGAGTGCGCAGTCTAGTGCTTGCTAGTATAGCTTCTCCCTTACGTTTTGTGGCCTGTGAGCTAGCTTAGATGTAGAACAATGAGACAATGGGTTTAGATTTATACATTGCAGATGTTGTCTGTGCGTTCATCCCTTTGGTGAACGTGGAATAGCACCCCGTATTCCAGTTTAAATATGTCTATCTATCTTTCAGTCTACCGATGTGTTTGTTGTTTGGTTTAGTTATCTGCAGGTTTAAGGCTTTAAAATAGCATGTTTTTCGGGGGTGTTACAACCCTACTCAATCAAGGAATGGGTCACAGCTTAACAACAACAACGATGAATAACACAAATTATCATCAACCAATAAGAAGGTACAAACATCACACACGATAGCATTTAAACACCAACTAGCATGCTTATCAAACGGGTAAACCAAACGTCGTTCCGAAGAACACACAAGACTCATCACGGTTCAACGAAACACAATGTTGAACACTTAGCACGATTCAAGACACCAAAACCTACATGGATTCCTACCATATAGTTCTAGACATACGAAACATCAATAAGACGCACAAATAGTTCCACAGAAGAACATCGGGAAGTCAAAAGACCAAATACCGAGTCAAAAGAATCACGGGGAACAAATCCCTCAACAACACAAGCATGTTCCTCGCGGGTGGACCCACGGGTAGGCTCCTACCCGTGGTTCCGCCCGCGGGTACATACCTGTGCCCAAAATAATCCCTTCGGGAATTTTCATCTCTAAACCCAAATTCAAGTCCAAAACATGCAAAATCTCACCAAATACAACAAAATGACTTGAATCAAAGGAATAGCCAAGCAATGGCATACAAGAACCCTAAACACAAGCTCTAGATATGCATTTTCACAAGACAATGCATAAACACTCACATTTCATAACAAAACACATGTAGAATCCAAGAAATCATCATATAGGTAAGCAATATAGGTTTCGTAGAGCATGGGTTACCTCTTGTAGACCAAAAACCTTCACTTAACACCACACCAAGCTCCTATCAAAGCTCACTGTGACACCCCAAAAATCCACATCTCAATCCATGGATTAATTGAGTAATTAATCCTATTTTAATTGAGGAACTAATTCCTAAAATCCTGATTTTTAATACTCAAGGACTAGTATTTCACTTGTCAACCTTAAAGTTGTGTGGGGAGCTTGAAGTGGGTTTGGAAAGTAAGCCTTATGGGGAGCTTGTTGTGGTGTAAAGTGAAGTCTTTTGGTCTACAACAGGTAACCCATGCTCTACAAAACCTATTTTGCTTACCTATATGTGAGAAATGTGAGGGTTTATGCATTTGTCTTGTGATATTGCATATCTAGAGCTTGTGTTTAGGTTCCTTTGTGCCATTGCTTGGCATATTCCATGGTTCAAGTCATTTTGCTGTATTGGGTGAGATTTGGCATGTTTTGGACTTGAATTTGTGTTTGGAGAAGAAAATCCCCGAAGGGATTTGTTGTGGAACAGGAATGTTCCCGCGGGCGGGGCACCACCCGTCGGTCTACCCGCGGGTACAAAGCCCTGTGGGAATGTGTTCCCGCGGGCGGAACCACGGGTGGGTCACTACCCGCGGGTACACGGTGGTGTTTGTTCGGGATTTGTTCCCCGTGATCCATTTGACTCGGTATTTAGTCTTTTGACTTCCAGTTGTTCTTTTGTGGAACTATTTGAGCGTCTTCTTGATGTTTCGTATGTCTAGAACTATATGGTAGGAATCCATGTAGGACTTTGGTGTCTTGAATCGTGCTAAGTGTTCAACATTGTGTTTCGTTGGACCAAGAGGTGTCTTATGTGTTCCTCAGAACTATCTTAAGTTTCTCCGTTGTTAAGCATGCTAGTCTATTGTCTTAATGCTAGCGTGTGTGTGGTTTGTACCTTCCGTTTGGTTGATGATAACTTGTGTTATTCATTGTTGTTGTCGTTGGGTTATGACCCGTTCCTTGATTAAGTTTGTTTCATACCTTCGTTGTAATCCGTTGATTGACTCGTGTGGTGGTGCGTGTGTGGCTTTACCTGGATTGCACGATTAGTGGTATGGGACGCTTGTCTCCAAGGTATTGCAGCGGTCCTCGTGGTGGCCGTGATGTGATTATGGAGATGTGGAATTCGAGTAAGGTTCACGTGATTGGGGGATAACATGTGTTATCCGGGCATGTGTTGCCGTGTACGGTACCTTGTGTACTATGAATTGGTGGTCTTGATGGTGGGGGACGACGGCCCCAGGAGTGAAAAGGTTGGACTAAGAAGTACAGGGGTCCTGGAGTTAATGGTTGGCATGAAGGTACAATGTTGGGGGTAGCCATAAGGTTGGAACAGGGCATAAGGAAGGCATATCAACTCGTGATGGGTGATGTCACGAGGGCTTGTGTAGCCGTTGTGGTGAGTTCTCTTTCTTGTGACGTGTGTAGTCACAAGGGCATGTGTTGCCATGGGTGAATCTTATTCCTTTGTGTTTTGGTTAACCTTTGTGGTTTGGGATGTGTTCCCGTGTCATCTTTTGTGAGTGATGAGTCTTGTGTTGACTGTTGATCTTGGCTTTTGACTTATATACTTATGTATTCCGTTTCGAAAATGGTTTTATGACTTATATCTATCTATATATGATACTTAACGGTATTGGTGGGTTACCAGCATTATCGCTGACCGGGCGTCGTCCCAATGTTTATCTTTGTATCTTTCAGGTGATGTTTAGACGAGCGCGATGTCTA
Organism: Ipomoea nil; assembly: GCF_001879475.1. Taxonomy (NCBI): domain Eukaryota; kingdom Viridiplantae; phylum Streptophyta; class Magnoliopsida; order Solanales; family Convolvulaceae; genus Ipomoea; species Ipomoea nil. The sequence goes on along the minus strand of NW_017616755.1, from coordinate 1,414,589 downwards.
GTGCCTGGTAGCTTAGCACCTTTATCGTTGTTTTTGTGGCCTGGGCGCCAATGTAGTTAGACTGATGTTTTGGGATAGATGTATAAACTTGCAGATTGTTTGCCGTAGCTTTTACCGTGTTTGGTAGACGTGGCGTGACACCCCATTGGATTTCTTTTATCCAGTTCTCGTTTTATCTTCCGCTGTGCTAGTTTTGTCGATTAATCTGCATGTGTTAAGGCTTTTATTTGGGCCTTGTTTGGGGGGTGTTACAGTTGGTATCAGAGCCTTGGTTTAGAGCCTAGGAAGGGTTAAGTCTAGACTTTCTAAGTGTTTAAGTGTGGTTTGAGACCTCTAAGCGACCTTAAGAAGCTATGTGTTAGGCTTAGGACTTTAGGACGCGCGGTGAGGTTGTGAGTTCTTGTGTCGTTTTCTATTGTGTTTTATGTGCTTGTTTTCCCTGTAGCTTTGGTTCTCTTTATTTAAGGCACCAGGTAAGGGTGTGGGCCCTAAGTTTCCTCTCGTTACCGTGCTGTTGCTGTAGAAGTCGGGGATGGCACCTTCGAGGCGTCGTGCAAGATATTCGAAGCGGTGGTTTGCCCGGAGGATCGCAAGGTGGAGTTGGCTACGTTCTACCTTCGGCAAGGAGCAGACTCGTGGTGGATGCTTGAAGGACCAGTTTGTAGACAAGATCTGGAGTTCAGTTGGGAAAATCTGAAGGTTAAGTTACGTGAACGGTTCTATCCTGTTCGTGTCAAGGAGGCCTACCTTTGTGCAAACGACCTCTCCCGAGTTCAGCAAGTTCAAAAAGGAATCCGGAAGATCAAGCCTAAGGGAAGGCGCTCCGTTTGCAAGAAGTGTGGAAGTGACTACCCCGGCGTGTACTGTCTTGGTAAGCCGATAGAGTGCTTTGCTTGTGGCAAGAGAGGTCACCGGTCCTTTGAGTGTAGGACTAGGAGGAAGACTTCAACGGACTCAACAACAACCTCGGCAAGGAAGATTAACAGTGTGAGACAGATGCAAGTGGGAACCGTGGAAGTAAGTTTTGTACCCTTTAGTTGCACCTCACTTCGTCTTTGTGCCTTTCCTGCGTGTTTGCTTCGGGCGTTAGCTTGTTTGAGTGTTGCCTTGACCTTCGTAAATCTCTCCTTTCCTTTAAACAAACTGTAACACCCCGTGTTACGGCCTTCAATCCCGGATTAATTATTTAATTAATCCCGTTAATAATAATTAAATATGATTTAATTCGGTTAGGTTTCCCTTTAATTAATTAATAAGGCCCACCATGAACCGTGGACCCTTGCCTAAATTAGAGCCTTAAGCCTATTAGGAATAAAGAAAGTAAACCCTTTACTATTCGGATCCTGATTAGGAATCCTAGACTTAGTTATCTATTAGGAATAAAGAAAGTAGGTCTTTTTACTATTCAGATTATGATTAGGATTCTCTTTAATTAATTAATATGGTCCACTATGGACCATGGAACCCAATCCTTAGTCCCAAAAGGAATAGAATTAGCAAGCCTATAATATTAGTTCCTAATTAGGACTCCTAAATATATAAATAGGGGACTTAAGAGGCACCTAGAACCCCCCCACACGTCTAACGCCCCACCACCCCGGAAGAGCTCCAAGAATTCCCCTAGAAGAAAGCAAGAAAGCAAGAAAGCTTAAAGAAAGACCCTTCATAGCCAAGGAATTAATTAAGGCTAAGAGGTAACCCATGTCTCAACAAAACCTATTTTCATAGCTATGATTTCCCCCTTAGGGTTTCCCCATATTATTGTGTATTAATGACTTGTGATGATTATTGTTGATGATTGATGTGATGATTCCATGGGGGATCTTGATAATCTTGATATTGAGAGATTCTTGATAATTATGATATTCTTGATGATTATATGGAGTTCTTGATGACTATGTGTTGTTCTTGATAATTGGGTGATGATCTTGATGATTATGTGTTATTCTTACCGAATCTTGCAATTAGAAGACGAACCGTATTCTTGTTGATATAAAAGTGATTAGAACCCTAGGTTGTATCATATGATTTTTTCTTGGATTATCGGGTGGGGAAATCGCATGTTTGGGTGTTGATTATACTTAGAAAAGCATGATAGGTTATGTGCCGTTCGTTCCTCGGATTTGATTCGTTAATTGCCTACGGGTTGTCGTTAATTGTGTTGTAAAGTGTCTAAGCATGGTTTCGGTTTCCATAACGGTTCCCGGGGCGTAAAGTGTGTGAAAAGAGTCAGTGGGGGGTAGGTGGGGGTAGGGGACCCGCCACCTACCCATGGCCGTGAAACACCGCCTGGCAGCGGGTGGCCGGCGGGCGGGCAACTGCCCGCCGGCGACCCGCTGCCCGAAACAGCAGAATCCAGCGGGCAGCCGGCGGGTGGCCCACCACCCACCGGCTACCCGCTGGAAATTCGTCCCACTTGGGACCCCGGCTTCCCCGTTTGATATTCCCCCGTTCCCCGTGGTGTCCCAACGGGCCCCGTTTATCGTGCCTATGTCTTGTTTGATGTTTCGGGTACCGTTCGTAGGTTTATGAGTCTATTATATTGCATGCTAGTTGAATTGGTACCCCGTTGGCCTAGGTGGAAGAAGTATGAACCCCTTAGGACTATTCCTAGTATGTGCTGGATCACGCATAGGTTTGTTATGCGCTTTCTCCCCCTTCATAATGTGTAATGTGGGTTGCATGTGCTTGCTACGTGTTATGTGTGTGCCACCCCAATTCGGTTGTGATCGGATTGGTTATCTTGAGCTGCGGTTCAGAAGCTGGCTGCGGTCAGATTGATACTCTTGGGCTGCGGTCCACCGTTTGGTTGCGATCAAACGTTTCTATACAAGCTGCGGTTCGTCCTTTTTCCTGGCTGCGGTCAGATGACATTCTCTTGTGCTGCGGTCCACTATTTGGTTGCAATCAAACACTATGATGAGCTGCGGTTCATCGGTCGGTTGCGATCGACCCCTCCGTGTTGCGATATGGGGCAGGGTGCTGCGGGGCCGTGTCAGAGCTATATGCGCTGACCCTCATGTATGGGCATGCGATTGGTCCTGTGGCGCCAACAAAGTGTGTTATGTGTTGTCATTATGAGTGTCTTGGGGGATGTGACTATGGGATTTATATTGGGGACTGTTCATGTTGGGTAATGATTATTGTTTATGCCTTGCCTTATCTGCCTTGCCTGTTATGAACTGTATATGCTTGTTATAACTGTTGCTTGGGTCTAGCCTTATCTGTCGAGTCATCCCTGGTTTTAAAGCTAGAGTTCGTAGGATATATCTTCATGCTCAAAATGGTTTTCGTATATCTATATATATCTCTATATGTATTGTATTTTAACGCGTTGGAGTGGGTTACCAGCATCTCTCGCTGAACAGATATATTTGGCTTTCAGGCACAGAAGATTAAGTCACTGGAGCGCGCTTGAACTCGGAGTGTAGAAATAGATAGTTTCTCTTTCGGCCTGTGTGCCATGCTTATGCCTTTACATTATTGTGGATATTAGTTAGTTAGCCTGTGCATCTGGGTTCTCTAGCGCAGGTGTGGCATAGCACCCCGAACACTTGTATTATATTCTGGGATTCAATAAGATTCTACCTTTATTATAAGCTTTTAAATGTCTTAAAAATCTGGGGTGTTACACAAACCCTACCACCCTTTTTGCCAAGTGATCCTTTTCTTTCGAACCTTGTTCTTGTTTTCTTTCCGAACCATCTTGTGCATGGCGGCGGTGACATTAGCATAGGAAGGAATCCGGCAAGGTCTAAGAGTTAAACCGTGTCCGAGTCGAAGTAGAAGTTGCCTGGAGTCGAGAATCCTTAACCCTCTTTAAGCCGTTTTCTATCATCTTCTTGTCAAACCAATTTCCTCTTTCCGATAAATCTTCCCTATTCCTTTGAGCGTCGTTCTTGTTTCCTTCTTAACTTGATTCTATACAAGATGACAACCTCGTTTTCCTAAGTTGTAATCTTGAAAATCTTGATTTCCTTCTTAACCTACGTCATTCTTGAGCCTCAATCTAGTACCCTTCATTAGGAAATCCTTTAAATTCTTTCAAACCTCGTTCTTGTTCCTCTCTTGATTTGACTCTGTCCTAGGTTACGACCTCATCTTTCCTAAGTTGTGACTTTGAAAATCTTGATCCTCTTCCTAATCCATTTTTTATCCTTGAGTTTAAACCGGATACCCTCCGTGGGGAAATTCTTTCAACTCCCTAAAACCTCGTTTTGATTCCTTACTGCTTGAGTTGTAACCTCGTTTACAATTCTCTTCTTCTTAATCAACATGGTCCTCGAATTGTTGAACCTAAACTCTTACCTTGATCTTTCCCTTTGAATCGAACCCCGTTATTGCTTTCCCTGCTTCTAATGATTCTGTGCAAGGTGGCAACCTTATTTCCTAAGTTGCAACTTTGATGACTTTGATCCTACTCCAAAGTAATGTGGTCCTTGAGTTTCTGAACCTTAAAACCCTTCACTCTAACCTTTTCCGTTGAACCGAATCTCTTCTTATAAGCCTTCTTTCCCTTGAGTTACCCTTCTCCTTTGTACCGTTCCTGTTTTGAACCTTTCATCCGGACCGGAGTTTTGATGTTTCAAGCGTTGCTTTGTTGAGAGTTGGAAGTGGTGTGCTAATGCAAATGTTAAGTTGGTAGCCTTCATCAAGTTAGCCGGAGAGAAGGACATCCAACTCGTGTTTTGGATCTAGCAGTTGAAGCTTTTGTCGGAAGTGTTGGATCAGGCTCACGCAGACGCCGAGCTCAAGTTAAGTAATGGGGGTACCTTGTTTCCTTTGGTTGAAGAAGTCAGCAGAGATCAGTTGAAGATCCAACTCTGGTTCTATGATCCCGAGTGATCTAATTTAGAGTTCTTGTGGTGTCAGTTTCTGTTTGTGGCTTGTTCCTTAGCTGAGCCGTCTCGTTTTGAGTAGATCGTTGGCTAGTTTTGAGCAGGAGTTAGGCTCGGTGTGAAGTTAGTTTTCCCTTCCTGTTAATCTTTTATGTATCGCCCTATCTTCTTTCTTGTCTTACCATTGTGAACCCTCAACCAATCTCTATGTCTTGCCACTCATTTTGTTAACCGATGGTTTTGGTGTTGAACTTCGTTGTGACCAAGCCTATCAATCTTACTACCTTGTTTCCTATAACTTTGGTTAGTGGCGAACACCTTTAGTTGCTTAAAACCTCATTTGCCACCCATCTCTTGAGTTTTGTCACCCGTTTCGCAAGCCAACCGTTTTGTTGGGTTAGCTCGTTTTCTTTCCTTCGTTTGTTTTGACCGTTCTGTCGTTTTTACGTGTTGGTTGTGTTTTGTTGTTTGCTCAGTTGTGCGTTGAGTCATTCTCTCTTGTTTTCCGTGGTTGTTAGCTTGTAGTTTGGGTAGTTGGTTTTGTTGCTTTGCTTTCTTGAAGACGCAGTTCGTTGCTGTGCACCATTGGCTAGATCAGATAAAAGCTAGCTCAAGTCATCAAGGAGAAGCCGAGGATGAGTCCGAGGAGTCGGAGAGCGAGTCTTTCTAGTAGTTGTGGTTACCTTGTTCGCCTTCTTTCTTGTAGTTGCTTTTCATTAGGCGTTGACGCCGTTGTTGGTTGCTTGTTCTTGCTTTTGTGCTTGCTTTGTTTGGAGCCTTGTGGCTTAGTTAGCTTTGTAGTGGTAGTGGTGTTTTGTGTTGGTTGTCTTGTGGTGAGCTGTCGTAGGCTCCCAAATTAAAACCTTACAAACGTAGTAGCGGGAGTAAGGATCGATCCCACGAGGAGTAACTAGTTTAAAATATGTGCTCAAATTAAAGGAAGGGGGGTTTGGAATATGTCGAGAATAAAGATAAATTAAAAGAGAATTTAAATAAACAAGTAATTTAACTGAACGAATAAAGCAATGAAAATAATATATCGAAAACACTTATAATAAGAAACCTTGGTTAGTAAAGATCCACCACCGGAATTCAATACTGATCATTGACCATCTCCCTTGTGGTCTGATGGTATCCGGTATGGACTTTCAAATGGATGGTCCCAGGATCGATTCCCAGCCCAAGCATGGGTCGGAATAAGGTGAAATAATGATCCTAAACCCTGAGCCCTGGGTCCTAAGCCTTGTGCCCTGAGCCCCGGGCTGAGCCCCACCCCCTAGCTCGGGGTCGAACCCCCGAGTCTTGGGTCGAAGCCACCCCCCACCCCGAGCCCTGGGTCGAAGCCCCCCCAAGCCCTGGGTCGAAGCTCGAGCCTTGAGCCTTCCCCCCCCCGGGCCTTGAGCCCACCCTGAGCCATGAGCCTCCCCAGCACCTCGGGTCTCCTTGTAACATGAGCCTCCCCATTACCTCGGGTCTGTACCACAAGCCAAACCCCAAAGCCATGAGCCTGCCTTGTGCCCTGAGCCTTTGACCCTGTGTACCATGAGCCTCCCCATTACCTCGGGTCTTTACCACAAGCCAAACCCCAAAGCCTTGAGCCTAACCCAGTTGAAAGCCATGAGCCTGCCTTTGACCCTGCTGAGCCTTGAACCCTTGAACATGGATCATAATAAGAAACCGGTCCTGGGTCCTTGAAGGGGTCCTTGAAAGTCATCGATTCCTATCCCAGTCATGGGTCGGAATACCGTTGAATAATGGTCCTGGGTCCTAGAAAAAAAAAAAAACGCATCAAAGGTCGAACATTCGAGTGGTCACTGCGGTAAAGAATGACCGAAAAGTGGAGCAACCGAGTGGATCTGGGAGACACTTGCCTTTGACCCTGCTGAGCCTTGAACCCTTGAACGTGGATCATAATAAGAAACCGGTCCTGGGTCCTTGAAAGTCCGAAATAAAGGGAGGTCCCAGGATCGATTCCTATCCCAGTCATGGGTCGGAATACCGTTGAATAACGGTCCTGGGTCCTAGAAAAAAAAAAAAAAAAAACGCATCAAAGGGAATAACCGAAAAGTGGAGCAACCGAGTGGATCTGGGAGACACTGCGGTAAAAGAATGACCGGAAAGGTGGAGCAACCGAGTAGATCAGGGGACACTGCGGTAAAGAATGACCGGAAAGGTGGAGCAACCGAGTGGATCATGGGGTCACTGCGGTAAAGAATGACCGAGTAGGTGGAGCAACTGAATGCTGCGGTAAAGAATGACCGAGTAGGTGGAGCGACTGAACGCTGCGGTAAAGAATGGCCGAGTAGGTGGAGCAACCGAGTGAGCCCGGCGCTAAGAAAGAATGACTGAGTATGAACTAGGAAAATAATAATAATAAAAAAAAAAATACTGATCATTGATTAATAAAGTAATTAATATGCAATTGAATATTTGTCGTGAAATTATTTCATTTCTGTTTTCCCTTAGTTGTAGATAAATAAAGCACAAGCGGTTTAATTACCCCTAACTACTAAATAATCTAAGACAAGCGCTATAGATTTAATTTAATAGCAGCAATAGGAACTAGGAAAACCGACAAACTAAGTAACACAAGCACAAGCAGTTGCATTTAATTTAGGAAAATATTCTACCCGAGACCAATTATCACTAAGCTGTCAATAATTAACCTCAGTTGCTACTGAATATTAGAATAATTTGTAGCACAACATTATCTAATATAGCAAATAATTATATCAAATAAATAACTAGTAGGCCTCCCTAGCAATTAAATGACAAAATTATTTAAATATCTTAGAAGAATATTTAATACTCAAATGCATAAAAATTATATAATAAAAATAAATAAATAATCTTACAGCATAATCAATTCCGGAGCTTCAATTCACTAAACCAAGCTAAAAAAATTAGCAACGAATGGACATTGATAATAACTTTACAGAATAATCGAGGGGAAGAATGAACTCAATTACAATTGATGTTCGAATGAGTGCCCCTTACAACGAAACATACTAATCTATTTATACATGAAGAGAATGATTTTTCACCATTAATTCTCCTTTTCTTTCGCCGAGTCAAGAGGCCTTCCGGAGTTGTCGCTCGCAGTCCGTGCTGTACGTGCGTGCTGCATGAATGAATGAAGTAAAGAAGCAATATTTATTTGTTTGTTTTAAGAGTGAATTGGACCTACTTAATACTATATATATATATATATATATATATATATATATATATATATATATATTAGTACGTATTCTTATATATTCTATATATTATATATTATATATATTATATATAGTATAAGAATAGATTATATTATATATATAAAAAGAACTAATTAGTAGATAATATTAAATAATTAATGCAAAATTATTATAAAAATATACCTAAAATATGGGTGTAAAATATGCCTATCAAATTCCCCACAATAAAACATTTGCTTGTCCCCAAGCAAAAATATTATTTGCGAAGTAAATAAATAAAATCCCCAAAACTCATAACATATCATGAACAACAATCTGAAGCACCCTGCAATTAATAAGATAACACCCATGTCTGAAAATTGAGAAAACTAAATAAATAAACCCTCACAGGAATATCACTCATCACTCAAGTGTTTGATGGGTATAAATTTCACTCAAGTTCATTCCTATAAAATTGCTTTACCATAGGCTTGCATATCTTCTCAATCACCACTACAAGACTCATGCATGACACAAATCATAAGGACTTCCCACAGGTTGTAATGGGGCTAGGGTTAAGGTAGGGAATATTTAGAAAAGTAGCTTAAACAAAAGCTTTCAAACTAGAGGAGCAAATAAATACAAATAATCCAAGATATTTGCAAAAAATCAAGTATAGAATGCTTCATCAGTATTACCAGAATTTCCCCTTACTTCATTTATTTAGAAGTAACTTCAACTCAAAATCAATTGCTGATTCTTTTTCATTTTCTCATAAATTTTCAGCAATATTTTTCTTTTTCAAACATATATTCTCCATTTTCCATTTTTTCATTTTTTCAATTTCCATATTTTTTTTGGAATCATGAATTGTCTTCGTTTTCTTTTTCATAGAAGACCAGTGACAAATCGGCAATGAAGATACAACCCACCCCATTCTCCATCATATTAACACAAGAAAGTGACCTCCCCCACACTTCTTCCTCACAACCTCACGTAGATTACACGAATAATTCAAAATTTGTTCCACTAGTTATTCAGCTGGGTGAAGGCATTATTTTTAGATATAAAAGGCTTGTAATGTGGTTCAAAATAAGAAAAGAATGGCCATAAAGCTCAAAGTGGTTAACAAGGGGAAATAAATCATAGGACAAATCGGTTATTTGGCTAGTGAGGCTCAAGATCAAATAATGGCCTTAATCACACTTGAATCATGCATGGTCTAATTAGCTTTAAAAGAGAATCAAGGCAAGTTCTAGAGAAACAAAATTATGGAAGAAATCGCACAATAGAAAGAAAATAAGACCGAAGTGTCAGTCAATGGCTCAAAACACTCACAGGTTTATTGCTTACTTAATCTAGCCACTACATATCGAATAGGAAATGCTAACAAATTAATCACAACTTGCCAAACTATTTATTCAATCATGTTATGAATTCCAAGAAAGGAAAAATAAAATAATTTTTTTTTCAAAATAATACTTTTTTTTTTTTTACATAAAATAGTAGTAAAATATTTTTGAAAATTCTGAAATAAGAAAATAAATAATAAAACTTTTTAAAATTTTTTACATAAGCAAATAAATAATAAGACTAAATCCCCTCCCCCACACTTATTATCGACAGTGTCCCCAATGTTGAATAAAAAAAGCACAGAAAAAAGGGTTATTGAATGAGAATATGGAATAAAAGAAAAAAAAATGGAACAAACACACCTTAGGTTGCCTCCCAAGCAGCGCCTTTGTTTATCGTCGTTGGCTCGACTTATGATATTTCTTTAAATTTCCATCGTCTTTTTGAGTACCTTTGATGATTATGAATATTCAAAGAAACAGTCCCTTCATGCAGATTAGTACTCAAAGATGAATTATTATTTTTTCCTTCTTTTCTTTCATTAGACGCAATTTCAACAAATTTAACAAGCTTCAAAGAATCAACAAAAATTGCAAAATTATCATCACTAGGAGATTTCATGGCATCATAAATATTAAAAGTCACAAGTTTACCATTAGACTCCATAGTAAGCATACCACTATGAATATCAATTTTTGTTTTTGCAGTTTTTAAGAATGGCCTTCCTAACAAAATATGATTATTATTTTTCATATCAAGCACATAAAATCAGCAGGAAAAACCAAGTTATCAACTTGAACAATCAAATCCTCAATCACACCCCTAGGATATGTAGTAGATCCATCAGCCAATTGAATTATTATACTAGATTTATTCAGGGGTCCAAGATTTAAAGGCATAAACAGAATATGGCATGACATTAATAGAAGCTCCTAAATCTAACATAGCATTTTCAAATTTCACCCCACTTATCATGCATGGAATAGTAAACATACCTGGGTCTTTGCACTTTTCAGGAAGATTGTTTTGACTAGCCATAGAGACATTCTCTTGCACTTTCACTACTTCAATTCTTTCATTATTTCGTTTCTTTTTCATAGTGCGTACCTCTTTTAGAAAATTTGTATAGCGAGGTACTTTTTCCATAGAATCTAAAAGTGGTTTATTAGCATCACATTCACGAAAGGTCTCATACAGATCATTATTTGAGTTTCCTCTTATTGGTTCTAAAAGAGCTTGAGGAAATGGGGGTACTGGTTCATAATCAGAAAAAGAAGAAAGCTTACCTTGGGACTTCTCTTTATTGTTGGCAATGATTCCTGCACTTATTTCCTTATTTAAATCAACATTCTTTTCCAGCGACGTACTTTCAACACTAATTGCACTTACATTCTCTTTAGGATTAACAACCGTTTGAGAAGGTAATTTGCCAGAACTCTGTGCTTCCAACCGATTAACCGTAGTTGCTAGTTGGCCCATTTGTCTTTCCAAGTTTTGAATACTAGCATTTGTTTCTTGAATACTAGCCTTTGTTTCTTGACGGAATATTTGTGTTTCTTGTTGAAACTGCAAAGTGTTAGTAGCAAGAGATTTAACAATATCTTCTAGATTCATACTTGAGCTAGATGTAACACCCCAGATTTTCAGCGTATTTAAAACTTATAAAATAAAGGCGAAATCTCGTTGAATCCCAAAACATAATACAAGAGTGTGGGGTGTTATGCCACACCTGAGCTAGAGAACTCAGGTGCACAGGCTAACTGACTAATATCCTCAAATAGTATCACTACTAAATCATGGCACGCAGGCCGAAAGGGAAAAAACTATCTAAGCTACGTCCAAGCTTCTAGCGCGCTCCAGTGATCAACTCGTCTGTGCCTGAAAGCCAAATATATCTGTTCAGCGAGAGATGCTGGTAACCCACTCCAACGCGTTGAAATACAATACATATAGATATATGAAAAGTCATTTTGAACATGAGGATATCTCCTACGAACTCTAGCTTTTAAAACCGGGACTGACTCGACAGATAAGGCTAGACACAGGCAACAGTTATAACAAGCGTATACAACAGGCAAGACAGATAAAGCTGAGCATAATTAATAATCATAACCCAACATAAACAATCCCCAGCATAAACCCCATAGTCACGTCCCCCAATATACTCATAAACACAACTCATCCTCTTCTCATCACATAGCACACTTTGTTGGCGCCACAGGACCAATCGCATGCCCATACATGAGGGTCAGCGCATATAGCTCTGACACGGCCCCGCAGCACCCTACCCCGTCTCACCTTACGGAGGAGTCGATCGCAACCGACTATTGAACCGCAGTTCTATATAGTATTTATATACCTGACCGGTCTTTACCAGCCTGGTTAACAGTTGGGATGGTTCTCAACCCATTCAACTGCCCGTATAGTGGACCTTTGTCCTATATAATATTTATATACCTGACCGGTCTTTACCAGCCTGGTTAACAGCCGGTTTGGTTCTCAGCCCATCCGACTGCCCGTATAGTGGAACTTAGTCGTATATAATATTTATATACCTGACCGGTCTCTACCAGCATGGTTAACAGCCGGTATGGTTCTCAGCCCACCCGACTGCCCGTATAGCCCGATTGATCTCAACCAAATCGGGGTGACATGCACACATAACACATAGTAGGCACATGCAACCCACATTAACACATTGGGAAGGGGGAGAAAACGTATAACAAAACCGATGCGTGATCCTTCACATACAAAGAATAGTCCTAAGGGGTTCATGCTCCTTTCACCAAGGTCAGCGGGATACCAATTCAACTAGCATGCAATATATAAGACTCATACAACCTACGAACGGTACCCGAAACATCAAACAAGACATAGGCATGATAGATGGAGTCCGTTGGGACACCACGGGGGTCGGGGAAACATCAAACGGGGAAGTCGGGGTCCCAAGTGTGGAATTTCCAGCGGGTAGCCGGTGGGTGGGGGGCCACCCGCCGACTGCCCGCCGGTAAACACTGTTCCGGGCAGCGGGTCGCCGGCGGGCAGCTGCCCGCCCGCCGGCTGCCCGCTGCCGGAACTGCCCCTTTTTGTCCGCGGGTAGGTGGCGGGTCCCCTACTGTAACACCCCAGATTTTCAAGACGTTTAAAACTTATATAATAAAGGTAATATCTCATTACATCCCAAAGTGTATCATAAGTGTACGGGGTGCTATGCCACACCTGGGCTAGAGAACCCAGGTGCACGGGCTGTCTAACTAATATCTACCGAAATACAATGCATAATATGGCACGCAGGCCGAAAGGGAAACTAATCTATTTCTACGCTCCAGTTCTAACGCGCTCCAGTGCTCAAGTCCTCTGTGCCTGAAAGCCAAATATATCTGTTCAGCGAGAGATGTTGGTAACCCACTCCAACGTGTTGAAATACAATACATATAGAAGTATATATAGATACACGAAAACCATTTTGAGCATGAAGATATATCCTACGAACTCTAGCTTTAAAACCGGGAATGACTCGACAGATAAGGCCAGACACAAGCAACAGTTATAACGAGCATATGCAGTTCACGGCAGTTAAGGCAGATAAGGCAAAGCATAAACAATAGTCATGACTCAACATAAACAATCCCCAATATAAATCCCATAGTCACATCCCCCAAGACACTTGTAATCATAACTCGTCCATGTCACAACACATAACACACTTTGTTGGCGCCACAGGACCAATCGCATGCCCATACATGAGGGTCAGCGCATATAGCTCTGACACGGCCCCGCAGCACCCTGCCCCGTATCGCAACACGGAGGGGTCGATCGCAACCGACCGATGAACCACAGCTCATCATAGTGTTTGATCGCAACCAAACAGTGGACCGCAGCCCAAGAGAATGTCATCTGACCGTAGCCAGGGAAGAGGACGAATCGCAGCTCGTATAGAAACGTTTGATCGCAACCAAACGGTGGACCGCAGCCCAAGAGTATCAATCTGACCGCAGCCAGCTTCTGGACCGCAGCTCAGGAAAACCAATCCGATCGCAACCGAATTGGGGTAACATACACACATATCACACAGCAAGCACATGCAACCCATATTACACATTGGGAAGGGGGAGAAAGCGCATAACAAAACCTATGCGTGATCCGCCACATACTAAGAATAGTCCTAAGGGGTTCATACTTCTTCCACCTAGGTCAGCGGGGTACCAATTCAACTAGCATGCAATACAATAGACTCATAAACCTACGAACGGTACCCGAAACATCAAACTAGACATAGGCACGATGAACGGGGTCCGTTGGGACACCACGGGGAACGGGGGAATATCAAACGGAGAAGCCGGGATCCCGGGTGGGATGAGTTTCCAGCGGGTAGCCGGTGGGTGGGGGCCACCCGCCGGCTGCCCGCCGGAGTGTACTGTTCTAGGCAGCGGGTCGCCGGCGGGCAGCTGCCCCCCCACCGGCTGCCCGCTGCCGGAAAAGTGGTTCTCCGCCGTGGGTAGGTGGCGGGTCCCCTACCCCCCACTGACTCTTATCACACAATACGCCCCGGGAACCATTTGTGGAACCCGAAACCATGCTTAGACACATTACAACGCAATTAACGATAGCACGTAGACAATTAACGGATCAAATACGAGAAACGAACGGCACATAACCTATTATACTTTTCTAAACATAATCAACACCCAAACTTGCGATTTCCCCACCCGATAATCCAAGAATAAGATCATACGATGCAACCTAGAGTTCTAATCACTTTTATATCAACAAGAATACGGTTCGTCTTCTAATTGCAAGATTCGGTAAGAATAACACGTAAACGTCAAGAGCATCACCCAATTATCAAGAACAACACATAATCATCCAGAACTCCATATAATCATCAAGAATATCATAATTATCAAGAATCTCCCAATATCAAGATTATCAAGATCCCCCAAGGGATCATCACATCAATCATCAATAATAATCATCACAAGTCATTAATACACAATAATATGGGGAAACCCTAAGGGGGAAATCATAGCTATGAAAATAGGTTTTGTTGAGACATGGGTTACCTCTTAGCCTTAATTAATTCCTTGGCTATGAAGGATCTTTCTTTAAGCTTCCTTGCTTTCTTGATTTCTCCTAAGGGGATTCTTGGAGCTCCTTTGGGGTGTTGGGGCGTTATTCTTGTGGGAAGTTCTAGGTGCCTCCTAAGTCCCGTATTTATATATTTAGGAGTCCTAATTAGGAACTAATATTATAGGCTTGCTAATTCTATTCCTTTTGGAACTAAGGATTGGGTTTAGGGGTTGGGTTTATATATGAGGGCCCATGGACTACGGTGGGCCTTTTTCCCTAATTAATCTTTATGATTTATTCCTTCCCTTGGGCTATTGATTGATTAATTAAATGGTTTTAGGGGTCGTAACACGGGGTGTTACACTCTCCCCCCTTACAAGGGGCTTCGTCCCCGAAGCCCGGTGTTATAGTCCATCCTTTCACCCCTAGACACCACGTAGCTCGGCCTCCTGGTTAGGGTTGCGGCCTTACGTTTGTCTTGGCTTGGGGTAGGCTGAACTTTTGATGGTGTTGTGATAAAGAAGTTTTCGGTTGTACCTCGGTTTCCTGCGCTGGAACTGGGTGCACCGCGAGTGCCCAAGGCGGCCTCGATCGCTGCTACCCTTTGATCGAGTGCGCGTGTGGTGCGAATCAGGGATGAGAACCCTTCTTCCGTGATTTGATTCTGCCGGTCGAGCTGTGCGAGTATGCGTTCGTTGACCGAACCCTCGTCTTGCCCCCTCGGGCTGCCTCCTGGCTGTGGTTGCACTGACGGGTTAGGCCCGTCTTCCTCCTCTTGTCATTCATTTCCCTCCGTGCCTCCGCAATCTTGCATGGCTCGCTTGAGCTTTTTGTTGGAGATGTCCAACCGATCAACCAATTCCCTACGTTCCTCATCGGGTTTTTGGCAAATTTCTTCGAGGGTGAGATAATGTCCTCCTTCGATGTAGTAGATGTCGTTGCGGCGGAGGTTTTGGGCATTGAAAACCATGCCATTGGCGGTTTTGACCTCGGTGTGGCTTAGGTCTACCCCCTTTTTCTCCATGATCCAACTTAGGATCATCCCGTAAGGTAGGCTAAGCCTGTTGTTTGTTTCGCAGAACTCTATGTGCTTTAGCATGAGTGCCGGCAGGTTGAACTTGATTTTATGTTTTAGGAGATACGCAAAGGTGCACTCCAAGCTCCCCACATCCTTGCTCTTGTTATTGGTGGGCAAGATGCTATCGGTTATAATCATAACCAATATCTTTTGCTCCGTCGATAGCCACATTCGGTTTGGTCGAGTGGCCGAGGTGAACCCGTCCTCTTTCCCGAGTAAGTACCCGAGATAGTCTTTGTACCCCGTAGTTTGGGTATCAATCCACCCCTTTCGGTCATAGCTAGACACACCCGTGGTGGTCAATTTCAAGAGCTTGGCCAACCGGCCTTCGGAAAGCACAATTTCCTTGCTACGGACCTTGGTGGTAATTTCTACTTTGTCACCCCGTTTGGTGGCCACAAGGTGTTGGTAGAATTCTTTCACCAATTCGGGGTATGTGTCCCCTTTGATGGCGAGGTAAGTATCTAAATGCCCTTGGTGTTTGAGCATGTCAACCAATTCCGGAGAGAATTGGTCGTGTTCAAGTGCCACATATCACGATGCCAAAGAAACCCACAGAGCAGGGAAAGTGATGCATAAAGGTTGGTGATCTAAATTTGGTGCTCCAAGCTCTTTTAAAGTCCGATTTTGAGTCATGGGTTCCTCTTCTAAATTAGAATTGGTAGAATCGGTAGCCAGATCACTAAACTCCAATTTGCTCAAAGCTTGTTTCCTCCACCTGCGTACAATTCTTTCAATTTCTGGATTGTATGGCAGGGCTTCTTTGTTAGCAGATCGAGTTATAGGCATAAACAAAAAGAAAATATATTGCAGCAATTATGTAAAAGGGACAAATTAACGAGAAAAACAAATAAACAAATAAATAATTAAATAAACACAAAATAAACAAGAAAATCTCCCCGGCAACGGCGCAAAAATTTGGTGAGCTGTCGTAGGCTCCCAAATTAAAACCTTACAAACGTAGTAGCGGGAGTAAGGATCGATCCCACGAGGAGTAACTAGTTTAAAATATGTGCTCAAATTAAAGAAAGGGGGGTTTGGAATATATCGAGAATAAAGATAAATTAAAAGAGAATTTAAATAAACAAGTAATTTAACTGAACGAATAAAGCAATGAAAATAATATATATATATATATATATATATTAGTACGTATTCTTATATATTCTATACATTATATATTATATATATTATATATAGTATAAGAATAGATTATATTATGTATATAAAAAGAACTAATTAGTAGATAATATTAAATAATCAATGCAAAATTATTATAAAAATATACCTAAAATATGGGTGTAAAATATGCCTATAATTTGGTGAGCTGTCGATTCGTTGCTAATTTCTTTAGCTTGGTTTAGTGAATTGAAGCCCCGGAATTGATTATGCTGTAAGATTATTTATTTATTTTTGTTATATAATTTTTATGCATTTGAGTATTAAATATTCTTCTAAGTTATTTAAATAATTTTGTCATTTAATTGTTAGGGAGGCCTACTAGTTATTTATTTGATATAATTATTTGCTATATTAGATAATGTTGTGCTACAAATTATTCTAATATTCAGTAGCAACTGAGGTTAATCATTGACGGCTTAATGATAATTGGTCTCGGGTAGAATATTTTCCTAAATTAAATGCAACCGCTTGTGCTTGTGTTATTTAGTTTGTCGGTTTTCCTAGTTCCTATTGCTGCTATTAAATTAAATCTATAGCGCTTGTCTTAGGTTATTTAGTAGTTAGGGGTAATTAAACCGCTTGTGCTTTATTTACCTACAACTAAGGGAAAACATAAATGAAATAATTTCACGACAAATATTCAATTGCATATTAATTACTTTATTAATCAATGATCAGTATTGAATTCCGGTGGTGGATCTTTACTAACCAAGGTTTCTTATTATAAGTGTTTTCGATATATTATTTTCATTGCTTTATTCGTTCAGTTAAATTACTTGTTTATTTAAATTCTCTTTTAATTTATCTTTATTCTCGATATATTCCAAACCACCCTTCCTTTAATTTGAGCACATATTTTAAACTAGTTACTCCTCGTGGGATCGATCCTTACTCCCGCTACTACGTTTGTAAGGTTTTAATTTGGGAGCCTACGATAGCTCACCAAATTTTTGGTTTCGTTGCTGGGGAACTGTCGGGTGGGGCACTACCCGCGGGTACACGGTGGTGTTTGTTCGGGATTTGTTCCCCGTGATCCGTTTAACTCGGTATTTAGTCTTTTGACTTGCCGTTGTTCTTTTGTGGAACTATTTGAGCGTCTTCTTGATGTTTCGTATGTCTAGAACTATATGGTAGGTATCCATGTAGGACTTTAGTGTCTTGAATCATGCTAAGTGTTCAACATTGTGTTTCGTTGGGCCGTGAAGTGTCTTGTGTGTTCCTCGGAACTATCTTTTGTTTCCCCGTTGATAAGAATGCTAGTTCGGTGTCTAAATGCTAGCGTGTGCATTGTTTGTACCTTCCGATTGGTTGATGATAACTTGTGTTATTCAACATTGTTGTTGTTGGGTTGTAACTCATTCCTTGATTGAGTATGTTTCATACCTTCGTTGCAATCCGTTGATTGATTCCTGTTGAGGTGTAGTGTGTGTGGCTTTACCTGGATTGCACGATTAGTGGTATGGGACACTAGTCACCAAGGTATTGCAGCGGTCCTCGTGGTGGCCGTGTCGTGATTATGGAGCTGTGGCCTTTGTATAAGGTTCATGTGTTTATGGGGGATAACATGTGTTATCCGGGCATGTGTGGCCATGTGTGTACGGTACCTTGTGTACTATGAATTGGTGGCTTTGTTGGTGGTTTGTTGGTGGGGGACGACGGTCCTAGGAGGAAGAAGGTTCGACTAAGAAGTACAGGGGTCCTAGAGGTAATGGTTGGAATGAAGATACAAGGTTGGGGGTAGCCATAAGGTGGGAACAGGGCATAAGGCAGGCATACCAACTCGTGATGGGTGATGTCACGAGGGCTATTGTAGCCAGTGTTGTGTGTTCTTCTCTTGTGACGTGTGTAGTCACAAAGGCATGGTGGCCTTGGCATGTGTTGCCGGTTGTGTAAGTATTATTTCCTTTGCATTGTACTTGTCGGGTTTTGATCTATTGAGTGCTGATAGATCATGCCTTGACTCTTTTGTGAGTCGTGTTGTTCTTGTGGTCTTGGGATGTGTTCCCGTGTTGCTTGTGAGAGTGTTAAGTCTTATGTTGGCTATTACTCTTGGTTTTGTACTTATATACTTATGTATTTCGTTTTGAAAATGGTTTACAACTCATATCTTATCTATGTATGATATTTCACATGTATTGGTGGGTTACCAGCATTATTCGCTGACCGGGCGTCGTCCCATGTTTATCTTTGTGTTCTTACAGGTGATGTCTAGTCGAGCGCGATGTCTAGTGCCCGATAGTGTAATACCTTTCCCTTGTTGTACGGCGCCCTGTGAGCCGATTTGGTTTTTAGACTTATGAGTTTTTGGATAGATGTAAACCATGCAGATTTGGCCGTAGCGTTTATCGTGTTGATAAGCGTGGCATAACACCCCCGTTTGGATTGTATGTGATCCAGTTATCCTTTTTCTTCCGATGTGCTAGTGTTTTGTTATGTTATCTGCATGTGTTAAGGCTTTTATTATGGCTTGTTTTGGGGGGGGGGGGGGGGGGGTGTTACAGAAATGATGAAGAAGAAGGCCATGAAGAAAGGATATGCTTGGGGGGGGGGGGGGGATCCTTTAAGTTTTGACCAAAAGGATATGCTTGACACTCATGTCACATTGTTGTTTCATTCTACCGTTTTGCTTTGATTCGTCGTACCTAAGCTTCGGGGACGAAGCTTCTTTTAAGGGGGGGAGGATGTGACACCCTGCAAATCCAAATTCTATTTAGGGATTAGTTAAGTAATTAATCCTAATCTAATTGGTAATTTATTCTTAAAATTCCTGAAAATTCAATAGTTGGGGACTAGTAATTGACTAGTCAACCCAAGTCAAGGGTTGTACCCTATGCTTTGTGAATAGTTCCCTTGTCTCCGTACACATTTTCATCTTAGTAAAGGTAAAGAAAACTTTACACCTCATGTTTGTATTCCAAGCTAACCTAGGGTCATCTTTCATTCTTCTCCTAACACACTCAAAACAAAAGCTCCTCCTTCTCTCTAGATATTTAGGTAGCTTTTCCTTCAAGCTAAGTTTGGGCATTCCAAGATCTTCAAAGTTTGTCTCCAAGATTCCACCTTTCCTACTCTTGGGCATCTAGGACGGTAAGATCTATGGTCCTTTAGTGTTTTTAGTGCTTTCTAAGGTATCTTTTTCTAATGATGAAATCTTTATGGTCTTTTGGTGTGTTCTTGATGTTGGTGTTGAAGGTGAACCTTGTTAAAAGCTTTGAACGGTGTAATAAGTGAAGGTTTAGACTACAAGAGGTAACCCACGCTTTACAAATCTATTTTCATTACCTATATGATGATTTCTTTGATTCTACATGTGATTTTTGCTAAGAAATGTGAGTGTTGATACATTGTCTGCCATTGCTTGGCTATTCCTTTGATTCAAGTCATATTGTTGTATTTGGTGAGATTTTGGATGTTTTGGACTTGAATTTGAGCTTGGTGTTGAAAATCCCCGAAGGGATATTTTTGTACAGGGTATAATACCCGCGGGCAGAACGACGGGTAGTGCACCACCCGCCGCCCCACCCGCGGGGTACGAGTGATGAGGAACATGGTTACCGCGGGCGGAACCACGGGTGGGGGTCCACCCGTGGCCCCAACCGCGAGGTACAATGTGGACTTGTGTGGGGATTTGTTCCCCGTGATTCTTTTGACTCAGTATTGATGTTTTGACTTCCCAATGTTCTCTTGTTGAACTATTTGAGTGTCTTCTTGATGTTTCGTATGTCTAGAACTATATGGTAGGATTCTATGTAGGTTTTGGTGTCTTGAATCGTGCTAAGTGTTCAACCTTGTGATTCGTTGAACCATGATGAGTCTTATGTGTTCTTCGGAACTATGTTTAGTTTACCCGTTTGATAAGCATGCTAGTTCGGTGTTGAAATGCTAGCGTGTGTAATTTGTCATTTCCTATTGTGGATGATGACTTGTGTTGGTCATTGTTGTTGTCGGATTGTGATCCTTTCCTTGTTGAGTATGGTTTCATATCTTCGTTGTGATCCGTTGATTGATTCCTATGATGGTGTTGTGTGTGTGGTTGTACCTGGATTGCACGATTAATGGAATGGGACATCAGTCACCAAGGTACGTCAGTGGTCCTCGTGGTGGCCGTGACGTGATTATGGAGTTTGTGACCTGTGTGTAAGGTTCACGTATTCTTGGGTGGCTGTGGCCTTGTGTGTGAATAGTACCCTCGTGTACTATGAAATCGATGGATTTGTTGGAGATTGTCGGAGTGGGGACGACGGTCCTCGGAGGCATAAGGTTGGACTTTGGAGTACAGGCGTCCTAGAGGTAATGGTTGGAACTAGCTATAAGGTTGGGGGTAGCCATAAGGTTGGAACCCGGCATAAAGAAGGATTATTGTATTCGTGATGTGTGATGTCACGAAGGCATGTGTGGCCGATATGTGTTTCTCTATTCGTGACAAGTGATGTCACGAAGGCATGTGTTGCCAATGTGTGTCTCTTTATTCTCTTGTGTTGAGCATGTCGGTTGATATTCTACTGAGTGATGGTAGAATACACCTTGAGCCTTTCTTGTGTTGTCGTTGTTACTTCTTCATGTGTTTGGGATGTGTTTCCCCTTATCCATGTTGTGAGTGAAACTGAGTCTTGTGGTTGACTTCTATCTTTGGCTCTGAACTTATATATACAGTATTCCGTTTTGAAAATGATTTTATATATACTATCTGTGTATGATACTTAACGTGTATTGATGGGTTTCCTGCATTATTCGCTGATTGAGTGTCGTCCAATTTATTTATGTGTTTTTCAGGTTCCGAGTAGTCGGCGAGCGCGATAGTGATGGCTAGTTCATTTTAGTTCTGTTTTGGGCTTGTGTGCCCCTTATGCTAGACATATTAGATGGATGTATATGTTAGACATGTTAGACTGATGTTGTTGGTTTTTGGCTGTGCGTTCACATTAGTGTGAGCGTGGCATAACACTCTCCGTTTTCAGGTTTTATATATTTAGACTTCCGCTGTGTTTTGCTTATGTTGTGGTTAGATTATCTTGCATGTTTAAGTTTAAAATGGCGTGAAAATCAGGGGTGTTACAAAAGTTGTAACTCACATGCCATTGCATGAGTTGATGAGTCACGAAGATTTTACAATTTTTAACTTTACCTTTGGACTTTGATGCCTTATTGTTGGAGTCACGAAGACTTTGATATTACGTGAGGGTTCGACTTTTAGGCTTTGCATAGAAGTAAATAATAGCTTTTAAAAAAACTAGATATTAATGCTTTATCATTAAAGGAAGTCAATAACAAATATTTTATACTAAAGCACTAAGGCAATAAATAAATGCCACCTAGAGTATTTTACAACTTTGATCGTATTAATGTTTTTTTTTTTTTTTTTTTTGTTTTTTTTTGCATGCAGAACCTTAATTATTATTTTCACAATCTCAAACTATTTTTTCAGGTAAACTAATAAATGATAATATCTTAATTGCTTATGAACTAATCACTTCATGAAGTGTTACACCCTAAGGTAAGGATGGCTTTATATCTCTAACTAGTAATTCACCCGCGCGATGCACGGGAAAAAATTATGTTATTATAAATATAAATAAAGAATAGAAAAATTAAAATATTTTAAATTATTTAATATAATAATATTTTTGAGCTTCCATTGGTCAAGTATTTATTATTTTTATAGAATACAAAATTACAATTAAAATTATAATTATAATTATAATTATAATTTTGTATGATTAATATAATCTCTAATTATGTGCATATTCAAATAAACTTATAAAGGGAATTTACATAATTACATTGATTTATTCTTAATTGTATTTCATCTATATTATAATTTTCACAATACAAATAATAACTAAGATAATTACATTTGGGAAACAAATTTCAAATTTTGTATGTGTAAATTTAAACTCTAATTGAACACATTTTTTATATGATTATATAATATATAACTATTTTATTTTTCAAAAGTATATTTTTTATATGATTATATAATATATAGCTATTTTATTTTTTAAATTTTGTGCTTTTTTTTTTTTTTATAATAAAAGATGTTGTGGCATTAATTGTAACATTAATTATTTCCCAAACCATATAGCTTTATTATATAAAGGATTAATGATAAGACTGAATCGATTTTTCTTGAAAAGTTTATGACCACATTTGGCTTTTAATTTCCAAACATTTAATTGATTTAACCTAAACTTGTGTGACTATAGCTTCATATCTATCACTTTAAATGGTTGTTATCGTGAATATTTTCAGCCTACCAAGGGTATCAATCAAAAAGATCCATTGTCTCATTTTCTCTTGAATTTCTATTGTTAATAGAAGTCATGTCCTCGTTACTCAAGAAAGTTATGACGAATGAATATCTTGCATGCTCGTCGTTGCTGAAGAAGCTCATCCCGTCGTCGCCGTCGCACACTAACGAGAGGTTACATTCAGATAGGGAAGAAGAAAGATGGATGTGTTTTGATTATTATGAAGTGTTCTAAAATTACAAGAAAGACGATGACATTATACGTAAGGTAGCAAAAGATGGTTACAATAGAATTATGCTAAGTAAAATAACTCTAGTGCCCATTTCTGCTTAGCTTCATCTGTATGTGCTTCCCACCCCCTCCCCTCCCCCCCCCCCTCCCCCTCCGTAAACTGGAGCATGCAAATTTTGAACGCCCAACTTAGAAACAAACAAATGAAACTGCGATGTGGGGAGGGCTTTGGTGAAGCCACTGGCAACCTAACTTGAGGAGGGTACAGAAAAAAGCTTGATCAGACCTTGAGTTACCTTCTCCCGAACAATGTGGCAGTCGATTTCTATGTGCTTAGTCCGCACATGGAAGACATGGTTTTCAACAATGGCGATGACGGATTTATTGTCAAAAAACACGGCTGCTGGTCTGTCCAAGTCTACCTGTAAGTTACGGAGAAGGAAAATGAGCCATTGCACCTCACAGACTGTGGTAGCAAGGGCTCGGTATTCTGCCTCAGAAGACGATCGAGAGACTGTAGCTTGCTTCTTCGACCTCCATGAAACAAGAGATGATCCTAGGAACTCACAAAATCCAGTGATGGATTTGCGTGTTTTGGAGCAAGTAGCCATGTCTGAGTCAGAGAATACATTGAGCTGCATGTGGTCATTTTTTGGATAGAAAACACCCTGACCATGCGCTTTTTTTATGTTGTGCAGGACTCAATGTGTAGCAGACATGTGTTCGCTGGTACGAGCATCAACAAATTGGCTCAATTGTTGTAGTACATAAGTAATCTCTGATCGTGTTGCTGTGAGGTACAACAATCGCCCTACTAGTCTTCTGTAACTTCCAACATCACTTAGAACCACACCATCATATTTGTCTAGACAGTGACCTTGAACCATAGGCGTACTTACTGGTTTGCAATTGAGAAAACCACTCATTCAAGATGTCCAAGGCATAATTACGCTGGCATAGGTTTAAGCCCGAGCTGTCCATGTGTACTTCAATCCCCAGAAAGTAGCTAGAGTGCCTAAATACTTGATATTGAATGCATTTTCAAGGTATGTTTTAAGGTTTTGAATAAGTTGCATGTTGGGACTGGCAACGAGTAGCCTTAGAATCAGCCTTAGACTGGTCGAATCGCATATGTAGAATAGTAGTGTTTATCTTAGCATTCCATTGTCGGCTCGCTTGCTTGAGGCCATAAAGAGATCGAAAAAGCCTACAGACTTGATTAGGCTTTTCTCCCTGAAAACTGGGTGGCAACACCATATATACTTCTTCATCCCAGTCTCCATGTAGGAACACGTTGTTGATATCCAACTAATGGATATGCCAAGCTTGAGAGGCAGCCACTGCCAAGAAAGTGTGGATAGTGGTAAGCCTAGCTACTGGTCAGAATGTTTCAATGTAGTAAATCCCTAACTATTGTGTGTAGCCTTTGGCTACGAGTCTAGCTTTGTGCCTTTCAATGGAGCCGTTTGCCTTAAGCTTAATTTTGTACACCCACTTCCACCCTATAGGTGTTTTCCCTGGAGGTAAGTCAGTCAATTCTTATGTAGCATTATCTTGGAGTGTTTTGATCTCGGCATCCATTGCATTCTTCCAACAATCATTCCGTTTGGTGTGATTATATGTTCGTAGCTCTTCAATGGATGTAACAACCATAGAGAAAACCTTATGTGACAATGCAAGGTGATCATAGGATATAACAGTAGACAGAGGAGGTGGAGGTGATACCTCATTCATAATGGTGTCGCAATAATAATCCTGCAATATGTTGTGAGCACAACGATTCCTATAAGAACGTCGAGGCGGAACAAGGGGGCAGAGTCATTAGCGAGATCATGAACCTTTGGTGTGTCACTATTGATGATGCTGCAAGAGTTGCCAGTGGGAATCTGCTAGGAATTGGCTATTGCTGGTGATTCAAAAATGGGTTGTGACTGATCAAGAGTAGGTATGTGCTGCATAGTTTCTTCATAAAGCATAGGAGTAGTAATAGGAATATTAGGGAGAGGTGGCTCCATGAAGCATTGGCTTTGGCATGTTCAATGAATTTACCTCTGAGAAGGGAAAATGTGTTTCATAGAATCTGATATCTCGTGAGACACAAATAGTCTTATCATTTATGTCATATAAGAGGTACCTATAACACCCCCAATTTTTACGCATACTTTTAAGCTTAATTATAATGATAAATCTAATTATTAGCATAAGAAGACGCGAAAGCTAAACTTTCAACCGGGAGATGTCACGCCACACCTAACCACAAGGTCAAATACACAAGCTAAGTCACAACTTAAACATTCAAACCATAACATAGAATTCATAAGTTCGATTCTACGGGCTCACAGGCCTTAACACCTAACTAAGAAATCATAAAGAAGTTACGCTAACTAATTCGTCTTCTAGCGCGCTCGAATAAACTACTCATCACCAGAAAAACATAAGGGGTAGCACCCGTTAGCGAATAATGCTAAGTAACCCACTAATACTCGTTGAGTACAATATAGTATAGATATATGAAAACCATTTGAGACTTGGAATACATATTATATAGTCTTTTAAAAGGAGGAATAGAAACATCATAAGACTCATCAGAATCACTCTCAATCAATCGACCATCATACGATAAATCAAGAGATCAATAGGAGTGACAGAAGAAACATACTCATCAACAAGATACATCATATGATAACCAATCAAGGAATAACATTAATCATATTCATATGCAATGAAAGCCAAAGATCACATTCGATGACATGTTCCAAACTTATGCCCTTTTCTAACCTTATGACTTCCCCCAATCTTATTTCGGTTCCAACCTGTACCTTCAAGTGCCACCTTGTATACTAAGTCCAACCTTTTCCATCCTGGAGCCTTAGCTCCCCGCCTGCATCCGTCGGCTTATCCACCAATCTCAAGACATACGCAATGTCATAATAATATACTACTAATCACGTGAAAGTATACCGCCAATCATGTGAGCAAAGCTCAGTAACATTACCACCAATCTCATAGTAATACATAGTCATTGTCATAGAGGATTGAGGCTCATCAATAGCTCAATCAAGTATCAACAAATGTGCACAACATATGTACAAGATCATATCAAGGAATCCAATCGATAGATTTCAATGAAAGACTTGAATCAACAATCAAGACAACGATACAACAACGATAGACTTTAATCCAAAGATTACCATGATTGGAAACTCAAGTTGCCAATCCTCATTGGGAACAAATGAACAACACATACTAGCATCAATAACATCATAACTAGCGTGTACATCAAGAGGATAAACATAACGGTTCAACCGAACATCAACGACTTCACGTTAATCCAACGAATCACAAGGTTGGACCATAAGCACGATTCAAGACTCATAATCCTATCATGGATACTTAGGACTAGTGCTGTCAATACGGGCTGGCGGGGCGGGGCGGGCCAAAGCCCGGCGGGCCGCGGGCCTAAACGGGGCGGGCTAAAAAAGCCCGCTCCTAAACGGTCCTGGGTTTGATAGGCCCGGACCGTCCCGCTAGTGGCCCGCGGGCTAGGCGGGCCCCCGCCAAAACCCTTTTTTTTAAAAAAAAAATTGTTTATCAAACAACTAACTAATTAAAATAAATTGATAATAAGTCATAACTCACATAAAACATAATAATCAAACATTAAATATTACATTAAGTTCAAAGTTCATAGTTTATCAAACATCAAACTAGTCACAACTACAAAGTCCAAAAATATTACACATAAAAATAATTTTAAAGAGCATATTTTATATAAAAATAATTTATTTAAAATAAAATAAAATAATGGCGGGTAGCCCGCGGGCCCGGCGGGGCAGGCCTGGCGGGCCGCGGGCCTAAACGGGGCGGGCCAAAAAAGCCCGCTCCTAAACGGGCCTCTATTTTCAAAACCCGCCCCCTACCTAAATAGGGGCGGGGCGGGCCGGCCCGGCGGGCTAAGCCCGTTTTGACAGCTCTATTTAGGACACAGTTTTAGACGTACGAAACATCAAATGAGACACACAAGTGTACAATGATTCAACAAAACGGAGGCCAAAGCATCACGTACCAGTGGGCAGAACGATGGGAAGACAGCCACCCGCCGACCCCCTTACGCTATACCAGCGGGTGGAACCACGGGTGGACCTCCAACCGCGGCACCCCCTGCCAATATCACAGCCACCACCCGCGTGTGGAACGACGGGCAGATAACCACCCGCCGAACCCCTTACACTGTACCAGCGGGTGGAACCACGGGTGGACTTGCACCCGTGGGTGGAACGGCGTGCAGACAGCCACCCACTGTTCCGCTCACGGATGCACACCTGTACCCTCAAATTCCCCTCCGGGAAAAATATCAACATCTCCAAGTCCTAGTCCAATAAACCCTAAATCTCACATTCAACAATAAAGGTACTTGAACACATGAATAGCTCAATGAATAGCATTTATGAACCCTAGATACAAGCTCTAAACATGTATAAACCTAAGATTATGAATCAAATCACTCATGAACATCAAGATCATCAATAGAGTAGCAAGAATCATCATAGCAAGTATAAAATAGATTTTGTAAAGCATGGGTTACCTTTGTAGCCTAAGGAACACCCTCTTTTCACCACCTAGACTTCTTCTTGAAGCTCCCCTTCTACAAGGTCTTCCGAACATAAACCAAAACCACACAAAAGCCACAAATTTAGATAAAGCCAATAAGAATATATGTAAGAACACTACCCAAGGCTATGCCTTACCTTTCCTAAGATCTTGGTGGTAGAAATTTAGGATCTTGGAGGATTTCTTGTAAGGTTGGAAGAAGATTTTGGTTTTGCTTGGAGAATAAGCTACACCTCTAGAGAGTAGAAAGAGAGCTATGTGTTTCTTGCCAAATATGGGAAATGCAAAGTGGTCTTGTTAGGGTAAGGTTTGGATATCAAGTAAGGTGGAAAAGACTAGGGTACCCTTCCTTATTCTAAAAAGTTAGGAAGACATCAAAAGATTATGCACAAAGTATAAAGCTCAATGTCATCCTCTTTGATTAATTCAATTGACCAAGGAATTGGTCAATTTAAGTCCCCCGACTATTTTATTTAGGAATTTAGGAAGGAATTTTGCCAAGCAAGCATAGAATTAATTGAATAATTAATTCTATTTAAAGGGTAGATATTCAAGGTGTCACAATACCCCTTAATATCATCTGGCATGCCAATAAACACGCATTTCCTTCCTTGCTGAGCCATCTTGTTCCTGGCATGTGGTAGGGTGGCTACATAACAAAGATATCCAAATACTTGGAGATTGTTTATGTCAGGATCTTTACCATGCATTCTTTGATTAGGTTTTAAGCAGTCAATCACTAGTGAGGGAAGTCTATTTATGATGAAAACAGCATGCATGACACATTTTCCCCAAAACTTAAGGGGAAGATAAGCTTGAAATCCGAGGGCTCTCTCGACATTGAGGATATGTTGGTGTTTTCGTTCAACTATCGCATTTTGTTTCGGTGTGTTAACACAGGATCTCTTATGAGTAATACCCTTCTCAACAAAGAAATCGTCCATGTTGAACTCGGAGTCTCTTGTGAATGGTTTTAATCAAAATGCGAAATTGCGTGGAGACGAATGCATGAAACTTCCTTATAAATTGTCTTGTTCCGGACTTGTTTCTCATCAGATGCAGCCAAGTAAATCTTGAATAATCATCTACTAATGTTAAGAAATTGTGTTCCCCCTTTAATGAACAAACCGAAAATGGCCCCCAAATATCTGCATGAATGGGATCAAATCAAGAATTTGAAGTAGTAGTACTTAAGGGGAATGGGGATCATTTTTATTTTGCAAGGTGACACACATCACAAGCCATACTCTTAGTCGTGGAAACATGAATATCATTGAAAAGATAAAGTTTATTTGTTGGAAAATGTCCTAATCTTTGATGCAAAATCTTAGTACTAATACACTGCATAGCATAGTTTTTATTTGGTAGCTTTGGTGATTCCATCAACAGGTATACCCCTTGTTCTTGCTTAGCTAAACTAGTTATCAGCCCATGAGCTTCTTGGATCAAACACTGCCCAGACATGAAAACCAATTTATAAAAAGTATCTTAAACTAATTTGTTTACTGAGATTATATGGAACTTGAATGAAGGAATATGCAAGGCTTCTTTCATCCATAAACCATTATTGAGCTTAACATTCCACATATGTGTAACATCATTACACTGTCCATTGGGTATATATACCTCAGCTCCATTAGCCACACGATAATCAACAAGAAAATCCAGGGAGCAAACTATGTGATTTGTTGCCCCTGAATCAAGAATCCAAGTATGTGAACATAATGATATAGAGTTAATGTGAGTTATGGGGAACTTGCCTTCATCAACTGGATGGTGTATCTCATTGAATTTGGGGATTAGAGAAATTGCAGCACTGGTAGTGTTAGGAGCAGATGATTTCCAGCTTGCGATTGAAGAATAGAAATGATCTTTTGCAGTTGTTCATTAGTAATTCCCAGATCCCCAACATTGTTCATCACTGCTTTTGTAACCTACTGTTTCTTCCCCTTATATTTATTACCCGACACCCATCTCGGAGGGTAGCCGTGTTTCTTGTAACATTTGTCTATTGTGTGTCCAGACATACCACAATACGTGCATTTTGTTCCTTTTCTAGTGTTCTTTCATCTCTCATTGTAAGCATTCATAGTAGCAGCCACAATATCATCAGAGGTGGATCCTTGGCCATTTTGACCCTTCTGGACTGCATTAGCTTGATTAAAATCCAAATTACCTAGGCTTAGGTTTGTCAGATAGATTTGCCATTTTAACTTTTCAGCCATCACAAACACTTTATAAACTTATGGCAACGAATCAAGTACAAGAGCGTTGGATTTTAAGCTACTGTAGTCTTTGTTCAGACCTTGGAGGAATCGGATTACTTGATCCGTGTCGCTTTCTTTTTTGATTTCGTCGATCAGATTACAGGAGCATCGTGGATCGCACTTACAGATGGGAAGAGGCCTCAACACGTTCATCTCCTCCCACATTGTTCGACATTTGGTATAATACTCGTTCACGGACAGGTTTGCTTGCTTCAAATTGTATATTTCGCTCTGTAAGCTTGAAATACGTTGAGCGTCACACTGTGAGAATCTCCTTTTAAGATCATCACATACATTTTGCATTTTTCGAGGTGCATGATGCTCTGAGCGATTGACCGATGCACTGACTTGAAGATCCAAGAACAAATCATCAACTTGCATCATCTCTAGGTGGCATTGTAACACCCCGTGTTACGACCCCTAAGATCAATTAAATCATTTAACCAATTACCCAAAAGAGAGAATTAAATCACAATAATTAATTAGGAAAGGCCCACCATAGTCCACGGGCCCTTATCCCTAAACCCAATCCTTAGTCCCAAAAGAAATAGAATTAGCAAGCCCATAATATTAGTTCCTAACTAGGACTCCTAAATATATAAATAGGGGACTTAAGAGGCACCTAGAAACCCCCCACCACAACAGACGCCCCACCACCCCAAAGAACTCCAAGAATCCCCTTAGAAGAAATCAAGAAAGCAAGAAAGCTCAAAGAAAGACCCTTCATAGCCAATGAATTAATTAAGGCTAAGAGGTAACCCATGTCTCAACAAAACCTATTTTCATAGCTATGATTCCCCTCTTAGGATTTCCCCATATTATTGTGTATTGATGATTTTGATATTATTATTGATGATTGGTGGGATGATTCCATGGGTAATCTTGATGATGAGAGGTTCTTGAAAATTATGGCGTTCTTGATGATTAAATGACGTTCTTGATAATTACATGGTGTTCTTGATGTTCTTAACGATTATATGAGGTTCTTGATAGTTATATGATATTCCTACCGAATCTTGATTATGGAAGATGAATTGTGTTCTCGTTGATTTAAGAATAATTAGAACCCTAGGTTATATCGTGGAATTCGTATGGTGTTATTCTTGGTATATTGGGTGGGATTTCGCATGATTGGGTGTTTATTATGATTAGAAAAGCATGATAGGTTATGTGCCGTTTGTTTCTTGATTTTTATCCGTTAATTGTCTACGTGTGTTGTCAATTAGCGTTTGAAAGTGTCTGAGCATGGTCTCGGGTTCCAAGAAGGTTCCCGGGGCATTTTTGGTGTTAATGAGTCAGTGGGGGGTAGGTGGGGGTAGGGGACCCGCCACCTACCCGCGACCAAAAAGGGGCAGCTCCAGCAGCGGGCAGCGGGCAGCCGGCCGGCGGGCAGCTGCCCGCCGGGCACCCACTGCCCGGAACAGTAACGCCGGCAGGCAGCCGGCGGGTGAACCCTCACCCACCGGCTACCCGCTGGAAATTCCCACCCTCGGGACCCCGGCTTCCCCGTTTGATGTTCCCCCGACCCCCGTGGTGTCCCAACGGACTCCGTCTATCGTGCCTATGTCTAGTTTTATATTTCGGGTACCGTTCGTAGGTTGTATGAGTCTTACATATTGCATGCTAGATGAATTGGTATCCCGTTGACCTAGGTATAAGAAGTATGAACCCCTTAAGAGTATTCCTAGTTGTGGATGACCACGCATAGGTTTCGTTATACGTTTTCCCCCGTCCCAATGTGTTAATATGGGTTGCATGTGCTTGCTATGTGTTATGTGTGCATGTTACCCCATTTGGTTGAGATCAATCGGGCTATACGGGCAGTCGGGTGGGCTGAGAACCATACCGGCTGTTAACCAGGCTGGTAAAGATCGGTCAGGTATATAAATATTATATAGGACTAAGGTCCACTATACGGGCAGTCGGATGGGCTGAGAACCATACCGGCTATTAACTAGGCTGGTAAAGACCGGTCAGGTATATAAATATTATATAGGACAAAGGTCCACTATACGGGCAGTTGAATGGGCTGAGAACCATCCCAACTGTTAACCAGGCTGGTAAAGACCGGTCAGGTATATAAAGATTATATAGAACTGCGGTTCATCAGTCGGTTGCGATCGACTCCTCCGTAATGTGAGACGGGATAGGCTGCTGCGGGGCCGTGTCAGAGCTATATGCGTTGACCCTCACGTATGGGCATGCGATTGGTCCTGTGGCGCCAACAAAGTGTGCTATGTGATGTGATGAGAAGAATTGATGATGTGACTGTTATGGAAACGTTACCATAGGACTCTTACTAGTAACACTTATTTGTGATCATTGGTTGTGCTTATCTATAACTGTTCCCTATGTGAGAATTGTTTATGCTTGATTATGACTACTGGTTGTGTGTACCCCTATCTGTCGAGTCGGTTCCCTGATTTGAAAACTAGAGTCTCGTAGGATATATCTTCATGCTTCGAAATGACTTTTCGTATATCTATGTATATAGGTATGTATGTATTGTATTTCAACGCGTTGGAGTGGGTTACCAGCATCCCTCGCTGAACAGATATATTTGGCTTTCAGGCACAGAAGAATAAGTCACTGGAGTGCGCTAGAGCTTGGAACGTAGAAGCAGTTATTTTCCCTTTCGGCCTGCGTGCCATGTTTATGCATTTATATTATTGAGACATTAGTTAGTTAGCCTGTGCACCTGAGTTCTCTAGCTCAGGTGTGGCATAGCACCCCGTACTCTCGTACTCTGTTTGGGATTTAATGAGATTTCACCTTTATTTTATAAGTTTTAAATATCTTGAAAATCTGGGGTGTTATAGTTGGTATCAGAGCCTAAGTTTGACCCTAGGAAAAGACTCATAAGACCGGACTTTAGGACATTAGGCTTGAACTCTAGGTACCTAGGAACATAGGACTCGGAAATCTTAGGGCGCGCGGTGAGATTGTGAAACCTACACATAATTCCCCGCACTTTACCCTTTCCCATTCTAAAGCCCTCCCCCCACTTATCACTTCATAAGAAGTGCATCAAACTCTACCTTAACGTTCTTATAAACGCTGACCAGAAAGACGATAGCATGGCCCCAAACAGAAGACAATCGAGGACCCCAGAGCCCGCCACTGACGATCCCTTGACCCCGACCTTACAACAACTAACGCAAGCCGCGCAGGCACTAAGTAACGTAGCCCTTCGTAACAACAGGCCCCCACCGCCTCCATCAAACGCAAACTCAGACATCGCCCGACAAGTTTCAAACCACCGACCACCAACGTTCTCAGGAGAAGAAGACCCCGCGGTCCTAGACGAATGGATCCGGACCCTTGACAAGATTCTAGGAGTAGTAGAATGCCTGGAGGGACGACGCGTAGAGATAACCTCGTTCTATTTCGGACACGAGGCCGATCTCTGGTGGAACCACGAGGGGCCCACTTACCGACAAGAACTGGGATTCAACTGGGAGAACCTCAAGACACGACTACGAGAAAGATTTTATCCAACCCACGTGAAAGCATCCATGTACGAAGAGTTCCTCCATCTGAAACAAGGAACGGCCACCGTCATGGAATACCATAAACGATTCCTCGAGCTGGCGCGCTTCGCACCAGAGCTAGTCCCCACCGAGGTACCAAAATAGAAAGGTTCGTATCGGGCCTCAACTTCGAAGCCCGGAAGGCCCTAGTGGTAAGCAGGCCTCAGACCCTCAATGAGGCTTACTCCAGTGCCGCAAATCTCTATCAAATCCAACTAATCCAACGCGGAGTTCAGGAACAAATACGAAGGAGAAACACAGGGAGTGGGGCACCGCCGGTGAAAAGGACGAGAAACGACACCGACGCAAGATCGAACAATCCGGCCAATCAAAGATCGCCCCTGGGGAACAATGAAGCTAATCCAAGGAGCTCCCCTTGCCCGAAATGCAACAACAGCCATAGAGGCAAGGATTGCATGGGCAACCCCTGGCGATGCTTCAATTGCGGAGAAGAAGGACACAAGGCCTTCCAGTGCACTCGACCCCAAAGGTCACGCCCCACCACCGTGGGTCAACACGGGGGCACCGGTCATCAAGGGAGTTACGGCGCTCCCGGGAAAGTATTTGTTATGAGCCACACTCAAGCCAACCTTGGAGACGAGGAGGACCTCAAAGAAGGAAATCCAATCCCGGAAGACGAGGACCATGCGGACCCCGCGGAAGAAAATCAAGAAAATGAATACTGTCTGGGATAAGCCGTCACACCCCTTTGTAACTACCCCCCGTTGTCGTAAAAAACCACTTACTTAGCTTAGCTATTTCGGAATTATTATGAATAAAGATTTTTGGTCGAATTTCGATTCCACCACAGAGGTAAAACACAAGTTATATCACTAACCCAACCCTTCCCCCACTAAAGGACAAAATAAAGAAAAAGACAAGGACCACACCATCAATAAATATAGGACAAAATAAAGAAAAAGACAAGGACCACACCATCAATAAATATTTAATGTTACCATTAAGAATGGAACCTTGGACCTCTCCTCTACAAGTTAAAGCCCGAACCACTAGCCCATGAGTGTTTCTTGAAACCACAAGGGAACACCCCCTTGTTAAACCCCTCCAAATCCCTAAAACCAACAAAACCCCCAAATCAAAAACCCTTCTCCTTCTTCTTCTTCTTCCTCCACTTCTCCTTCCCCATTATTTCCTTCTCCCTCTCACACCACACCGCCCCACCCAAAGAACCCGGCGACCACCCAACGCCACCGCCAACGAATCTCCACCTCCCGCCGAACACCGCCCGCCAGCACCACGCTGCCGCGCCACCGCCCCAGCAGACCGCCCCCGTCGCCCACGACGCACCCGGCAGCAACCCGCTGCCACGCAACGCCGAACGCACAAGGCTGCCGCCACCAGCACGCCGTCGCCTCCCCTCGCCGGACCGACGCCAGAACGCCGCTCGCCGTCGTCTCCCGCGAAAACAAAAACCGCCACCGGGAATTCACCAGAAAACCCGCCGGAAAACCACCGCCGTCTCGCCGGAAAAGAAATCGCCAGAAAACGTCACCAACAAACGAGCACCACAATGCCAAAGAAACCCCTCGGAATCCGCACCCCGGAGTGGAGCAATGCCGATTACACCGTAATCGGAGGTAAAGCACTTGAACCCGACCAATTCTCTCCGGAATTGGTTGACATGCTTAAACATCAAGGGCTCTTTGACACTTACCTCGCCATCAAAGGGGATACATACCCCGACTTGGTGAAAGAATTCTACCAACACCTTGTGGCCACCAAACGAGGTGACAAGGTAGAAATCACCACCAAGGTCCGTGGCAAGGAAATTGTGCTTTCCGAGGGCCGTTTGGCCAAACTCTTGAAATTGACCACCACGGGTGTGTCAAACTACGACCGAAAGGGGTGGATCAATACCCAACACACGGGGTACAAGGACTACCTCGGGTACCTACTCGGGAAAGAGGACGGGTTCACCTTGGCCACGCGACCCAACCGGAAGTGGCTATCGGCGGAGCAAAAGATATTGGTTATGATTGTAACCGATAGCCTCTTGCCCACCAATAACAAGAGCAAGGACGTAGGGAGCTTAGAGTGCACCTTTGCCTATCTACTGAAACATAAAATCAAGTTCAACCTGCCGGCACTCATGCTAAAACACATGGAGTTTTGCAAGACAAACAACCGTCTTAGCCTACCCTACGGGATGATCCTAAGTTGGATCATGGAGAAAAAGGGGGTGGACCTAAGCCACACCGAGGTCAAGACCGCAAATGGCATGGTCTTTAACGCCCAAAACCTACACCGCAACGACATCTACTACACCGAGGGAGGACATTACCTCACCCTCGAAGAAATCTGCCAAAAACCCGAGGATGAGCGAAGAGAATTGGTCGACTAACTAGACATCTCCAACAAAAAGCTCAAACGGGCAATGCAAGATTGCGGAGTTCTGGAAGGAAATGAGGACCAGGAGGAGGATGATGAGCCCAACCCGACAGTGCAACCACGATCGGGAGGAAATCCAAGGGAGCAAAATGAGGGCTCGATCAATGAACGCATACTCGCACAGCTCAACCGGCAAAACCAAATCAAGGATGAAGGATTCTCATCCTTAATCCGTACGACACGCACACTAGATCAGAGGGTGGCAGCAATCGAGGCCACCTTTGGCACTCGCGGGGCATCCAGCTCAGGGGCAGGAGACCGAGGTAGACCTAAAACCCTTCTATCACAACACCACCAGAAATCCAGTCTACCCCAGCTAAGGCAAAAACGTGGGGCCACATTCCTAACCGGGAGGCCAAGATGCGGGACGCCTGGGGGTGAAAGAGTGGATTAACACACCGGGCTTCGGGGACGAAGCCCCTCATAAGGGGGGGAGAGTGTAACACCCCGTGTTACGATCCCTAAGATCAATTAAATCATTTAACCAATTACCCAAAAGAGAGAATTAAATCACAATAATTAATTAGGAAAGGCCCACCATAGTCCACGGGCCCTTATCCCTAAACCCAATCCTTAGTCCCAAAAGAAATAGAATTAGCAAGCCCATAATATTAGTTCCTAACTAGGACTCCTAAATATATAAATAGGGGACTTAAGAGGCACCTAGAAACCCCCCACCACAATAGACGCCCCCACCACCCCAAAGAACTCCAAGAATCCCCTTAGAAGAAATCAAGAAAGCAAGAAAGCTCAAAGAAAGACCCTTCATAGACAAGGAATTAATTAAGGTTAAGAGGTAACCCATGTCTCAACAAAACCTATTTTCATAGCTATGATTCCCCTCTTAGGATTTCCCCATATTATTGTGTATTGATGATTGTGATATTATTATTGATGATTGGTGGGATGATTCCATGGGTGATCTTGATGATGAGAGGTTCTTGATAATTATGGCGTTCTTGATGATTAAATGACGTTCTTGATAATTACATGGTGTTCTTGATGTTCTTAACGATTATATGAGGTTCTTGATAGTTATATGATATTCCTACCGAATCTTGATTTTGGAAGATGAATTGTGTTCTTGTTGATTTAAGAATAATTAGAACCCTAGGTTATATCGTGGAATTCATATGGTGTTATTCTTGGTATATTGGGTGGGATTTCGCATGATTGGGTGTTTATTATGATTAGAAAAGCATGATAGGTTATGTGCCGTTTGTTTCTTGATTTTGATCCGTTAATTGTCTACGTGTGTTGTCAAATAGCGTTTGAAAGTGTCTGAGCATGGTCTCGGGTTCCACGAAGGTTCCTGGGGCGTTTTTGGTGTTAATGAGTCAGTGGGGGGTAGGTGGGGGTAGGGGACCTGCCACCTACCCGCGACCAAAAAGGGGCAGCTCCGGCAGCGGGCAGCCGGCGGGTGAACCCTCACCCACCGGCTACCCGCTGGAAATTCCCACCCTCGGGATCCCGGCTTCCCCGTTTGATATTCCCCCGACCCCCGTGGTGTCTCAACGGACTCCGTCTATCGTGCCTATGTCTAGTTTTATATTTCGGGTACCGTTCGTAGGTTGTATGAGTCTTACATATTGCATGCTAGTTGAATTGGTATC
Organism: Ipomoea nil; assembly: GCF_001879475.1. NCBI lineage: Eukaryota > Viridiplantae > Streptophyta > Magnoliopsida > Solanales > Convolvulaceae > Ipomoea > Ipomoea nil. The sequence continues at coordinate 1,376,980 of NW_017616755.1, read as the reverse complement.
CCGTTGACCTAGGTATAAGAAGTATGAACCCCTTAAGAGTATTCCTAGTTGTGGATGACCACGCATAGGTTTCGTTATACGTTTTCCCCCTTCCCAATGGGTTAATATGGGTTGCATGTGCTTGCTATGTGTTATGTGTGCATGTTACCCCGATTTGGTTGAGATCAATCGGGCTATACGGGCAGTCGGGTGGGCTGAGAACCATACCGGCTGTTAACCAAGCTGGTAAAGACCGGTCAGGTATATAAATATTATATAGGACTAAGGTCCACTATACGGGCAGTCGGATGGGCTGAGAACCATACCAACCAGGCTGGTAAAGACCGTTCAGGTATATAAATATTATATAGGACAAAGGTCCACTATACGGGCAATTGAATGGGCTGAGAACCATCCCAACTGTTAACCAGGCTGGTAAAGACCGGTCAGGTATATAAAGATTATATAGAACTGCGGTTCATCAGTCGGTTGCGATCGACTCCTCCGTAATGTGAGACGGGATAGGCTGCTGCGGGGCCGTGTCAGAGCTATATGCGCTGACCCTCATGTATGGGCATGCGATTGGTACTGTGGCGCCAACAAAGTGTGCTATGTGATGTGATGAGAAGAATTGATGATGTGACTGTTATGGAAACGTGACCATAGGACTCTTACTAGTAACACTTATTTGTGATCATTGGTTGTGCTTATCTATAACTGTTCCCTATGTGAGAATTGTTTATGCTTGATTATGACTACTGATTGTGTGTACCCCTATCTGTCGAGTCGATTCCCTGATTTGAAAACTAGAGTCTCGTAGGATATATTTTCATGCTTCGAAATGACTTTTCGTATATCTATGTATATATGTATATATGTATTGTATTTCAATGCGTTGGAGTGGGTTACCAGCATCCCTCGCTGAACAGATATATTTGGCTTTCAGGCACAGAAGAATAAGTCACTGGAGTGCGCTAGAGCTTGGAATGTAGAAGCAGTTAGTTTCCTTTCGGCCTGCGTGCCATGTTTATGCATTTATATTATTGAGACATTAGTTAGTTAGCCTGTGCACCTGAGTTCTCTAGCTCAGGTGTGGCATAGCACCCCGTACTCTCGTACTCTGTTTGGGATTTAATGAGATTTCATCTTTATTTTATAAGTTTTAAATATCTTGAAAATCTGGGGTGTTATAGGCATATTGGACATAACCTCTATTTGGCGCCAAAGTACTCCCATCGACGAGGCTCCATTAATTTGTTCTTCACCTCTTGGGTTATGCGCATGGAAATAGACCACAAACCGTAGTTCAAACTCCCTGTCAATGGTGGAGTGACTAGAACCGCACAGGGGTTGTCGTTGACGTTGAGGAATAGCGGATTCTCTAGCTACTCAGTGTTGTAATTCCTCTGTGTTTGGGTACGCACGTTCCTCTGTGGAACTTTCGTAGAAGTAGTACGAACTAGTGATTGACTCATTGGTGAAGCAGCATGTGTTCCTTGATTTGATTCTCCGGCGCTAGAGCCAGCGGAGGCATAAGAGCTCCGTTGTGGCTCTAATACCATGACGATAATTTACATGCAGATAGGGAAGAAGAAAGATGGACTTATCTTGACTATTCTGAAGTGTTCTGGAATTACAAGGAAGAAGATGACCTTATATGCTAGGAAGCAAAAGATGGTTACAACAGAATTATGCTAAGTAGATTACTCTAGTTCCCTTTCTACTTAGCTTCATCTATATGTGCTTCTTCACGCATTCCATCCTCCAATACACACTATCGCTATTTCGCTGGAGACGGAGAAAGACCCGTCGAATCTGTTTGACGTGGTGCTGGTCACTGTGGTTGAGAGAGATATATATATATAGAGAGAGAGAGATGAAGGTTCATGGTTGCTAGAATGGCTGCTGGTTTGGGTAGCTAAGGGAGGGGAGGTGAAGGTTGAAGATGCTGGTGGTGGCTGGTGGTTAGCGGCTGCTCTCCATGAAGAAGAAGGAAATGAACAGGAAACAAAAGGGGAATATAAATAAATAAATAAATAAAAATTAAATAATATATATATATATATAGGTTCTGGTGCGGTTAGGGTCCGTACGTGGACGTTACCGCTCATACAGCTCCCAGCCAGCAAGCAGCTCTCAAGAGCTAATAGGCTCTTCTAGAGCTCTCATGAATTGACAGCCTCTAGACCCTAAGGCGGGCATCTGGTTGTTCCGGTGGGGCTAGCTATCCTGCCAGCATCCGATCGGGAGACAGACCCTTTAGCGGCATCTATTACGATCTTACAAGATCAATCGGGCGGGCTGGTTGGGAAGGGGCCCACTCTCTTTAGGGGAACTAAGGCCCTTCCCTCCTGCCCTCCATTGAACGGTGGGAGGTCACAGAGAATTTACCTATTCATAGAGTGATCCGTTCGTTTGTCGTTGGGGCTTAAATGAACCCTGTGACTCATTCCTTCGGTCGAGCGTTCTTCGGGCGTGAATTTGAATTGGTATTTTCTCCACCACAATTATTGTGCAGAGAGAGTTCGGGATGGATTGGTGTGGTTCCTCTACGCCTAGGACACCAAGAAGTTGTCCCCTCTTCTCTGGTAACCCGCCTAGCATATGTTTTAACACTAGGAGTCTCTTTAGGCAATCCCGTGATAAAAGTTCTCCAGAAAGAGGAGTTCTTTTTCTGTCTTGAGGGAATCATTTGTTGTCAATCATATAAAGACGCGGTTTAATCTGGGCCATTCATCTCGCTTAAATAAACGTCTAGGATTGCCAAAATTAAAAAAAAAAAAAAAAAAAAAAAAAACACGGTGGCAATTTTGTAATTTTTGCATCCAGTTCAAAATTAAGGTGAGCGGATTTGTGATTAATGTGCGTGAGTTTTGTATATATGATGCGTGAGTTTTGTGCATAAGGTGCGGGAGTTTTGTGCTTAATGTGCGTGGGGTTGTGCTTAACGTGAGTAATTGTTAAAACTTAAAGTGTCGACTATTGTGCTTAAGGTGCGTGTGTTCTTAATGTGAGTGGAGTTTGTGCTTGATGTGCGTAGGGTTTGTTCTTAATGTGAGTGGAGTTTGTGCTTAATGTGCGTAGGCTTTGTGCTTAATGTGTGTGAGGTTAGTGATTAATGTCAGTAGTTGTTGAAACTTAAGGCCTGTGAGTTAATACTTAAAGTGCGTGGGGTTTGTGCTTAATGTGCGTGAGGTTGTGCTTAATATGCGTGGGTTTTGTACTTAATGTGTGTGAGTTTGTGCTTAATGTTAGTAGTTGTTGAAACTTAAAGTTTGTGAGTTAATATTTAAAGTGCGTGGGTTTTATGCTTAATGTGCGTGAGGTTGTGCTTAATGTGTGTGGGTTTTGTACTTAATGTGCGTGAGTTTGTGCTTAAGATCTAACACTTTAGGTGTGTGTAACACCCCGTGTTACGACCCCTAAACCCAAATTATTTAATTAATTACTCAGCCCAAAAAGGGAGTTGAAATCCATCAATTAGCTAAAAGGGGGTCCACCATAGTCCATGGGCCCTTATCCCTAAAGCCAATCCCTTAGTCCTATAGGAAATAGAATTAGCAAAGCCATACCACTTAGACCCTAATTGGGACTCTTAGATATATATATATAGGGACATAAGGGGCACCTAGAACTCACACCACAATAACTTTCACGACACAAGAATTCCCCAAGAATTCCCATAGGAGAAATCAAGAAAGAAGAAATCTTAAAGAAAGACCCTTCATAGCCAAGGAAATTAATTAAGGCTAAGAGGTAACTCATGTCTCAACAAAACCTATTTTCCTTGCTATGATCTCCTTCTTTGGCTCCCTCTATATACTTGTGTCTTGATGAATTTCTTTATAATATTTGTGATATAATCTTGATTGATTGATGTGATGATTTTATGAGGGATCTTGATGATCTTGATGTTAAAAAGAGGTTCTTGATATTTATGTGGTGATTCTTGATAAATCTTGATGGGTCTTGATAATGAAAATAAAATATGATTTTGATGATTTGGGTGGGATTAGAGCCCTAGGTTGGATTGGGAATTTGTATTGTGATGTTCTTGATTTATATTTGGGCGGGAATTTGCATGTTCGGGTGTTGTTCGTATTTAGAAGTCATGTTAGGATGTGTTCAATATGATTCTTGCTTTCGATCCATTAAATGCCTATGTGGTGTCGTTAATTGCGTTTAAAAGTGTCTAAGCATGGTTTCGGGTTCCACAAAGGATCCCAGGACGCGTATTTGATAAAAGGTTCAGTGGGGGGTAGGTGGGGGTGGGCGGTACCCGCCACCTACCCGCTGCCCAAAGTGAGACCGCCAGGCAGCGGGCAGTCGTCTGCCCGCCGGGCACCCGCTGCCCAGAACTTGTCGCCGGCGGGTGGCCCTCCACCCACCGGCTACCCGCTGGTTTGTCACCCACCCTGGATCTTTGGCTTCCCGTTTGATGTTCCCCATCCCCCGTGGTGACCCAACGGACCCCGTTTGTCGTACTTGAGTCTAGTTTGATGTTTTGGGTACCGTTCGTAGGATAAAAGAGTTTTAGGAATTGCATGCTAGTTGAATCGGTAACCCGTTGACCTAGGTGGAAGTCGTATGAACCCCTTAGGACTATTCTTAGTATGTGGATGATCACACGTAAGCTTATTTATGTGTCTCCGCTTTCCCAATGTGTTATTATGTGCTATTATATGTTATGTTATGCATGATTCCCCAATTTGGTTGCGATGAAATTGGCTATACGGGCAGTTGGATGGGTTGAGAACCATCCCAACTGTTAACCAGGCCGGTTGCGATCGGTCAGGTATATAAATATTATATAGGGCTGCGGTCCACTGTTTGGTTACTTATGAGCTGCGGTTCATTCTCCTGGCTGCGGTCAGTGATTCACTTCTTGGTCTGCGGTCCACATAGGCCTCGTGTGCTATCACCCACTGACCTGGACCTACCAGGCAGTGTGTAGGGCCAACAAGCCCGAGGAAGGCTGTAGTCCACCGAATGAGAAATCAGGCAGTGTGTAGGGCTACGGCTGGCTGTGATCCACCGAGTGATGGGCCAGCGGTGTGTAGGGTCGTAGTCTCCGAGGATCATCGCCCACCGACTGAGTCCCTCAGCGGTGTGTAGGGCTTGATCCGCTACGATCCACCGACTGTGCCCGTCAACGGTGTGTAGGATCGTAGTCCCCCCTTGTAAAGAGGATCACAGTCCACCGACTGAGTGCGTCAGCGGTGTGTAGGACTGTGATCCGCCGCCGAGTTCGTCAGCGGTCTATAGGGTTGGTTGCGATCAACTCCCTTCATGCTGCTGTATGAGGTAGGGTGCTGCGGGACCGTGTTAGCGCTATATGCACTAACCCTCATGTTCGTAGCATGTGATTGGTCCCGTGGTGCCACCAAAGTGTGCTTGTGTGACACGAATGATGATTGGATGATGATATGATTGATTTGAAAGTGATTTGCGACCTTAGATCCATATTCTTTATGATGGTTGTCTCTACTTAACTGTTATCATTGATTATTGTGCTTGCCTCTAATTGCTAAGTCTATTCCTGGTCTTAAAGCTAGAGTCTCTTAAGTATATATCTTCCTGCTTCAAAATGGTTTTCATATATCTATATATATCTATCTATATTGTATTTCAACGCGTTGGAGTGGGTTACCAGCATCATTCGCTGAACAGGATTTTAGTTAGTTAGCCTGGGCATCTGAGTTCTCCAGCTCAGATGTGGCATAGCACCCCGCACTCTTATGTTTGATTTTGGGATCTAATGAGAATTCACCTTTATTGTATAAATTTTTAAAATTTTAAAATTTCGGGGTGTTACAGTGTGTGTTTCTATCACTTAAGGTGCGCCATTTTTAGCTTATGCTTCTTTCTTCCAGACACGCGTGCGTATTTTTTTTAAAATTTTCATTTATTTGAGCAGCTCAGATCTAACCGCACAACCGCACGGGAAGTTATACCCGCACATGAACCCTTCCCTATATATATATATATATATATATATATATATATATATATATATATATATATAATATATATATATATATATATATATATATATATATATATATATATATATATATATATATATATAGGCTGCGGATCTGGTGAGGTCTCTATTATATTATACATGAGATCATGAGATCTCATCACATCCATTAATTCATTGTGAATGGATGGTTAAGATTGAATGAGAAATGTAAATTAATTAAGCATATATTTAATTCAGAAGGATTAAAAGGTAATTGTAGACATGTGTTTAAATTAGGGGAGAATCAAATTGTAATTATTAACGTGATATTAGGGAGAATATAAATGGCAACAACTAGTAATACACATGACGTTTGTAGTCTCGGCTCAATACGACATCAAACCAGAGCCTGCCAATGTTTTGTCATAATACTAGTATGTCCAAGTGTAAGTTTTTTTTTACTAATTCTATACGGCGTGTGCGTGTAAGATCTAAGACGTGTGCAAATTTTATGGTCTGGGTCACTGATTTTTTTTTTTTTTGGGTTTTCAAGATTATTAGTTGGTGAGTGTGTTAGTACATGTTGCGAGTTTAATTTTGAAGAAAAAGATATAAATAGTGCTACGTTATTTTATTTTATTTTTCGTTTCCGACATGTTGCATATATTACTGTAGTGTGTGCGTATATGTGCTTTGCCGTGTGCAAACTGAATGGATTGGGGATTTGTTTTTTATTTTTTATTTTTTTAATATAGATATATATAAACTGAGATTACTATTTGGTGAGTGCGTGAATTCATGTTGGTGGAATGGCTTGTTTTTATTTATTTTTCAACAAGTGGTATATATAGCGGTGGTCTGTGAGTGTATGTTCCATGACGTGTGCATATTTTATGGACTGAATCCATGCAATTCTTTTTTTTTTTTTGAGATTCCAAGATTATTAGTTGGTGTGTGCGTTAATACATGTTGGTGGTTTGTTTTTGAACAAAAAGATTGAAATAGTGCAACGACTTTTTTATTCCCCGACATGTGGCATATATTACAGTAGAGTGTGCGTATATTAGGTACTATATGAATGGAAAGAACTACTAATAATTTTTTTACAGAGCTGGTTAAGAGATACTATGCGTAAAGAAGACTATAAATGAAAAAATATCATAGCTTACGAATGGATACAAACCACACTGGTATGTGCATTTTAAAAATTACTTTATGTGATTTTGAACAACGTTGTGTGCATGTATATGCTTAGGTGTGTGCTTGAACATAGCCGTATCTGCTTGAACATCAGAAGACACCGCAACAGGGGGGAGCTGCCAAGTCCACTTGAGTAGGAGGAGACGCAACATCAGGGGGGGCTACAAAGTCGTCAGAAGTGGACCCTACAAAAAAAAATACCAAGCCTTATGCACAGACATATAACACTACAATGCACACACTACCTACGCTAACAAAACACCAAGAACGAACAAGACTATCTGCAGTAGGTTGAATTAGGTGAGAATTTCTATATAGTAGTGCCAATGCTGAAAAAATATTATATTTATTCATTAATTCCTTTTTTCATATAATCTATTCCAATGCACCCACCACAAAAAAATACATGCACACACCTAAGTCATTCAGACTTCTACCCCTAATTAAATTCATACACTCCTCCTTAATTTCCACAATATTATTCCATACTCCTTTCAAGCTTTGTATACCAATAATACAAGTTTAATTAGAACACCACGCACAAACAGTATAAAATAAATGCATACGCTATACCACACCGATGCAACGACCAAGTTCACAAAACGCACACACCATCCCGAATCTATGCACACACCAAGCACAAAGAGGAAGTTTTGCACACGCCATAACACCCCAAAGCACACACCAGAAGGCAGATGTGTTAGTTTAAAAAGGTACACAAAGATGACTAAACAATGCTTAATAGAAGAGTAGATGACCAAAAAAATCAAATTAAATGTTTGTAAGTTTTAGAAGGCATCTACCACCTAACTTTACTTTTCAATGAAGCTGACCATTCAGTTAATTTATGTAATGGAAATAGTTTTGGGGGTTTAACTAAAATAAAAAATTGTAAGAAAACTTATAGCTAGTTGCAAACTTGGTCAAATTTAAATTTACTTCTAACTATTTGAACTTGTATTGGGTTCGGTGACCTCCTCAAAAATCATTGTGTTGCATTCCTTACAAGTAGACTACATTACTGCAAGTAGACAACTAGGATGGATTAAGGCTTAGCAGTAGAAGGAAAACAGTGAATCCTTCTTAAGCTTCAACATAATGTTTTTATTTGCATGGCAGTTTGAGTGCCTGTTTCACTATTTTGAGTACTTGTAATCAATTGTCAGTCTTTAGCTCTACAGTGTACATGTATGTGAAAATGTGTGTATCGATAATTGTGCTAAATAGGTTTTATATTACGTTCTGCAAAAAATAGTTTGAAATAAATGCACACGCCATAATCCAAAAATAAATAAATTATGCATCTTTCATTCTTATAAAGCAAAGACATCTTAGATTTTTTAAAAAGAAAATCAAAAAAAAAAAATTCAGAATGCATTTTGTTTATAAACAATCAATTCAAGAATTCAGTGCGCAAGGGCCCATATCTTTATCCTAATTATGTGGGTAGCAATTAGCAACTATCTGTACCAGTAGATCTTTATCCTAATTATTTGGGTAGCAATTAGCAACTATCTGTACCAGTAGATATGTAGAGTGATCATTTTTGTTAGCACAATTATTCACAAATTGAGAGCACGCAGAAACAAGTGTACCTGAGCTTGATAGAATTGAAGCTAAGGAGGACGGAGGAGAAATGAGGTGATATATATATTTACTCCGTACTATTTAGATGATCATGCTTGTGTTACAGTGAGTGAAGGTATATACATAGATAGATATACAGTAGAAAAGGGGATCTTCAATCGGCCTGGATGGAGAACGGATAATGGAAATAATAGAGAGATTAACAGTGGGAGCTGGGAGTTGGGCAGTGCCACGCCGTTAACCTGCGCATAAACACACAACTCCATTGGCCGGAGTTTTATGTTCAACTGGAAATTCCAACCTGGCCTATTCTCTATTATTAACTAATTCCCCTCTCTCTCTCTCTCTCTCTCTCTCTCTCTCTCTCTCTCTCTCTCTCTCTCTCTCTCTCTCTCTCTCTATATATATATATATATATATATATATATATATATCCCACTGCAAAACCCATTAAAAAAAAAGGCATGCAAAGCTTTCGCAGCCCGGAAAACACCCTTCCCAAAAAAACAAAAAAAAAAACAAAAATATCCAGCAACACACTATACGGGAGATTCACGAAAAACAGCGACAAAAAACCCTAATACCAAGCTAATTAAACCCCCAACCCCCAAGTTGGAAACAAAAGCACCAAAGAACCTCGAAAGCATTGCTCTCCTCGCCCTTAAAAAAGAAAAATCAATACAAACAACAAATAAACAAAGACGTCGAACGGAATACCTAGAATGGAACCTGAAGACCCAGCCTTCTGACGCTTAAATCGCCTACTAATTGAACCCGCCATTAAGACTGCTTGGACGGCACGGGAATAGCGGAACAGAGTGGCTCTTCACAAGAGAAACTGGACGGGGAAAGGACGAAGAGCAAGAGAGAGAGAAACCTACCAGAGAAGAAAACAACACAAGCACCGGCGAAGGAATCGAAGAGAGGGCATATAGATAACTAAAAATCATCACATGTGATTTGAGACCATAATTACAGTTGTACAAGCCCACAAAATCTGCTAAATAATAAATATAACCTAATAAAGATATGACTAAAAGACATCAATACTCTTACCTCATCAAATAAATAGCGCACGTGGCATGAAAGGTCATTAAATCTGGAGCATTAACAAAATCAAATAAACGAACCAGATTGAGCCTCACAACCTTACCTGCCCATGGTGACCTCACCGAATCCAAAATCTATATATATATATATATATATATATATATATATATATATATATATATAAACACACACACACACTTATAACTAGGGTTTTTAATTTTTGTTTTGGACTGGGCTTAAATAAAAACACTTTGGGTAGGAATACATTTGGGCTCAAGATAAATCTTTTGTGCTTAGGAAATTTGATACGTATAAAATTGATATTGGCAGACTCGTCTCAGATAGATTTTGGATAGCAAAATTATAAGCTATAAAATAATTTATTTGAACTTTGAAGCAAAATAATTGTATTGAACGTATTCGGGCTAAAATATTTAGGATTGAAAAATAAATTTTATTTTCAAAAAAATTTGTTCAAATAAGGTGGTTTAAAATATCGGGGTGTCACAGTGATGGTGGTGGTGGTGGTGGTAGTGGGGGGTTGTGGTGGTGATGGTGGTGGGTGGTGCTGGTGGCGGCGACAACGGGTGATTGGCTGCTCCACTGTTGCAAACAGAAAATGACTTCCCTAAAAAAAAGGGGGAAAGTCATTTTTCAAAAAATCCCCTCGATTTTCCATTGACGATGATCACGAATTAGCGATTATAAACTTTCACTTTAATGAATAAGTTAAACATATATAATCTTACTAAACACTAGAAAACATCTATCATTAGATATATTGACCTCACTTTTAAACCATTTGAGAAAATAATTATTCCACTCATCACTTTGACATTTCTAGTACATTATTATTTTGAATTTCAGAGTACTCATTTTATTTAAACATTGACTTACATAGAGATGTTTTATTACTTTGAGAAAAGGTTGAAATGCATCAAATTTCTTTTATAAAAAAATAAATTTGGGCTTGTAGTCACTCCTCACCACTAAGATTACGAGCAATACCAACTCCTAATGCTCGTCCAGATTTTGAAAATATGGATATTTCACAAATAGTTATATGGAAACTATCATCATTATTCAATTCAAGTCTATTGAATTTTATTTTAGTGCTTTTCAAGTATCTTGAGCAAAGAGTCATGCACTCTTATGGAATATTGCTTTTTGCTTTATTTTAACCCTCAGGATGAACCATGTTACGAATTAGTTACTTTAACTCATATAACATTCACTCAATGGGGTACATCCATTTATATTAGATTGGTCCACCAATTTTGACCTCACTAGCTAAATGCACAGATAAATTTACATTCACATCAAAGAATGAATGGAGTAATATTTGTTCTAACTTGCACAAAGTTAAAGAATTATGGGATTCAATTTGACTTAGGTCATCAACCCTATCTGTGTTTGCGCATAGACTATCAAAGGACAATTCAATAAGGGGCTTAGAAACTGAGCTTGGGAGGAGGCCATGTATTCCCAAAGGAATTAAATGTTGTAGTAAAGTGTAACAATCATGACTCTTTAACCATGAGATTTTATGTTGTTTAATGTTTACACATTTACAAATATTAGAGGATCAGAATTCAAAGTTGCTTTAAAATAAGCAAAACGTGTGTTTGTCATTCTTAAATAATGTCTATATATGGTGCTATAGGCAACTCAAGTTTACCCTCTTTATGAATAAGATCGATACAACTTTGGCTTATTTTTTATGGCCTCTAGACTAAGGCGTGCTTGAACATTGTTCTTGACCTTCCCCTTTATATTCATAATTGTCGCAAGAACATTATCACATACGGAGTATATTCTTCTCAATGTGTATCACATCTACATCTAAATTGTGACACAAGGGAGCTTCATTATCGAAGTTAAAAAAATATACTTTAGTCAATGTGATATTTTTCACATTTTTTCTACCATCTTTAGTAATTGTGATTCTTTCAAGGTCACTAACCTGATCAAGTATATCACTTCCTGAAAGTGACTTTGGTGGTGGTCTCGAATTTCTTTATTCAATCAAATGAACTTTTATCTTTCTTCCATTTGTACTTTCAATGAAGATAACGTCGATGAACCTCATAGCATTGCTTGTTGCAATTAGCTAACCACATAAAACATGTGTCCTTTTTACAACAATGACATGTCATTGTACCTTTAGTACTCCAACAAGATAGATTCTCGTATGTTGGAAAATCATTATTAGTCCATAGTAGTGATGCACACAATTTCAAGTTCTGACAAGTAAGCATCAAATGAGTCAACGCCTACTTCTCACAACTCCTTTAACTCTTCCCTTAACTAGGTATGAGCATTGACAAAATCATTATTGAAATTTTTCATGCAAATTGTGTATAATGAGTATTACTAGTCAAATGATGTATGATGTTTGGGGTTGATTAAATAGTTGGAAATGATCAGACCAAGTCTTACATTTCGAGGCTCTAATGAAAACTATTTATGAATTCCATCAAAGTATTTTCATACCATAGAATTAGATGTAGATTTCATCACGCAACCATCCACTCTTGAGTCATGATACCATCTCATAAAAGATGCTATATTCCTAGATATGAATAAGCTCTAAAGACTTGGCTTTAAATGAAAGTATTGCATTGTTTTCAATGATATTTTTTTTGTCATTACTTTTAATTTCAATTTTAAGTAACACAAATTTTGCATAGACCAAAGTAATCATAATCTTTCTAGTCACTACTAGAAAAAGTAGTTGCAATGCAAAATTGCAACAAAATGATCATTGAAAAAAAAAAACACATCCATTTTGACTTGGTGTCATGATAAGTTCCAAAGACACACATATTTTAGGGTTTTTAAGGGGGCATTTTATACTCATTTGATATCCAATGTGCGTGATTCATGGTTGTTTATCCTTGTATTTGCTAATGTGTCACAAAACACCACTCTACTTTGTGTTTTTATGATTTATGAAGGTTTTAAGCTTGAAAAGGAGGAATGAAGCATCACAAGGAAAAGGGGAAAACCGGAAGCAGGGCAGGGACTAGCCACGCACGTTGAGGCATGCATGGAAGTGGAACAGAAAGTTCCACGCAACCAGCCATGCACGTCGGTGCGTGGAAGGGAAACATAAACTTCCATGCACCCGACCCACGTGCGTGGGACGAGCCGAGGACAGCTTACGTGACCGATCCACGCACGTGGATGGGACAGCTCGGTAATTTTTGTTGGAGATAATGAACCACAATCGATTTAATATCCCAAAAATAATATTTATATATACACACACAGGTATATAAAATATTATTGGATATTTACCCGAAATATATATACACACACAAATATATATAAACGGATCCGAAGGTTATATATACATGTATATCTACGAAAAAGATATACCAATATATACTAACCAAAATTGAAACTAATAATCCTCGGATTATAAGTCCAATCCAACTAATATATATCAAAAGAGAGAGAACGGATTTTTGCTTAAAAGCATAATCCAAACGAGAAAGAAGGAGAAGGAAGAAAGAAATGTACGAGTTAGGCGAGTGCCTTTCTTTCCTTAAAACCTTATTTGCCACCTCCCAAAAGTGCTAGGAGCGTTGTGGCCTAGGCTTCCCAGGATAAAACGTACAACGGTTCGACGTTTGAGCACCCAAACGAACGAACCCGGCGAACAAGAGCATGGGACGAACACAGCTACAAGAAGGGAGTAGGAGCAGAGATTTTGGAGCTGGGAAAACAGAATTTTAGTGTTGTGTGTGTTGTTTTCAGTCTGTGTAGAAACACTGCTGCTACACCCCTTCTTATATAGGAGGTGAGGAATCAATAGCATTTAGTTTAGCATTTAATCCACGATTTGTAACACCTGAAACAGCCACCATTATTGAGATTTAACTCAAAAATTCAGAAGGTGGAATTAATACAAGATTAATCCTGTAACAGTCCAGAACCAACAAATGGTCCGCGCTGGTTCAGCTCAGTACACGAGAGTTCGAACTCCGCGCACGAGAGATCACTTGATCTCGGGTGATCTCTCGTTGTGTGGCCATATAGTGTTGGAAAACTGTACTAAGAAATTGGCATAACTTAGCCCGCAAGGCCAGCCAATTTCCGGACGACATTCGTGCCCTCAGGTGCCGGCGCACACGAGCTCGAAAGAGCCTCTATGCTATACAATTCTACAAGCTCTAAAAAAGCTCTTGTATAAAAGGGGGGTGAAATCCTCTTTCCAAATCAATGTGGGACAAAGCTCACTTTTCCCTTACATTTTTCCAACTCAATGGGTCTACTTTGAGAATCAATATCTCATTCACCCATTATCTGTTTTGAGCGTACAATATATCAATCTCTTCGTCTCACTACGAAGAACCCGAATCCACTTTGACCCGACCCAAATCGGAAGTGGACCCCACTGATAATTGTACCACAAAATAGCCACTTAATATGTCATTTTATGCCATTTTAATGCTATTTTTCCAACAATTTTGAAGTGTAACGGAGGGAAAGACTATTTAAGGGCTAGAATTAGATTTAGAAAAGGGGATTAGACATATTTTGAATTGTAATAGATAATTTTCAGATTACAACTTTATCTCTCTAGAATTTAGGGTTCTAGAGTCACATAGCTTGAAGATCTTAGAGAAGAAGCTTGACAACCATCCATTGTAGAAAAAGACAGCATTTTACATTCTAGTTGGTACAATTTAATTGCTTTCCTACTTTGATTTCTATTTCAATTGAATTTGCAATGCTATTTCATTTAGCTATGTGTGGCTAGGCTTTTGATAGGATTAGGATAGTGAATCCTAATCATGATGCTAATGTGAGATACAATTCATAATAAGCTTCTTGTGGAGTCCGGCTAGCTCCTTGAGTTGATCTAAGCAAGTGATCTAGGCAATAGATTGCTAGATCACTTACTTGAAACTCCTAGATCACTTTCTTGAAACTCCAATTCTTTGGCATTTCCTAGCTTTAAAATCCGAGAGGCCTAAGCTAGGAATGAAGTGTAGGCAAGGTGTTCGATAAAATGTCTCTTAGGTACTTAGTCACCTAAAAGTGTTCTAAGCCAAGAGAATCCTTGTATATCGAGAGGTGAACGAGCTTAGCATTACTTCACATGATTCTACTCTTGCAATATCCTAACCTATGTTTAATGATCATATATGCATCATGAGAGAGATGAGCAATCTTATCCTAATTTCTTTACATTTTATATAGTTAAGTGTTTGTATTCTTTGCATGCTACATTTTGATTTCATCATGTACATATTTGTGACGGGGTACATGATTGGCAATACACTTTTCCAACTCAATGCATTTTGACTCTTCCAATTTGTCATCCCTAGGGAACGATAAAAACTTGGAGTTCATCCCAAATCTTTGACACTTCGTGCGAGAATATGATTCACAAGACGCATCCGCGTCGTGTCATGTCATTATAAACAAAATAATGACAGCTTTATACTCCCTTTGTCCCATTTTATTTGTTTTATTTACTATTCATTGATCAAACCAACTCTTTCTACTTTGTTTATTTTCTTTAGTATTTTTTTTACTTATTTTTAAATTTACTTTTGTGTTTGATAGTACTTTTGTGTAATTTCTAAATATATAAATTTTGAATACTAATACTAAACTTAATATTATGAAAAATTGAATTAAAAATAACTTCAGTCAAGCATCGTTAACCGAACCAGACACATAAAATGGGACGGAGTTAGTAGTAAAAATAACATGAATTTAATATAAAATGGCATTTTTTTTGGGTATACCCAAGATTTTCACCGTCGAACACAGTGACTAATCCCCCGCTGAATTGTAGGCACCTCTTTTTGGTGGGACAGCTGGCCTGAAGATTTAAGGCTACTCCATTTCCAAAGCCAATGATCGAACCCTTGACCTTTGGTTAAGGATGAATGAGTCCCTTTCACTCAAACACACTCTCTAGGTTATAAAATGGCATTTTACTAACAAACTGGATTGATAATATATATAGATGCAAAGTATTCTAAAAGCTAATGTCATCTATCCACGTCTCCATGAATTGCAAGAACCAAATTGTCTTCTTTTGTTTATCTTTCTTCACGACATTCTCAAGAATTATTTTTTTTTTTCAAATTACCAACAAGAAAACAAAGAAGTTGATTTAATTAAAAATGTAATTATCAGTTCGTATTTATTTATACAAAATACATAATTATAATTTTGAAAATTCTTCCTAAAAGAGAACATAGTCGCCAAAAAAAAATAATAAATAAATAAAAATAAAAAAATAAAAAAACAATCATGTATGAAAGTACAAAACTTTTGATGAAATTTACCCATTCAAGCTAGATAAATTCAGTTTCATTTTGGCATATCATAGACAGTATGGAGAGAGTATTTTTTTACCAACCAAAATGGAATGCAGGGTTCAAAGACGAGTGGCTACAACATATTCTTAGATATGCAGTAGGCACTAAATCACATCAATAGTTAACATGCATTAACAATTTCTCTATCATTTTGTTTTCCAGCTTATTAGTTCTATTTGTAATTTCATTATGAAACATATATAAGTTTGGTTTAGGATAATATCTACCACAAAAACCTACTAACCTAAAAATTTAACTTCAGCAAACTAGTGGGTATACTAGCAAATTAAAGGGAAGAAATCAGAAATGTAATGGAGAAACTTGAAAATAAGAAAGAGGAAAATTACGAAATTACCTTGACTACTTGGTGATGATGCCTGAAAAAAACTCATCAGTGACTTATAGTGAAGTATAGATCGAGAGTGAAGAGAAAGAGAGAAATGGGGAGATAGTATAGTGTACTGAGGTAGTGAGAGTTAGTGAAATACATGGGAGGTGGAAAGACAAAAGAGAGGAATGTGTACTAATTTTTAATTTGTTTTTGTAGGAATTAAATTTTATTTATAATGTTAGTGTTTTATTCTGTAAGAAAAACCCCAGCATATAATTGGCAATATTATTATGGCAAATTAAGGTAGGGTTTAGCTTGGTGTCTGTTTGTCCTTGAAGAAGACTGACTGATCAGTACAATCAATAGATGCACTTCTAGATCAAGCCACTGAAGATCTGATAAAGGAAAGTTTTCTAAAAGGATGAGACGCGGTTATGAGATGACAGTTTTGGAAAGAACATCAGCGGATTAGCATGAAAGGTATGGACCGAATGTTAAAGATTTCTTTCTTCACAAAAAGTCCTACCATCTATAATCAGAGATATATTTGGAGAGTGTCCAAATCAAAGACGTATATATATCCTTGCTCGCTCAGAAGTTAGGGTTGCATTGATTGAAGCCGCAACACTCTATACTAAACAAAATACACATCTCTGGTTGTCATGCCTCTTCTCAAGACAATAAGTTTTTGGTGATTATGAAGAAGAACTTGAGAAGTATCAACGTTACTTAAACGATAGGACGCGAAGATCACTCAATTGTGGGAACAACGTGGGACTGCGTCATTGAAGCGGACTGCATCAGAGTTAGCTCTCCAATTGAAGGGATTTCATTAGACTTCAGCATGCGTGGCTCTCCAACTTCAACAATCCACTAAACCTTTGTAGACTAGGTACTGACCTTGTGTGGGGCACTTGGGTGAGATTGTTTTTTTCTCTACCTTTGTACATCGGATTATGAGTTAGTGGATTGGACGCCTCGGTGATCGTCCCCCAGATGTAGATACACACTGTATCGAACTGGGTAAACAAACATATGTGTTGATTTACTTTCTTCCTTAGTCTCTCGCTTTACACTTTATCTGTCATTCTATCTGAATGACCGCTCAATCGAGAATCTGAGTCAGTCAGTCCGTTATTCAGTTTGCTAGAAACTAAATCAATATACAAATTAAGAGAATATGCAAAATTACATGTGGTATCAGAGCTTTTAAGTCTACATAACGACTTGATCCATACGGGAAAAGCTTTTTGCATTTTGTTCTCTCCATTAAGAAGCTGTTTGCATGGTTGTCTGTTGGCTTTTAGACTGCTTGCTGCTTATGAGTTTTGGCTGGTCGTCTATTTTGATTCAGGATGGATGCAAGTATGAAATCACCAGAATTGGATGGTCACAATAAATCCTTCTGGAAGGCTCGAATGGAGATTTATCTTCAAGCACAAGGCACCAGAGTTTATCGTACTATCCTCACTGGATGGAGTCCTCCGACAGTCCAGAATGATTATGGAACCGCTGAGATCAAACCAATGGAGACATGGACTGAAGATGAGATGTCATCCTCTAATTGAATAATAAAGCGTTGTATTATATTGTAGGATCTCTACATGAATCAGTCTTTACCTTGGTTACACGGATAAAAGAGGCAAAACGTGTATGGGAAATCCTTGAAACTAGATTTGAGGGTAACAGTCAAAGCTTCAGATGATTCTATTAGAGTTCGAAGCTCTCAGGATGAGTGAAGAAGAAACCATCTCTAACTTCCATAGTCGTGTTCAGAATTTGATGAACAGAGCATCAGTACTTGGGGAACCATTTACAGATGAAAGAGTTGTCAAGAAGATCCTTCGCTCTCTGCCCAAACGATTCCGAATGAAAGTGACTGCAATTCAGGAAAACACAGGCTGGGAGAAGAAGAGTGTGAGAGAGCTTATGGGTAATCTACACACTTATGAACTTCGTGTTGGCTGATGATGATCCTGCAGTCAGCAGAATAGGCAAGTCAGTGAAATTTGTAGCTGAGGCTGATCGAGAGTTTGACACAAATGATATAGATGATGAAGCTCTAGCCTTGTTAACAAAAAAATTTCAAGAAAATACTGAAAGGTTTCAATCGAAGGAGTCAAGGACATCCTAACAGAACTCAGTACAAAAGTGGAAACTCCTCATATCAGAAATCAGAACCATCCTCTTTCGCAAAGAATAGTCAGTCCAAGACTGGACGAACAGGGCAATTCAGAACCACACCTACAAACACAGTTAAAACTTTAAATCAGCCAGTGCAGTGTCGGGAGTGTGAAGGGTTTGGACATATACAATCTGAATGTGCAACTTATCTCAAAAGAAAGAAATCTATGTCTGTGTCTACCCAAAGTGGTGATGAAGACGAAGCAACAGATGACCCGTCTGATGAGAATGTTGGAAACTGCGTAGCTTGCTTAACAGGAATAGAGGTTCACTCAGAAAAAGATGAAACTGATGGAGAATCCTACATATCATCAGATGATTTTGAAGAGAGACCTGTTCAGCTAGAGATGGAATTTGCCAAACTGGTTGGCAGTTCGGAACAACTAGTGAAAATCAAAACGAACCTGAAGGAAGATCTGAAACACAGAGATGAACTATGAAGAAACTAAACATTGAATTAGTTACAAAAGAAGACCTTATTGCTCAGATCAGATCTCGAGAGGGAAAACTGATAAAAGAACTGGAGGATCTCAAGGAAACCATCAAGATGATGGATACTACTTCAACCTTAGACAAAATTCTGGAGCCTGGTCGAAATCCTAATTATAAAAAGGGTCTTGGATTTGAACGAGGACAGTCCTCAATGTCAGCTCCTGTGTTTATCAAAGAAGATACTTCTGTTGGTGATTCAGTTCTATGTCATGATCAAGGACAATCATCAAGATGCACTCAGTTCTATCATAAAGGAAGCATATTTACTCTGATCCCTGAGGCTGAACCTAGCAGAATCAAATTTCAGTCATTTTAAACTTAATTATGCAAGATAACTAACCACAAAACATAAGCAAAGCACAACGGAAGTCTATGTATATAAAGCCAGAAAAAAGGAGTGTTATGCCACGTTCACACCATTGTGAACGCACAGGCAAAAACCAACATCACAATCTAATGTATTGTTTAACATCAGTGGCACACAGGCCAAAACACTACTAAAACAATCTGGGAGACTAAACTAGTCATCTCTAACGCGCTCGCCGATTACTCAGGACCTGAAAAGCACATAAATAAATGGGACGACGCCTGGTCAGCGAATAATGCAGGTAACCCATCAATACGCGTTAAGTATCATACATAGATAGTATATACAAAATCATTTTCGAAACGAAATACTGTATATATCAGTTCAAAGCCCAAGATAGAAGTCAACTGCAAGACTCTATATCACTCACAACAAAGACAAGGGGAAACACATCAAGACATAACAACGACAACAGAACTAAGGCTCAAGGCGTATTCTACCATTACCCAGTAGAATACCACCCGACATGCTCAACAAATGAAGATAAAGAATGACCGCTCAGACTTAATTTAATTTTGGCTTCTCAAATTTTACCTTGTAAAATTGTTGATGGTGAGATTCAAACTTGAGCCATTTCACATAATAAATCAGGCATCATCCACTTCATCCATACAACTTATTAATTAAATTTCCAATCATATTTGATGTACTCCTTTCTTTCCATAGATGCTTGATCTCCAAGTCAAATTCATGCATTCTTCCAAACTTAATTTTCTTTCACGAAAATTCTTATGGGATATCTTCTTGAGTAGCATTGACGTGAATATCATATCATTCAACTTCTTCTTTAATTTGTCATTTTCTCCATACAAATTCTTGATTTTCGGCTTAATATCTTCTACTATTTTCATGCATCTTCCTCTGTTTTTCTCTTTTGCAAATTAAATAATTTCCCGATCATGGTCTAAGACTCTACTAGACCTAAGAAATAAAATTGGGGGATCTACAAATACATATTTGGCATATCAAGACCATTACACTTTATTCATAACAATTTCCCCCCTTTTGATAATGCCAAAACCTATACTCAGTCATTGGCTTTAAGTCTTTGAAAAATAATCTTTTTGCTCAATTTTATTTGACAAAGCCAAGATGAGTTTAACAAATGGTTTTCTAGACACAATCAAAAGTAAATTGTGAATTAATTTTTAGACAAGTTCCTAAACGCATCTTGAATTATTTTTATTTTTTATCATCATTTTTTATTTTTATGTGCGTTTTGACATTCCTTGTCTTTTTAATTCACGATGGTCTAATTACAAAAGACAAATAAATTTATAAAACTCAAAATAGACCATAGGAAATTATTATTGAGATATTTCGAATATTTTAGAGAAAAACGCAACAGAGGTTCGAAAATAGTGAAAACATCAGCTTAAGGGATTTTTCAGATTACCTTCTGAGTTTCTTCACCCCCATGTCTTTCTTCAAA
Source organism: Ipomoea nil (assembly GCF_001879475.1). NCBI lineage: Eukaryota > Viridiplantae > Streptophyta > Magnoliopsida > Solanales > Convolvulaceae > Ipomoea > Ipomoea nil. Next base: position 1,356,046 of record NW_017616755.1, on the reverse strand, counting down.
ATTTCCTTGACATGTTCTCTGAGCTTGAAGAAATCATCTTTGAACTTTGCATTCTGAAATCTCTTTGTAAGTTGTCCGGCCATGTAATATCAAAAGCTTCTTTGATATTGTTGCCCGGAAGAACTCCGGTTTTCCACCATAAGACACATTCTTCGAAGCTTCTTTCTTCTCCAAGATTCATGCCCATATTTCCAGTGAAATCTATTAGTTCATACCACATCTCGGTTCTTTTCCTTTTGCCTTCTTCTTCTTTATTCTTCTCCGAGATCCATTGGGCTTGATCGACTGCAGGTCATTTCTTGATCATGCTTGGTAGATTTTCCTTAGTCCATATTGTTGTCTGAGTGGCGGTACCTTTAGAGAAATCAAACCAGCCACGAGTTTTAGCAACCTTCGATGTACTCGTACCAAGGCTAGGATTCGCGAACTGAGCAAAACCAATCTGAGATGGTCCTTGTGAGGATTGTCCGCAGCTTCGGCCTCTACCTTGAGTCGATATTACTGGCTGTTGTTGGCTTCCAAGAATAAAGTCTTGTTGTTGCAAAGCCAAGTGGCTGAGAATTTCTTCCTCCCTTTTGGCGTCATCAACCAAAAATGCAAGGGTTTTACAATCTCGGTCTTGGTTTGCCTTCACAGCTTCAACACTATTGTGTGTTTCAATAGAAACAGTTTGGACATTTTCCAGCTTGTTTGTTGCAACTGTGAGCTCAACTTCAAGTTTGTTGATTTGGCTTTCTTGATCTTGAATTGCCTTGACTTGTCGCAAGTGGCGTTCGTAGTTAATCTTTTCAGCTGCTTCTCGTTCCTTCTTCATGAGCTGAATCACTTCAAGTAAGCCTTTTGTCAATTCTCCTTTCAAGATTCTTTCAGCTTTGTCAATCTGAGTCCTCAAAATATTTTGATGCTCCATTATTTCCTTCAAATTGACCCGTATATCCGTGTGTTGTTGTTCTAGCATTTGGTTTTGTTCAACCAATTTTTCTCCAATTGTTTGACAAACAACATCACTGGATTCAGCCACTTTTGCAAATAGAGGTGAAAATATGCCATCATCTTGATCATCCATCTGCACAAAGTTTTGAGGGGATCCGAATGGACTTCTATTCGGATATGTGAGAACAATTGTGTCAATAAGTTGCATCCCTTCTTCTTCAGGTGATTCGGCTTCTTGATTGAGATCACCAATTTCTTCTTCTAAGACTTCTGTTCTCGTGTAATTGTCTGCAAATAAATCTTCATTTTCTAGAACAGGGTCCACGATAGGCATGGTAGACTCGGTATGGTGTACTGGCAATATACTGGATAAATTCCCTGTGATTTGTTGTCTACTCTCAGTAGCAACTTCTACTGCAACATCCACTGGTATATCTCTTCTTATTTCTTTTGACACTTCTCCTCTTAATTCTTTTTGTCTTTTATCCCTTCTTGTAGCCATATAATATATTATTTTTTATTTCTTTTATTCCATCTTTTTTTTTATTCATATAAAAAAATTTTTGTATCTTTTTGGCTATGAAATTTTGTTCTTTTTATAAATCTTAAGGATCTTTCATTTGTAGGAGAGAGAGATAGAAAGAACCAGTAGCAAAAACATTCATTTTTAATTATTTATCTCCTTCTTAGGGAGAGAGAGAGATAACATTTTTTCAGATCAGATCACATAATCAGGCTTCATTGGTAGAGAGACTAGCGCCGAGATTAGCCTCAAGATCAGCATGCGGTGGAGACGGAGAGCTTGATTTCGAAGCATAGGCTAATCCGGGTTCCATTGGAGGTTGAGCAGTTCGCTTAAAGCTGCGGGTTTGAGGACGAGAGGACAGTGGTGATGGCGTTGAGCGTCGTAGCTGCACTGCAGAGACTTTTGGACTTCTTTGAACTTGATCCTTGGTTGGTGGTTGTCCTTCCTCTTCTTCAGAGAATAGGATGAGAGGATCGCTAGGTGTGTCTCCAACTTCATGTCCTCCATTTCCAGAACGTCGAGCTCACAGCATCGCTTGTCTTGCTTGCTCGGCCACTCTCTTGGAAGATGTTCTCTTCTCTTGATTCTTCGGAGTCATTGAAGCCTGCAAAAACTAGATACAAACAAAAGAAATCTCCACACAGATTTGTTTGCTTCAGGTCCTAATTTATAGATCTAGGAAGGTGCTAGAACCGTGTGGGCTAATGATGAAGAGGTTGAAAGGTTTCAATTGGATATAGCCGACGTTTGGTTTCAAAAGGTGTGATGAATGCTTGCATGACTCTTCATTGGTCGAGAAAGCGGTGGATGTGATGGGTAGCGGTTTCTAGGAGAGTTAATGGGGGATTAGGGTGACGATTTGAGAGAGAATAATCGGTTGGGGAAGGGTGTTGATATAGGAGAGGATTATGGGGGGAGGTTTAGGTTGGGTGGAGGTTTAGAAAGGGTAGGAGTTTATGGGTGGAGGTTTGATGCCCAATTAAACTCTGATTTTCCTCCTTTATCTCCTGATTTCCTTCTCAAAATCGTGTACCACAAATATAATCTCATTCAAACACTTCGTTAGTAGCAAAAATTACTCCACAAATAATTAACACACATACCAAAATATTTAAGCATATACACGGCATTTACCAATTAACACAAATTTTGGAAATTAACAACATTAACACGCACTTTTCAAATAAATAATTAGAAACATCTTTATATAATTAGCACACAAATCAAATTCCAAAATATTTTAGAAACTAACAAACAATTTAACTTTTAGCACAGATTTCTAAAACATTTTAATGCAAATTATAACATATAAACATATTATGTACTAAACACATATAATGCAGTAAACACATTAAATCACATTATGCACATTAAAAAAAACAGTAAATCACATATTTAGGCAAATTGTTCATGCAAACAAATTATTTAAATTATACAAACATGAACAAGTACTTATAACACGTTAAAACATGCAATTTTAAACAAATTGTCAAATAAATTACGAATTGCATATTTTATCAAGTTAATTTGCATGGCATATGATTTCACGTTAAATAACACATGCAAATACACAACTAAATTCCTAACACATATTGCAATTATATCACATAAAATTTTTGAATAAACATGCATATACTCACATAAAACAATTTATTCACGTAGAACAATTTATTTTTGGCACAAGCATCAAATTTAAATTGAGAGATTAAGTCCAGTGATACTTAGCTCATTTCGATCATTCCCAACTCGTGCCTTAAGGTAGAAAATCTCGTTTCACATAAAGGCTTCGTGAGAATATCAGCAACTTGGTTTTCCGTAGAGATATATTCGATCTTTAGATTTTTCTTTTCAACATGATCCCTTATGAAGTGATGTCGAATGTCGATATGTTTGGTTCTTGAGTGAAACACCGGATTGTGAGTGATAGCGATTGCACTAGTATTATCACAATAAATACTAACGTCATCACAATTTACTCCGTAATCCTTCAATTGTTGCTTCATCCACAAAATTTACGCACAACAACTTCCTGTAGCGATATATTCAGCCTCGGCGGTACTAGTTGCGATGGAATTTTGCTTTTTGCTGAACCAAGACACAAGCATTCCCCCCAAGAACTGGCATGTCCTGGAAGTGTTTTTTCTATCTATTCTGCAACCTGCAAAATCCGCATCTGAAAAACCCGTTAGAGTGAAATCTGTACCTTTTGGATACCACAATCCAACATTGAATGTGCCTTTCAGATATCGTATGATCTTCTTTGTTGCAGTGAGGTGGCTTTCTTTAGGATTTGCTTGGAATCCTGCACACACTTCCACAGCATAAGAAATGTCCGGCCTGCTTGCAGTAAGATATAGAAGAGAACCAATCATTCCTCTATATTTTGTTTTATCGACATCCTTTCCATCTTCATCTTTGTCTAGCCTTATTGAAGTGCTCATTGGAATTTTGATCGATGATTTTCCATCAAGGCCAAACTTCTTTATCAAGTCGCGGGTGTACTTTGCTTGATGAATACTCCTTCTTTCAGTTGTTTGACTTGTAAGCCCAAGAAGTAATTTAGTTCACCCATCATGCTCATTTCGAATTTATTCTACATAAGCTTCGAAAATTTCTCACACAAAGAATTGTTAGTGCTTCCAAAAATAATATCATCAACATATATTTGCACTAATAAAATATGATCACCATCTTGAATTCTAAATAGAGTTTTGTCAACAAGGCCTTTGGTGAATCCACAGCTTATCAAGAACATTGACAAAGTATCATACCAAGCTCGAGGTGCTTGTTTCAACCCATACAATGCCTTTTTAAGTTTGTAGACTTTATCACCTTCGCCTTTTACCTCAAAACCTGGGGGTTGTTCGACATAAACTTCTTCTTTGAGTAGACCATTCAAGAATGCGCTTTTCACGTCTATTTGATAAACGGTGAAATCTTTATGTGCGGCGTAGGCTAGGAAAATTCTGATTGCTTCAAGTCGGGCTACCGTTGCAAAAGTTTCATCAAAATCTATTCCTTCTTCTTGAGAGTATCCTTTTGCAACGAACCTTACTTTATTCCTAACAATCACGCCTTCTTCATTTGCTTTGTTCCGGAAGACCCATTTGGTTCCTACAACATTGTGGTTCGCCGGTCTTGGAACAAGTTCCCAAACATCATTTCTTTTGAATTGATCGAGCTCTTCTTGCATAGCATTTATCTAATCCAGATCATTAAGAACTTCGTCAACTTCTTTTGGTTCAATTTGAGATAGATAACACGTGAACAATGCTTCCATGGTAGATGATCTTGTTTTCACGCCTTCATGAATATTCCCAATAATTAATTCTGGAGGGTGATTTTTGAGCCATCTTAAATCTGGTTCAAATGGGTGCATGGTACTGGGTGGATCCATTTGTTGTGTACTGGAAGGGTTGGTTCGAATTTCCACATTTAATTAATTTTGGAATTGACCATCAACTTCACCAGTAACTTGATTACTAATTGGATCACCAACCTCAACCCGTACTGCATCTCCATTCTCACGTGAGGCTTCACCTCCAAAATTATTATTAAAAGAATTTCCAAATTCTTCTAGATGAGGGATGGGATTTTCTAGAGAATTAATTTCCAACTCATCCATTCCCTGCAAAACATCATCTATACACGTATCATTACTATCACAAAAAGCAATATGACACTTGTTATCATTTTGTTCGAATTCTTCGCCCAAAGCATCATTTTTTATCTGTGATTTTTCATCAAATACCACGTGTATGGATTCTTCAACCACCATTGATCTTTTATTCAAAACTTTGAACGCCTTGCTGGTAGTCGAATATCCTAGAAAAATTCCTTCATCTGCACGCTCATCAAAAGCTTTTAGATGTAATTTATCATTAATATGAATAAAACATTTGCATCCAAAAATATGAAAATAACCAATATTTGGTTTTCTCCCTTTATAATGCTCATATGGCGTCTTCTTGTACTGCTTATGGATCATGCTTTGATTTTGCGTGTAGCAAGCAGTGTTGATAGCTTCCGCCCAATATCGTTTCGGGAGACCGGCTGCACTAATCATCACTCGTGCGGCTTCTTTGAGCGTCCGATTTCTTCTTTCGGCAACACCGTTTTGTTGCGGTGTTCTTGCGGCAGATAATTGATGAGAAATTCCATGTGAATTGCAAAAAGCTTATATAACTCCATTTACGAACTCGGTTTCGCGATCCGTTCGTATTTTTGATATTTGCAATTCTTTCTCATTTTGTTGTTGTTTCAACAGCTTCGGTAGAACTTGCTCAACTTCATTTTTCTTCTTGAGAAACACGGTCCAAGTGTACCTGGAAAAATCATCAACAACAACGAGTGTATATTTCTTACCACTTATACTTATTGGATCAACCGGTCCAAATAAGTCCATATGTAGTAAACTTAGCGGTTTTGACGTTGACTCGTGTGTCTTTGATTTGAATGATGATTTGATTTGCTTTCCACGTTGGCATGCATCACACACTTGGTCCTTCTTGAAGATAATATCTGGCAAGCCTTCAACTAGATTCTTCTTGGCAAGTTGATTGATAGTCTTGAAGTTTAAGTGGTTGAGCTTTCTGTGCCATTTCCAATTAGCTTCATTCGAATTTCTGGCCATTAAGCACACTGAAACTTTGCTTGTACTCCAATCAACAACATACATGTTCTTTCGCCTTTTTCCAGATAGAACAATCTCATTTGTGAGCTCATTTTTGATTAGGCAATTATCTTTAGAAAATTCTACAAGATAGCTTTTATCACAAAATTGACTAGTGCTCAACAAATTGAATTTTAAGCCTTCAACGAAAGAAACATCTTCAATATTTAATCCATTTTTCTTGATCGTGCCAACTCCTTTTGTAATTCCATAATTTTGATTTCCTCCAAATATAACTTTTGGTCCATCGATTTCTTTGAAATTCACTAGATATGATTTATTTCTAGTCATGTGGCGTGAGCAACCACTATCGATGTACCAAACATCGTGCAAAAAAGATTAATTAACTTTAGGTACCCATACTTGCTTGGGTCCTTTACTGTTAGTGATTTTTGGTAACCAAACCCACCTAGATCTTATTGAATTAGGATGAGGCGATTTGTAACCATTTGAGACACGATAATCATAACTCACTTTAGAAAATATTTTTGGCGCCAGATTTTGAAAAACATTTTTATATTTTGGCACCTGGGGGAAGAGGATTGTTGCATTGGCCTATAAAAAGCATTACATCTATTACACAACCAATCCTTTTGAGTGGGATAAAATCTCCCAACTTTATTTCTAGAAAAGCTTCCCTCTTTTCTATGAAATCTTTTTGCACTTGACTCTTTGGCATATCTTTGCTTGAAGAATTTTTGTTGCTTTGCCGTGTAATTGAATTGTTTCGCCCTTTCAACATTCAACTTTGCTTTTTCATGATAGCCAAGTCCTTATCTAATTGTGCTATTCTGACTTTTAACAAATTTTACCACTTGAACTTTATTATTTAAAGTAGCAGTAGAATTAGTCAGATTTTGAGGGGTTTGAGAACATGTGGATTCATAACCGATTCCGGTTCTATCACCTGATGGCTTTTGCATGCTCACCATCTTATCCATTATTTTGGACGAGTTAGTGAACGTGGCAATGGTTGCCCGAAGGTTATGTTCTCTAACCTCTCTTGCTTTACACTCTTCTTGAAGATGAATATTTTCATTCTTCAATTTACTCACTTCAAATAAAGCATCTTGCAATTTTTTATTCATTTCTTCTTTTTCAAGAATTAGAACTATTGGTCCCGATAGGGTGGTGAAAGTCTAGAGGGGGGGGGGGGGGTGAATAGACTTTCAAGCTTTTTCAAAATAAATAACTCTTTGGTAACTTCAACTCTAAATATCAAGTAAATAGAGTAAGTTTAAACTGCACAGCGGAATAGGTAGTATGTAAAGAGTTATGCCCAATTAATGAATTAAATATGCATGTAAGATAGAATAAAGTGACAGAGGTATCTTGAATATATAAAGGAGATGGTGCACTCAATATATAAAAGCAATATTCAAGATTATAAATAAATATCGTATCACGTCGACCGTGTAATGAATGTTACATGCAACACGTCAAACTTGCTTAGAATAATTCAATATTTAAGCTCGAGAAGTTTGAGTCACATGCATACGTGAAAACACACTAAACCCAAAAGATTAAGATTAACTGTGAATAGTAAACGGGTTAGTCGGATAAGATAGATAGATAGAGCAAATTATGTAAGTGCGGTATGTAAATGAGAGAGGCAATTTATAGTGGTTCAGAAGTGGCGTAATCTTCCTAGTCCACTTTTCTCCTTTCGCGTCTAGTAGAAATTCACTATTTTTCACACACAGTTACAATAGTGAATAAGTGCTACACAAGCACTTCTTCCGGATGTTTTGCACACAGCTACACCCAACTCCAAGTGTCTCGCACACAGCTACACTTAACTCCGAGTATTTCGCACACAGCTATACTCAACGCCAACTAAGTGTCTTGCACACAGCTACACTTAGCAACTACGAGTGTTTTGCACACAGCTACACTCACTAGAGTAATTTGCACACAGCTATACTCTTTTTACAATTACAAATACAAAGGTAATTGTATCTCTCTCCAACTAGATTTTTTTTGAGACTATTCAGACTAAGTCTCTAAGAATATTTGAGCACTTGCACTTTTAAATTTTCGTGTGTATTGCACTTCTATCTCGTGTCTATCTTGTACACTTCTGCTTGTGTCTTCAAGTCTTCATGGCTTTTTATAGGCAATCAAATATATCCGTTGGAGTAGGATAATTTGATATTTGAAATTTGAATCTTCATAGCCTGATATTGTTGACAATAGTAGGTCTTCAATTTTGATATGATTGTCAACTTGCCTGACAAATAATATTTTATCACAACTTGATTTTCTAGTTGTTTCTTAAAATATTATTTTCCTTGTCTTTTTGAATATCCAACATATCTTTGAAATAAATTCATCTGAAAGAATTTATTTCTAGGATAAGTTTTTATATTCATGTCTTCATAAATATTTTTCCGTTCTGATCAAATGTCTTTCAGGCAATTTTGGATTCTTGTGGCATGTGGGTAGACTTAGAATAAATTCCTTCGAATTTATCCAATTTCTGATCATCTTGCTTCTTTCCCACATTGTGCTCCTTTGACTTGAACATCGTGCTCCTTTGACTTGAACATTGTGCTTTTCTGATTTGGTCACATTGTGCTCCTTGGACACATCGTGCTCCTTGGACACATCGTGCTTGTTCACATTGTGTTCCTGTAAAACATTTTGCTCCTTTAGAACATTGTGCTCCCTAGCACACATTGTGCTTGTCAGCACACATCGTGCTCCTTAGTACATTGTGCTCTTTTGGTAGCATTGTGCTCCTTCGGTAGCATTGTGCTCGTCCGAAAACTTGACTTCTAAAAAATAAATCCTTGGGGGGAATTGATCTCGGGTGTAATCATTTTGAGTAAAGACTTCTACCATTTCACCGTTAGGCTCATCTAGTCATTCTTTGCAACGCCATTCCTTTATGTTTTTTTCTCGGATGAATACTCGTAGGACCAAAATTAATTTCTCAAATTAATTTTGTTCTTCCTATGGTAGATTCCTTTTGACTCGATATTCTGATTTATGATGCTTGTACTCAAAGACCTAAAAACTAAGGGGATCTAAAGTACATTTGGCTCATCAAAACTTACAAAAATATTCCTATCAATTTCCCCCCTTTTTGATGACGCCAAAACCTATACTCAGTCATTTGGCTTGTCTTTTAAAAACAATTATTTTTCAAAAGATTTTATTAACTTTTACATAGCCAAGACGAGTTTAACATTTGATTTTGACTCTAAGAAAGGTATTTTTAGCAGCTAAAATTCCTATTCGCATTTTTGGACTTTAATAATAATGAATTTTTGCATTTTTCCAATTTATGCGATTTGATACAAACTAAGCTAAAAATGTTACCTTTCAAGACAAATAAAATATCAATAAATAACAAGGAAAACTCGTAGCATCATAAACAGATAATTCGAATCATTCCAAATTGTTCCAAATAGTTCATGGGTTCATGTTCTCGTGGACCATACAAAAACAAATGTGACAATCATACAAATCATCTAATGACTTTGTTTGTCCTCTCTTTAAGCACATGATTTATATGATTTTGAACATCAATGAAATTGTCACTAATGGCATAATTGTTGCATACCTGCCCAACTGAATAGTAGTTGAATGCTTCAATGATGTTGCTTCCGGGCAGTATACCTTCTTCATACCATATGATGCATTCTTCTAGGCTTCTTCCATTTTGTAGCTCGGCATCATTGACCTTGATATAGTCCTTTAGAACCATGATCATCAAAGCTCTAGCATAGCTTTGGATTCTTCTGAAATTCTTATTCGAAACCCATAAATTTTGATCACTTGGACCACTCTTCTTCATTCCCTTTGGTAGATCATTCAAAGTCACCAACTTTGGCATTTCAACTCTACCATCTCTTGGTGTGGATTCCAAATAGAGAGCTGCATGGTTATACCAATTAATTTGCTCAGCATTTCCACCTGCACAAACAATGTCATGAAAAGAACGGTTAGTGGTATTTGCGCTGCTTGATCCTCCTGGACTGCCAGCCTCACCACCACCGAACCAATATTCCAATCCTCCTCTTCTAGCAACATTTCTGCCAGCAGATCTGCCTCCTCCACCTCTACTACTGCTTGTGCCAACATTTCGGGTGGCCATGGCAGTCATCATCATCTCAAGCACGCCTTCCAAATGACTGAATCTCTCTTCCCCCTTTTTGGCGTAATCAAGAAGTGTATGAACCGATTCACGAAGAGATGAAATAGATTCAGAAATATTTTCATATGATCCCCGAAGGCAGCCCACTTTGGTGTTGACAGAGATGAGATCCGTGTGGACATCACTAATCTGCTTTTCATGTTGATGAACAACATTGAGAATTCCTTGGCTTTGACTCACGGCAATTGCTTCATTTGCCTTTCCAGAATTCTTGAGGATTTGAGAGAGTTGGATGTAGAACTCATTGAGTTGCCCCTTGACATTTGCATTCAATCCTCCAACTTGTCTCTCAAGTGCTTGGTGTGTTTCGATCAAATGTTGTTCACTCCTCCGGTTTTCATCAAATGATGTTTCGAATTTTCCTCCTTCAGTATTGACAACATGATCCACATGAGTGTAGATGCCTTGAAACATGCTTTCCATTCGGTCAACAAGGCTTAGTACAACTTTTTCCAGATTTTCCAATTTTTCCTTTGAGGTTGTGCCATCAATGTCTTGCTCTTCTCGGGTTGTGGGAACACACCTTGCTCCTTCTTGAGCAGAATTGACTTCAAGCATGTGAGATTGTGCTTGATTTTCCACTTGATATCCTTCTCTTTCCGGTGTGTGTAACACGTGCGTGTCACCTTGTGCACTTTCTGCATGAATGGATTGAATTTCCTCCGTGTGTTGGCTAGCTTGCATGGCATTTTGATCTTGTCTTATTTTAGTGAAATTCAAAACACTCACATCATATAAGCCATTGTCCATTAAATGTGCACCACATGTGACATTTACTTCTTCCACATTCCTTGTAACAAATTCATCAATGTCAACTAGGAAGTCATCTTCGGTAGGCATATCTCCTTGGACTGTGCCATCAAGAGTAGTCTCGGCCAACTTAGCTTTTAATTTGTTCACAAATGTTCCATTCACAGTAGGCATCAAAGTTGCATGGCCAACATCAAAATTACCAATCCAATTCAAGGAAAATAATTCTTCTTCTTGCATACTCGGTCCTTTTGTCATCAATTTTTGATAAGAACCAAGTCTCCATTTTCTCCAATTTAGAAATCTTCGGTATTCATTCACCAATACCAAATCAAGTCCATCAACTTGATAATTCTCATCATTCATCATTGACTCTATTTCGGCAATTTGGGAAAAAGGATTCAATAAACTTTGGCTTGTATTAGGATTGTGACTAATGGTTGGATTTTGGCTTGTGTTTGGATTTTGACTTGTGTTTGGATTTTGACTTGTGTTTGGATTTTGGCTTGAGGTAGGATTTTCATGGGATTGAGTTGAGGGTTGAGAAGATAAACCAAGAATTTCTACAACTGGCCTTTTCCTAGCAGGAATGCCTCTCGGTTTCCTTTTTCTCTTGGAGCTCAAATCAGTTGATTCTTCATGATCCTTAAACAAAATTCGGTTACTTCCAAAAGGATTTCTTGATCTCATTGGTAACCCTTTCATTTTTATAATTTCACCAATAAGCAACCTGAACCCTAGGATGCAGTTGAACTTGCCATTCCTAATTTTCGCACCTTTCACAAAATGTGCAATCCGGCTCAAGATAAGCTTACTCCAGTCACCCCTAACACCATTCATCACAGCATGCAAATATCTAATTCTCACGGGTGATATATCCTCCATACTATTCAATTTGCACAATACACATTTATAGAGAATTCTAACTAGCATCTCATACTCAAACTTCAAGTCACATTTTTTACCGGAAAGATTTGGTTCGAGAGAAGCATTCTCATTCCGAATTTCTGTCCAAATTTCCGTGTGATCATATGTGTGAACATCTAAGTCCAACAGTGGTTGTTCTGGACTAGATATAGGCAGTCCAAAGGTTGTGTGCAACTCTTGTTCATCAATGGTGATGAGAGTTCCATTCACGGTGGACTCAATGGTCCATCCAACAACCTTGGCATTCACATAAAAATCTGCTACATCTTCATCATAAAATCCTGAGTATGGATAAGAACATAACCTCATGAGATTACTCTGTTGAAGTGCATGGATGATTCTTTGTGCAAGATGAGAGTTCTCGGTTTCTTTGAGAAATCCTTGAGGGTCAAAACTTCCTCCGGCCTTGATTCCAACTGCTAGCTTCGTGAGATTGAGTTGGGTAGAGTGTTCTTCATTCGGTTGAGAGCTTGAATCTCCAATGGTAGCCATAATGTGCTTGGTATTTTTAGAGATTCAGGGATTGAAGATTTTGAAAGAGATGAAGATTGAGTGTTTCAGCTATGGAAGATGAAAGGATTTTGAGAGTTTTGAGTGTAATGGTGGCTCTTCCAACCGGTTAGGTGGAAGGGAGGTGTCTTTATACAAATATCCTCACAATTAAATGTTGACTTTTAATAAGTGAGGGGTATTTTTGATATTCCAATAGCTTCTAACCTTTGACCTAACTGATAGTTAGTTTAGGTTATATATTCTCCATCCAATTTGTCTGCTGATGTGGCGCCAAAAATTTAGATACTCGGACTGATTTTACCTGAAATAAAATTCATAGAGCACTAAATCTGTTCCGAAAATAATATGTATATATCTACACGTTTTATGTAGATGGAAGAAAGAGAAATCTATTCTTTCTAGACTATTTATTATGCACAACTACCATAAAAAGGTGTTCTTATTTAAGGCAACTTATCATCATACCATCTTGTCACTCTTAAATGGTAAGATTGTGTAGATCTAAATGATTTTTATTTGTGCATATATGTATGTAGATACACGGTTGAAATAGAGATACATGCAATTGAGATAGGTATACTTAAATGTTAGGATGTGACAACTTTTGCATGTGTGACACATAGGCACGAAATAAAATCAGATAAAGTATCAAAATTTCAGATGAAAATTGAGCTTATAATTTAAGTAGAGTTTAGAGACTTAGCTCAATTCAATCATGCCCATCTCGTGTCTTAATTTCGAAAATCTTGATTCACACAGAGGCTTTGTGAGAATATCAGCTAATTGATTCTCGGTCGGGATGTATTCGATTGACAATTCCTTCTTTTCGACATGATCCCGGATAAAATGATGTCTCACATCAATGTGTTTTGTTCTTGAATGTAACACGGGATTGTGTGTTATAGCTATGGCACTTGTATTGTCACACAGTATGTTGACATTTTCACAATTCACGTCATAATCTTTCAGCTGTTGTTTCATCCAAAGAATTTGCGCACAAAAACTCCCAGCAGCTATATATTCAGCTTCGGCTGTACTCGTGGCTATGGAGTTTTGCTTTTTGCTAAACCATGATACCAATCTTCCCCCTAAGAACTGGCATGTCCCTGAGGTATTTTTTCGATCGATTTTACATCCTGCAAAATCTGCATCTGAGAAACCATTTAGTGTAAAATTACCTTCTTTGGGATACCATAATCCCACATTGACTGTTCCTTTTAGGTATCGGATGATTTTCTTGGTAGCAAGAAAATGACTTTCTTTTGGCTTTGACTGGAACCTGGCACATACTCCCACTGAATAAGATATATCTGGTCGGCTTGCAGTGAGGTATAGGAATGATCCAATCATTCCTCGATATTTTACTTCGTCAACGTCCTTGACTTCATCATCTTTATCCAATCTTAAAGATGTGCTCATTGGGATCTTGATTGAGGATTTTCCATCTTGACCGAATTTCTTTATAAGATCTTTCGTGTATTTGGCCTGATTGATGAATATTCCTTCATTGAGTTGCTTTACTTGTAATCCAAGAAAGTAGTTCAACTCTCCCATCATGCTCATCTCGAACTTATTCTGCATTAGCTTGGAAAATTTCTCACATAAAGTTTTATTAGTACTACCAAATATAATATCATCGACATAAATTTGTACCAATAAAATGTGATCATTTTCTTGAATTCTAAACAAGGTTTTATCAACAAGGCCTTTTGTAAAACCACAGTTAATTAGGAACGTTGATAGAGTGTCATACCAAGCTCTCGGTGCTTGTTTTAACCCATATAACGCCTTCTTTAATCTGTAGACCTTATTAATATCACCTTTTACCTCCAAACCGGGAGGTTGCTCAACGTAGACTTCTTCTTCAAGTAAGCCGTTCAAAAATGCACTTTTCACGTCCATTTGATAGACAGTGAAATTCTTGTACGCGGCATATGCTAGAAATATTCTGATGGCTTCCACTCTTGCAACGGGTGCAAACGTTTCATCGAAATCTATGCCTTCTTCTTGTGAATATCCTTTTGCCACTAAACGTGCTTTATTTCGTATGACAATTCCATCCTCATTTGCTTTATTCCGAAAGACCCATTTTGTTCCAATTACATTGTAATTTTTAGGTCTTGGAACTAATTCCCATACGTCACTTCTTTTAAATTGATCGAGCTCTTCTTGCATTGCATTAATCCAATCTGGATCACTTAGAGCTTCTTCAATGCTTGTGGGCTCCACCTAAGAAAGAAAACAAGAAAATAAAGTATGTATATTTGAGGACCTTGTTTTTACTCCTTCTCGTGGATCTCCAATCACTAGCTCTGGAGGGTGATTTTTGAGCCATCTCAAGTCAGGTTGTAGGTTGCATGGGCTTTCCACGTTTCCTTGCTCAGTAGGTAAGTTGGAGGTAGACACATTTTGCTCATCAGATTGATCTCCAACTTGTGTTTCAACTTGAGAATTTTGACTTTCCACGTGGGGATCTTCATTGACTTCCACGTGTCCTTCACTATTGCAATCAATGTCCAATTGCTCCATACTGTAACACCCCCATTTTCAATACTAAATTTTTCTTAATTTTTATTTCTTTCTTAATTGCAAATTTACAAAATCATAGCGGAAGCATTAACTAACCAAGAGAAAATGGGCGTTACCGCCACGCTCAGGTAACGCCCATTTTCTCTTGGTTAGTTAATGCTTCTGCTATGATTTTGTAAATTTGCAATTAAGAAAGAAATAAAAATTAAGAAAAATTTAGTATTGAAAATGGGGGTGTTACAAATTGGTATCAGAGCCCTAGGTGAGTCCTAGGATGTTAAGAAGTTGACTTTAAGAGCCTAAGTTTATGACCTTAGGAATAAAATTGGTTAGGAATTTAAAATGTTGAAAACCACGGTGAGGATGTGAGACCTTGCATTTCGTTGCATATTATTTCCTTTGATGGTGATATCTGATAGGTGGTGCTCTATGTTTAATTTGAACTTTGTGCTTTATTCTAATGGTGATTGTCAAATAATTTCGATAATTGATTTGTGTGTAGTTTGGCTAACGACTTGCATGAAAGTTACGGGGACGTAACTTTATTTCTTAGGAGGGGAGAATGTGATACCTAATCTTTGTTATGCATTGAACTTAAGTTTGAGTATTTGAGTTCCCTATTTGTCGAGTCTCCCTTGTTCTTGTTACTTTGTGGTTGTGCTTCGAGGACGAAGCATCCTCTAAGGGGGTATATGAAAATGTAATACTCCATCTTTGTGGTGTATCATCTTTTCTTTGTTGTGTTGCTGAATTCAAGATCGAGTTTCTTTGTGAGGTTGAGTTCATTATAACCTTGTGGTCATGATTCGGGGACGAATCATCTTTTAAGGGGATAGAGTGTAATACCCCATATTTTTAGACACTGTATATATATTTCGTAATCCTTATTTTCCAAATGTTATTTTATTTCTTAGGCTTCCTAATCCCACCGTTAATATTCCTAATCCTATAATATATATGACTTGCGTACTATGTAGATATGTTAGGAATATATATACTGCTATGAACCTAACCTATATATTTATGCGTATGTATATTTTAATATATAAGGCAGCACACGCTCCATATAATAATAATAATAATAATAATAATAATAATAATAATAATAATAATAATAATAATAAAATAATAAAATAATAATAATAATAATAATAATAATAATAATAATAATAATAATAATAATAATAATAATAATAATAATAATAATAATAAAGAGAAAACCTAGGCTATGTGATGGTTATTTATATAGTCCATACGCACACCACCGTAGGAAGAAAAAAAAAGGTAAACCTAATTGTTTTTCATCTCTTTCACTAGTCGACATCATAAACTCTTCTCCTCTCTCAATTTTCTCAATCCGGCATAACACATCACTTTTGGTTTCTTCTCTTCAATTCATTGGAATCCAGGTAAGATTTATGTCCATCTAAATTCTTTTTACCCCAAACCAAAAATTGATTTTCCTAAGTGCTTATATTTATTTGTTGAACATGTCGTGGGAATGATTAAGCATCCTTTTGTAATGTTTGTTGATATTTATATAAATTTATATGTTAACGTATTGGGAGATTATATATTCAGTACATAGAGTATTCTTCAAATATATGTATATGCAAGATTAGTGTACTGATTATATGCCCAGTACGTGTAATTGAGCTCTGTATCTATAACTATATATAAATTAAGGAATTTAAGTTGTGAAACTGGCTAACTGTGTGTGGGAAGAAAGTATAGATATACATTGGCTCTATTCGTATGTATGCTTGATATGTGAGTACATAATTGTTTATACATTTGAATTAAATAAGTACAGTACATGTGTAGCTAAGTTTGTATATATATATATATATATATATATATATATATAAGAATGGTGTACAGTACATGTATTTATTTTATATATGAATCTTGCATTCTGTAAGTACGTAGACAAAACAATGGATTCGGCGGTGGTGATATATGCTACAGAACATCCTTGTGTATCAATTTGGATAACTGTAAAGGTGTGAGTTTTTGACAAGTTAATTGGTATAAAAATTATATTTAATACACTTTGGTCATGGAGGATTTGTACCTGGATTTTTCTAGTGAGGTTGGTCTCTCACATTTGATTCTGGAACATTATTATATACCTTGTGGGGTTGGTCTCTCACAATCGAGTTCGTTCTACCCATTGGGGTTGGTCTCTCAATGGGGGTATGCATACTTAAGGGATTGATCTCGTGCCAACTGGGTTGGTCTCTGGTTGGTTTGTTTTGGTCACTGGGGCCGAAGTAATGGTCCTTGCCTTGTATTTTTCCTCCTCATTGACTTGTGGTAAATAAAGGATTAAATCCTAATATTGAGAAAAGTGGTCAAACGTGGAAGTTATGGTATTTTATGTTAAATTAATTTATGTTATGGTACATTCTGAAATGCTATGTGAAATTATAAATTAGATTTATTATGTGGTTGAATTGATAATTGGTAATTAAATGTGAAGAAGTGGTATGAAGGAATATTGCAAATATAATATGAGTAAGGGGTTAATGTGGTAATTTGTAACACCCCCATTTTCCAAAACCACATTAATTTACTAAAAAGCATTTATTTGATTAAAATTTCATTATTTAATTGCGGAAGCTAAACCAAACAAGGAAAAGTATAACTCCACATGTATTTTGGAAAAGAATATAATTGTATGAGTTTTTGGAAATATAAAATCCAAGCCATTATTTTATGGCAAATTATTGTGTGGACCATGGTCCACACAATGTTATGTAGACCATAACAAAAAGTATATTTTTAATATACTAAATGTATATTATTTTTGTACTGAATGTACATTATACAATATAATGTACACTCAGAACAAAAATAATGTACATCTCCTGAATACAATATACATTATTTTTGTATTGAATATACATTATTTTTGTACTGAATGTACATTATTTTACAGTAGACAAAATATGGTTCACACAACTTGTGTGGACCATGGTCCACACAATAATGATTGTTATTTTATGGGGTGAAGTGAAACTTACTTAGCTTATGTTAATTTTTGTTTACTCTCTATTCTTTTTGTGTCAAAATTATTTTTACAGGTGAACATGGATAAAGGAATTTGAGATGAATTCAAGTTGAGTAGGAGTTAAATTGACTCATTGGAGATTTGATATTTTGAGAGTAAATGATTGTAATGTTATTTGTAGTTTATGTATTAAGTTGAATTTGGATTATTCAATTTAAGTTGTATTATTAGCCTTAGCGTTTGGGTATAAGAGAGATACCTGAGCGTGGCGGTAACACCCTTTATTTTGGTTAGTTAATGCTTCCGCTAGAGTATCATTGAATCTTTTAATGGAGAAAATGTATTAAAATTAAGAAAAATTTTGTTATAAAATTTGGGGTGTTACACATACCCTGTATAATTTGATCTTTGAAAGATATGTCAGTATCATTAAATGAATTTTCAACTTGACAACTTTCCTAATCATTTTTGTTGCTCTGGGTTTTCTTCTTATGAGCTTCATCAAATGTAACATGAATTGATTCTTCTACCACCATTGATTTCTTGTTCAATACTCTGAATGCTTTGCTGGTAGATGAATATCCCAAAAATATTCCTTCATCTGCATGCTCATCAAAAGTCTTTAGATATGTTTTACCATTATTAAGAATAAAACATTTGATGCCAAAAGTATGAAAATAATTGAGTTTAGGTTTTCTCCCTTTCCATAATTCGTACGGAGTCTTATTGTAAGACTTGTGTATCAAGCTTCGATTTTGCGTATAGCAAGCGGTGTTGATTGCTTCAGCCCAATATCTTTTAGGTAGCTCGGCTGACGTAATCATCACTCCTGCGGCTTCTTTTAGCGTTCTATTTCTTCTTTCGGCTACACCATTTTGTTGCGGTGTACGTGCGGCAGATAATTGATGTAGAATTCCTTGAGAATTGCAGTAGGCTTTAATTACTTGATTCACGAACTCTGTTCCTCGATCAGTTCGGATTTTTTGCAATTTTCAAGTCTTTCTCGTATTGTAGTAGCTTGAGTAGTTCTGGCAGCTTTTGCTCTACTTCATTTTTCTTTTTGAGAAATATCGTCCATGTGTACCTGGAAAAATCATCAACAACAACTAGTGTATATTTCTTACCACTTAGACTTACTGGGTCTACTGGACCGAATAGATCCATGTGTAGTAGACTTAGAGGTCTTGTTGTAGATTCTTGGGCTTTGGATTTGAAAGATGACTTGATTTGCTTTCCTCTTTGGCAAGCATCACATATTTGATCATTCTTGTAGACAATGTCGGGTAAACCTTCAACGAGTTTGTTTCTTGCTAGCTTGTTGATTGTCTTGAAGTTTAGATGATTCAACTTCTTGTGTCATTCCCAACTTGTTGCGTGTGAGTTGTTTGCTAGTAGACACACTGATTCTTTTGTTGTGTTCCAATCCACAACATACATATTTTTCTTCCTTATTCCTTCGAGCACAACTTCTCCCGAGGAATTATTCTTCACTTGGCACTTGTCTTTGAAGAACTCAACTAGATATCCTTTGTCACAAAATTGACTTGTACTCAACAACTTGAATTTTAGACCTTCAACAAAGGATACATCTTCAATTTTCAAACCATTTCGAAAAATTGTACCAATTCCTTTTGTTATGCCGTATCGTTCATTTCCACCGAATACGACTTTTGGTCCTTCGATATTTTTAAGATTCACAAGACTAGATCCAGTCATGTGTCTAGAACATCCACTATCGAAGTACCAAACTTCCTGCAAACAAATTAAACATTTTTAGGTACCCAACTTGATTTGGGTCCTTGGGTGTTAGTCATGTTTGGTACCCAAATCCACCTTGTACTCACTGATCTAAGTTTAGGTGATTGGTAACCATTAAACACATTATAATCATATTTAATTTTTGAAAATAATTTTTGTGCCGGTTTTTGAAAATTTACTCGATTCTTTGGCACGTGGGAAGAAGATTGTTTGGGCCTAGGATATGCATTAAATCTGGACTTAGTCCATGGTTTAATATAACCAACCCAATCTTGTTTTGAGGGATAAAATCTCCCTGCCTCAATTCTTGGATTCCTTCCCATTTTCCTATGAGGGCTTTGTGCACTAGACTCATTGGTGTATTTCACTTTAGGAACAAACTTTTGCCTTTTTGTATACTGTTTAGGCGAAATAATATTTCTTTGGGGCTTCGGCCTAACAGTATTAATTTTGACATTCGTTTGGTAACCAATTCCTTGTCTCACTGTGCTTTCTTGACCTTTTACAAATTTTACTACTTAAAGTAGTAGTAGAATTGGCCAAGTTCTTGGAGGCTTGAGAACACGATGGATCATAACCGAGTCCGGTTTTATCACTTGAGGGTTTTTGCATATTTACCATTTTGTCCATTATCTTGGATGAATGTGTAAATGTTGCTATAACCTCTCTAAGGTTGTGTTCTCTCACTTGCCTTGATTTACACCCTTCTTGAAGACAAATAATTTTCTCTTTCAAGTCTTTCACTTCAAGTAGAGCATTTTGCAATTTCTCATTTATTTGATCTTTTTCGAGAATCAAAAGACAATTGCTCGCTTTGAGTTAAGAGTGAGTGTCCATTACAGTTTGACATTCTTCCATTAAGTGAAAGAAGGACTCTCTAGAAAATGAAGAATTAACAGAATCATAAGAGTAAGATGTTACCTCATTTTCTTCATTTCCATTTGCCATAAGACACATGTCCTCGTAGGGTGAGTTGTTGGAGATGCTCATGCAAAACATTGCATTGTCAACCTTTGAGGTGTCACTTTCATCACTTGAAGATTCTTCTGACTCACTTATTTCAAGTGGGTCACTAATAAGTGTTTTTCTTCTCTCCTTTGTGAACCTTTTATCTTTGGGCTTGAATTCTTCCTGTTGAGAGTTAGAAACATTTGTATATTGACTTTTACTTACCTTAGCGTGTGGACAACTTGCTGCAAAGTGTCCAGGCTTTCTACAATTGTAGCATAAATTCGAATCTTCCTCAACAATTTCTTTCTTCGAATTCTTTGTTGCGTTCCACGATTTCCCTTGTGGATTTTTCTTGTAGTTGCTTCTCTTCATGAATTTCCTAAATTTTTTGACAAAGAGAGCAAATTGATCATTAGGCAATAATTCAACATTTTGTACTGACCTTGAGGTTGATGGTTGCTCGGCTACAAGTGCATTGTTCTTTTCTTCATGATCTTCCTCTAATCTTGATTTCATCTCAAATTCATAAGCTTTTAAATCACTAAAGAGCTTAACGGTCGATAGGGTTTTTAGATCCCTATGATCTCTCATGGCCGTGACCTTCATGTCCCATGTAGATGGTAGACCACGTAGAATTTTGAGTGAAATTTCTTTTTGATTAATATCTTTTCCAAGATCATTAATCTCTCCTAAGATTTTGGCAAATCTTGTTTCCATGTCAATAATATTCTCGCCGTTTAGCATTTTGAAATCCTCGAATTTTCTTTAATGCTATAGTGAGCTTATTATCCTTTTCTTGTTCATCTCCTTCACCAATTTGAATGAGCGTTTCCCAAACTTCCATCGCGGATTGACACTTTCGAACATTTGGAAATATCGTGTCATCGATAGATTTAAACAAAATATCCTTGGCAATATTGTCCAAGTTATTTCTTGTTCTATCTTCACGAGACCATTCCTCTTTTGGTTTTGGAATGTATTGTGGAGTGTCACTTGTTTGTACAGATGAGGTGTTGACTTGCAAAATCTCAATAGGACCACTCGTAACTACTTCCCACATTTCATCGTGTAATGCGGATAAATGTACCTGCATGCGAATTTTCCAATCATCAAATTTCTCTAAGGAAAACAATAAATTTTGGGCAAGAGCCATATCTCTTTTCATCATCTTGATTTTTCGAGATCTGTCAAGCAGTCAAAATTGACTCAAATAGACAACTGCTCGGATACCAATTGTTGGTCCCGATAGGGTGGTGAAAGTCTAGAGGCGGGGGGGGGGGGGGGGGTGAATAGACTTTCAAGCTTTTTCAAAATAAATAACTCTTTGGTAACTTCAACTCTAAATATCAAGTAAATAGAGTAAGTTTAAACTGCACAGCGGAATAGGTAGTATGTAAAGAATTATGCCCAATTAATGAATTAAATATGCATGTAGATAGAATAAAGTGACAAAGGTATCTTGAATATATAAAGGAGATGGTGCACTCAATATATAAAAGCAATATTCAAGATTATAAATAAATATCGTATCACGTCGACCGTGTAATGAATGTTACATGCAACACGTCAAACTTGCTTAGAATAATTCAATATTTAAGCTCGAGAAGTTTGAGTCACATGCATACGTGAAAACACACTAAACCCGAAAGATTAAGATTAACTATGAATAGTAAACGGGTTAGTCGGATAAGATAGATAGATAGAGCAAATTATGTAAGTGCGGTATGTAAATGAGAGAGGCAATTTATAGTGGTTCGGAAGTGGCGTAATCTTCCTAGTCCACTTTTCTCCTTTCGCGTCTAGTAGAAATTCACTATTTTTCACACACAGTTACAATAGTGAATAAGTGCTACACAAGCACTTCTTCCGGATGTTTTGCACACAGCTACACCCAACTCCAAGTGTCTCGCACACAGCTACACTTAACTCCGAGTATTTCGCACACAGCTATACTCAACGCCAACTAAGTGTCTTGCACACAGCTACACTTAGCAACTACGAGTGTTTTGCACACAGCTACACTCACTAGAGTAATTTGCACACAGCTATACTCTCTTTACAATTACAAATACAAAGGTAATTGTATCTCTCTCCAACTAGATTTTTTTTGAGACTATTCAGACTAAGTCTCTAAGAATATTTGAGCACTTGCACTTTTAAATTTTCGTGTGTATTGCACTTTTATCTCGTGTCTATCTTGTACACTTCTGCTTGTGTCTTCAAGTCTTCATGGCTTTTTATAGGCAATAAAATATATCCGTTGGAGTAGGATAATTTGATATTTGAAATTTGAATCTTCATAGCCTGATATTGTTGACAATGGTAGGTCTTCAATTTTGATTTGATTGTCAACTTTCCTGACAAATAATATTTTATCACAACTTGATTTTCTAGTTGTTTCTTAAAATATTATTTTTCTTGTCTTTTTGAATATCGAACATATCTTTGAAATAAATTCATCTGATAGAATTTATTTCTAGGATAAGTTTTTATATTCATGTCTTCATAAATATTTTTCCGTTCTGATCAAATGTCTTTCAGGCAATTTTGGATTCTTGTGGCATGTGGGTGGACTTAGAATAAATTCCTTCGAATTTATCCAATTTCTGATCATCTTGCTTCTTTGCCACATTGTGCTCCTTTCACTTGAACATTGTGCTTTTCTGATTTGGTCACATTGTGACCCTTGGACACATCGTGCTTGTTCACATTGTGCTCCTGTAGAACATTGTGCTCCTTTTGATACATTGTGCTCCTTTTGAACATTGTGCTCCCTAGCACACATCGTGCTCCTTAGCACATTGTGCTCTTTTGGTAGCATTATGCTCTTGCTAAAAATAAATCCTTGGGGGAAATCAATCTCGGGTGTGATCGTTTTGAGTAAGGACTTCTACCATTTCGCCATTAGGCTCATCCGATCATTCTTTGCAACGCCATTCATTTATGCTTCTTTCTCGGATGAATACTCGTAGGACCAAAATTAATTTCTCAAATTAATTTTGTTCTTCCTATGGTAGATTCCTTTTGACTCGATATTCTGATTTATGATGCTTGTTCTCAAAGACCTAAAAACTAAGGGGATCTAAAGTACATTTGGCTCATCAAAACTTACAAAAATATTCCTATCAATTTTCCCCCTTTTTGATGACGCCAAAACCTATACTCAGTCATTTGGCTTGTCTTTTAAAAACAATTATTTTTCAAAAGATTTTATTAACTTTGACATAACCAAGACGAGTTTAACATTTGATTTTGACTCTAAGAAAGGTATTTTTAGCAGCTAAAATTCCTATTCGCATTTTTGGACTTTAATAATAATGAATTTTTGCATTTTTCCAATTTATGCGATTTGATACAAACTAAGCTAAAAATGTTACCTTTCAAGACAAATAAAATATCAATAAATGACAAGGAAAACTAGTAGCATCATAAACAGATAATTCGAATCATTCCAAACTAGTAGCAACGCCATTCCTTTATGCTTCTTTCTCGGATGAATACTCGTAGGACCAAAATTAATTTCTCAAATTAATTTTGTTCTTCCTGTGGTAGATTCCTTTTGACTCGATATTCTGATTTATGATGCTTGTACTCAAAGACCTAAAAACTAAGGGGATCTAAAGTACATTTGGCTCATCAAAACTTACAAAAATATTCCTATCAATTTTCCCCCTTTTTGATGACGCCAAAACCTATACTCAGTCATTTGGCTTGTCTTTTAAAAACAATTATTTTTCAAAAGATTTTATTAACTTTGACATAGCCAAGACGAGTTTAACATTTGATTTTGACTCTAAGAAAGGTATTTTTAGCAGCTAAAATTCCTATTCGCATTTTTGGACTTTAATAATAATGAATTTTTGCATTTTTCCAATTTATGCGATTTGATACAAACTAAGCTAAAAATGTTACCTTTCAAGACAAATAAAATATCAATAAATGACAAGGAAAACTAATAGCATCATAAACAGATAATTCGAATCATTCCAAACTAGTAGCAACGCCATTCATTTATGCTTCTTTCTCTGATGAATACTCGTAGGACCAAAATTAATTTCTCAAATTAATTTTGTTCTTCCTATGGTAGATTCCTTTTGACTCGATATTCTGATTTATGATGCTTGTACTCAAAGACCTAAAAACTAAGGGGATCTAAAGTACATTTGGCTCATCAAAACTTACAAAAATATTCCTATCAAGAACATTATTGCGCTTCTTGAGTTGAGGATGAGTGAGCATAATCTCTTGACATTCTCGCATTAGATTGTCAATAGATTCACGAGAAAAAGAAGAATTAACAGAATTGAAAGAATTAGATGTTACCTCTTCTTCCTCTGCTCCAAGAGCCATAAAACAATCTTCACTAGAACTCAACTCAATTGACTTGCATACTAGCGCCGTATCGTCATCCGAACATGAACTTTCATCGCTTGATGATGAATCCTCCGAATCATCATTTTCGTTTGGTTCATTGCTAACGAGAGCTTTTCTTTTGTCGCACTTGAACCTTTTGCTTTCGGATTTGTTCAGCGTAGATTCAACATTTTTGCCTTGATACTTGCTAACGATCGGATACGGACAATTTATTTTAAAATGTCCGTGTTTGCGGCAATTGGAGCATAAATCCTTGTTTTCTTCGACTTTTTCTTCTTGTGTTATGCAAGAGATGAATTTTCCACGAGCAGAATTTTTGTTGTCTCCTTTTCGCATAAACCTTCTAAATTTTTTAACAAAAAGAGCAAACTGTTCGTCAGTCATAAAATCAACATTATTTTCTACTGACCTGGAGATTGACGGTTGTTCGGCCATTAGAGCAGCATTTCGAGCTTCATGAACATCATCATCTTTGGCCTTCATTTCGAACTCATATGCCTTTAGATCACTAAATAATTTGTCTGTAGACAACATTCTTAGATCTCGGTGATCGCGCATAGCCGTAACCTTCATATCCCATGCAGATGGTAAGCCTCGTAGGATTTTGAGATTAATTTCTTTTTGGCTAATATTTTTGCCAAGATCACTAATCTCTCCAAAGACTTTGATCATTCGAGCTTCCATGTCTGCAACACTTTCATTTGAGAGCATTTTGAAATCTTCAAACTTCTTCATGGCGATTGTGAGCTTATTGTTTTTTTCTTGTTCATCTCCTTCGCCAATCTTGATGAGAGTTTCCCATATTTCTTTAGCAGTAGCACACTTTCGGATCTTCGGAAATATTGTATCATCAACGGCTTTGAATAGAATATCCTTGGCAATATTGTCAAGATTATTCTGCGTTCTATCGTCCGATGTCCATTCCGGTTTTGGCTTTTGTACGTACTGTGGAGCATCCGGGGATATAACAAACGCCGTATTGACTTTCAATATTTCTTCATCATCATCACGAGAGATATGAAAGATTAATCCAATCACACACTTTGTATAATGGATCAGCCTAGCAGTCAAAAACAGTTAACCCAGTTAGGCAACGTGTTTTAATACCAAAGGTTGGTATAAACTGACTCAAATAGGCTACAGGCTCTGATACCAATTGTTGGTCCCAAAAGAGGTAAGGTGAAAGTGTAGAGGGGGGGGGGGGGGGGGGGGTGAATAGACTTTCAAACTTTTTCGCACAGCACAACAATTGCTAAGCCAGAGATAAACCAAAACTCTTAACTACATTGTTAGAGTATGGTGCACAGCGGAATTAAATAAAGATAAAGTGTGTGTTAGATTGTGTGAGCAATATATCTCGTGTAGAGCAATTAAGTAAAGAGCAGTAAGTAAAGAAAGTAGTAAAGAACACAAGACAATTATAGTGGTTCGCGAGGTGGTGTAATCCTCCTACTCCACTTGCTCTTATCTCCAAGAGCAATTCACTATATCCACCACATCTTGGTTCCAAGATACAATGAATTTCTGTGATCTAGTGCATTGATCACAAAGCCCGCACTAATCACGCCCAGTGACACCACAGTGCTGCTTCGGGTTTCACGTCGCCGCGCTACTATCCCAGGATTTAACGACTCCGTGTTACTTTCCCCCCGTCTTCCATACTCCGGTAGAAACATATCCCGTGATCTAGTGCTTTGATCACAAAGCCCGCACTAATCACTCCCAGTGCCTCCGACACTGCTGCTTCGGATCTCACAGCTCCGTCTGACAATCCAGGATTTCACAGCTCCGTGCTACTTTCCTCCCTTTTTCTTATTTTGCTCCAAAACAAGTGTTGTCTTGCTTCCAACTTCGAGACTCTGTAGTTGATCTTCAATGATGCGCATGTCTCTTTGATGAAGAATAAACACTCTGGAATGATTTCTCTTGAATGCTCTGAGTGTTTTCTCTCTTTGAGTGTATCAAGTAAAGCACTTGATTTTGATGCTCTGCTTTGCTCTATTTAAGAACTCTCAGAATATTTTTCTCTTGAAGCTCTCTGAGTTCTTTTTCTTTTCTCACTTCTCACTTGAAGATTTTTGGTATGCTCTGTACCAAATGGGATTTTTGCTCTATTGCTCTTTTAGCTCTTTGTGCGTGTTCTCTGCTCTATCTTCAAGTCTTCATATCTTCATCATTTTATAGCTGGTAATGAGGATCTGTCCGTTGGAAAGAGACGATCTCATTTTTGAAATCTTGTATCTTTTTGTCAGAGATCTTATCTTATCTTCTTCAAAGATGTCAGAAAGGATAAGCTAGCCGTTTGAGAGCTTGAACTTCATGTGAATGGTTTCCCAAACTTCATCTGATATTCCTCTGGTTTTACGTTGAGTGGGAATATCTCGGTGTAGAACAGCTTCTCTGATTAGCTCTGAAGTGGTCCTTGTATCTTTGGGATTTAAAAAATATTCTTCAATTTAATCCCATACTAGTTAAACTAGTATTTTTCCTTGTGAGAATATTTTCACTGTAAGTTCATCTTCATCCCAATTTGAATTTCTCCTTTGTAATTGACACCCAATTGTTGACTTGTAATTGGCACCCAATTTGAATTTCTCCTTTGTAATTGGCTCCCAATCTACTCCTGGTGCTTTCAATTGCTTCCCAATTTGAATTATTGACTTTGACTTCGAAATTGACTCCCAGACTTCTCAATTGCTTCCCAATTTGAATTATTGACTTTGACTTCGAAATTGACTCCCAGACTTCTCCTAGTATTGAATTTCATCTCAATTCAATTTGATCTCCATGTCTTCTTTGAATCGGTCCCCAATTTGAAATTGCATCCCATACTACAACCTCAATTGGCTCCAAATTTCAATTCTACATTGGCTCCCAACTTGAAGAGAGAAACTAGCTCCCAAATTAGCTCCAACTTGAAGAGAGAAACTAGCTCCCAAATTCGGCTCCAAATTCCTTTGAATTGGCTCCCAAGTGCAATTCCATCTCAATTGCCACCCAAGTGAAATTGCAGCTCCAACTTGAAGAGAGAAACTAGCTCCCAAATTCGGCTCCAAATTCCTTTGAATTGGCTAAAGCCTCCCAAATTCGGCCAAACTAGCGCCCAACTCCATCAGACTTAGTTAATTTTGGCTTCTCAAATTTTACCTTATAAAATTATTGATGGTAAGATTTGAACTTGAGCCATTTTGCATAATACATCAGGCATCTTCCACTTCATTCATACAGCTTATTAATTAAATCTCCAATCATATTTGATGTACTCCTTTCTTTCCATAGATGCTTGATCTCCAAGTCAAATTCATGCATTCTTCCAAACTTAATTTTCTTTCAAGAAAATTCTTCTGGGATATCTTCTTGAGTAGCATTGACGTGAATATCATATCATTCAACTTCGTCTTTAATTTGTCATTTTCTCCAGACAAATTCTTGATTTTCGGCTTGATATCTTCTTCTACTATTTTCATGCATCTTCCTCTGTTTTTTTCTTTTGCAAATTAAATAATTTTCCGATCATGGTCTAAGACTCTACTAGACCTAAGAAATAAAATTGGGGGATCTACAAATACATATTTGGCATATCAAGACCGTTACACTTTATTCCTAACACAACGCCAACATACGCTAGGCTCAACACAAAAACCAAGCTACCGGGAACCTGTGGATTAAACCGGATCTCAACTATTAACACAAGTACTAATTAAAACTAATTAGTTCTCATAGAGGGATTTGCACTCTAGTTCCACCCTAAATTACCCACAAATCAAACCATCTAAGCTTGGCATTCTATTGGTAAGTGAATCACAACATTAAAGTACTAGAAGATAAGCTCATAACAAAGGGTTAAGGTAAAACTAATTATTAAACAAGGTTTAACCTAAATAAACTAACCTGGGATTCAAACCCTAGCTAACCCCCTAACCTAACCACACACCTAACCAACTCAACTAAGCACCCACTTAGTGAATCTAATGAACAACAAACTACTTATCATCTAATTAACAACAACAACAACAAAGGAACAAAGGTTCACCATCATCTTCTTTGTCGATCCTCACTGCCAAGCAACCGCGGGTGGAACCACGGCAACCCTTCCACCCGCGCCACCGCCCACGGCTTGCTCTGCTTCACTGGAGACGACTCCACTGTCGGGGAGGGAGGAAACGCCACCGCAAAAGAGGGCGCCGGAAAGGAGAACCACTGCCGCTCCGCCGCCGTCGAACCGAGATCGAAGCTTAAGCCGGAGAAAGCTACTGCCTTGTACGCTCTTCATTGTCACCGCCAGAATAGGGGAGGTCGCAAAGCTCTTTCTGCCGAACTTCCACACTAGCCACCACTACTGGACGAATATCGGAAAAGAGGTCAACCTCGCCGGAGAAGCTGTCATACCCGTTCGTCGACTTGCATGCTGCCGGAGCTTCTACATGTTCGAAGAAGAACAAGGACCACCGCCGACCTACTCGTCTACGCTGGAAAAACAAAGGGAAAGAGGCCGGAGGTTTCTCGTCGGTCGACACCTACACTTCCCACATGTTGGCCGAGAAGAGACTAAGAGGAAGGAGGAAGGGGGCGTTTGGTTGTTGCTTGAAGAAACCATGGTGAGGGAGGCAGACGAGAGAGGTGGAAGAAAGGTAAGGCTGCTAATCCCCTACAACATATTTCTATATGTATATAAATATTAGACCTGCCAATTCGTGTATACGGGTCTGTTAACGAGTCGACACGATAACGACACGGACACGATAAGGTTAAACACGGACATGACACGTTATGGTTAACGGGTTCAAATTTTTAACACGAACACGAACACGATTTGTTAACGTGTTAAACGAGTTGACACGATAGACACGTTTTGTTAACAGGTTTCAAGTCGTGTCGACACGAAACCCGTTTAAACCCGCAATTTTTATTAATATATTTTAAAAACTAAAATTTAAAGTTAAGTTATATAAACAACAAAAAAACCTACAATTCAATCAATCAAACAAACTAAAAAATATTAAATTCATAAAATGATAAAATAACATCCAAAAAGCATAATTAAAGGAGTATATACTAGTTTTTAGAATAAAACTAAACAAAAAAAAATAAAAAATCAAATTTCAAACTGTTAAACATCAACAATTGGTGTAGGATCTTTGGCTAATGTAGTAAATTCATCCTTAGGTTCATAATATCTTTTGTAATCTCATTCATGACAATGGTTCTTACTTAAATGACAATGGTTCTTAGCGGGTTATAAACAGGTTTGTGTAAACGGGTTCGTGTTAACGGGTTAACACGATAATATTAACGGGTTAAACGGGTTCTTAATAGGTGTAACGGGTTGACCCGTTAAGACACAAAACATAACGGGTTCTTAACGGGTCAACCCGCTAACGACCCGGAACACGTTAAGGCTAAACATTAACCCGTTATTTTCGTGTCCGGTTTCGTGTCGTGTTAACTGGTCGTGTTCATAATTGCCAGGTCTAATAAATATAGATAGGTTACTATTTAGGGTAAGCTTTCTAATTTGGGTTGGGTCATAAAAGACAAATGGGCTAGGCTAGGTAGAAAATACATCAAATTTTAGGCATGGAATAAACTTATGGGTCCAAGACCAACTTTAGCCTATAATATATTTATATACATATACTTTGGGCTTATAATAAATAGGTAGACTTTAGATAATTAAAATCTCTTTTTGGGCTTAAGGCATTTGGGTACAAAATTAATAATTCATATAATAAATAGGCTCGGGCCCATTTTAAATTAAATAGCTATATAAATATTTTTAATAAAAATATTTAGTATCGGGACTATAGTTTATTTTAGGAAAATACGGGGTGTTACACTAAATGTGCCGGGGCTACCACATCTGGATGAAGTTCTCTTGGTCAGTGGCCTGAAAGCAAATCTTATTAACATTAGTCAGCTGTGTGTGTGACACCCCGAAAATCCACATTCAATCCATGGATTAATTGATTAATTAATCCTATTTCATTTGAGGAATTAATTCCTAAAAACCTGATTTTTAATACTCAAGCACTAGTGTAACACCCCGTGTTACGAATCCTAAAACCAATTGATTAATTAATTAATTAATAGCCCAGGAGAAAGAATAAATTATAATGATTAATTAGGGAAAAAGGCCACCGTAGCCCATGGGCCCAAAAATATAAACCCAACCCCTAACCCCAATAGGATTAAACTCTAAATAAACCCTTGGATCTATAAATAGAGAACTTAGGGAGCTCCTAGAACCCCCACACGCCTAGACGCCCCACCACCCCAGGAGAGCTCCAAGAATTCCCTTAGAAGAAATCAAGAAAGCAAGAAAGCTTAAAGAAATATCCTTCATAGCCAAGGAATTAATTAAGGCTAAGAGGTAACCATGTCTCAACAAAACCTATTTTCATAGCTATGATTTCCCCTTAGGGTTTCCCCCATATGATTGTAAATGGCGAATTACTATGATTATTATTGATGTTGATTTAATGATTCCATGGGGAATCTTGATAATCTTGATATTGGGAGTTTCTTGATTATGATGTTCTTGATGATTAATTGGGATTCTTGATGATTATGTGTTGTTCTTGATGATTATGATGTTCTTGATGATTAATTGGTATCCTTGATGATTATGTGCTGTTCCTACCGAATCTTGCAATTAGAAGACGAATCGTATTCTTGTTGATATAAAAGTGATTAGAACCCTAGGTTGTACCGTATGCTTTGATTCTTGGATTATCGGGTGGGAAATCGCATGTTTGGGTGTTGATTATGATTAGAAAAGCATGTTAGGTGATGTGCCGTTCGTCTATCGTATTTGATCCGTTAATTGTCTATATGTTGTCGGTAATTACGTTGAAAAGTGTCTAAGCATGGTTTCGGGTTCCACAACGGTTCCCGGGGCGAAAAGTGATGAAAAGAGTCAGTGGGGGGTAGGTAGGGGTAGGGGACCCGCCACCTACCCGCGGCAATCTCGGGTAGCTCCGGCAGCGGGCAGCCGGCGGGCGGGCAGCTGCCCGCCGGGCACCCGCTGCCCGGAACAGTGACAGCCGGCGGGTGGACCCCCCACCCACCGGCTACCCGCTGGAAATTACCCCACTTCGGGACCCCGGCTCCCCCGTTTGATGTTTCCCCGATCCCCGTGGTGTCCCAACGGACCCCGTTTGTCGTGCCTATGTCTAGTTTGATGTTTCGGGTACCGTTCGTCTGTTATATCGCATGCTAGATGAATTGGTATCCCGTTGACCTAGGTGAATGAAGTATGAACCCCTTAGGACTATTCTTAGTATGTGATGGATCACGCATAGGTTTGTTATACGCTTTACCCCTTTCCCAATGTGTAACGTGGGTTGCATGTGCTTGCTATGTGTTATGTGTGTGTGCTGCCCCAATTCGGTTGCGATCGGATTGGTTATCCTGAGCTGCGGTTCAGAAGCTGGCTGCGGTCAGATTGGTATTCCTGGCTGCGGTCAGATGACACTCTCTTGGGCTGCGGTCCACCGTTTGGTTACGATCAGACGTTTCTATACGAGCTGCGGTTCGTCCTCTATCCTGGCTGCGGTCAGACGACACTCTCTTGGGCTGCGGTCCACTGTTTGGTTGCGATCAAACATTATGATGAGCTGCGGTTCATCGGTCGGTTGCGATCGACCTCCCCGTGTTGCGATACGGGGCATGGTGCTGCGGGGCTGTGTCAAAGCTATATGCGCTGACCCTCATGTATGGGCATGCGATCGGTCCCGTGGCGCCAACAATGTGCGTTATGTGTGTGATATGGACGAGTTGTGACTATGAGTGCCTTGGGATGTGACTATGGGTCTCATATTGGGGATTGTTTATGATGGGTTATGATTATTGTTTATGCTTTGCCTTATCTGCCTTATCTATTGTGAACTGCATATGCTCGTTATAACTGTTGCTTGTGTCTGGCCTTATCTGTCGAGTCATTCCCGGTTTTAAAGCTAGAGTTCGTAGGATATATCTTCATGCTCATAATGGTTTTCGTATATCTATATATATCTCTATATGTATTGTATTTCAACGCGTTGGAGTGGGTTACCAGCATCTCTCGCTGAACAGATATATTTGGCTTTCAGGCACAGAAGAATAAGTCACTGGAGCGCACTAGAACTTGGAACGTAGAAGTGGATAGTTCCCTTTTCGGCCTGCGTGCCATGCTTATGCGTTTACATTATTGAGGATATTAGTTAGTTAGCCTGTGCACCTGAGTTCTCTAGCTCAGGTGTGGCATAGCACCCCATACTCTTGTATTATGTTTTGGAATTTAATGAGATTTCACCTTTATTTTATAAGTTTTAAATGTCTTGAAAATCTGGGGTGTTACAGTTGGTACCAGAGCCTAAGTTTGACCCTAGGATAAAACTCTTAAGACCGGACTTTAGGACATTAAGCTTGAACTCTAGGTATTTAGGAACATAGGACTCAGGAATCTTAGGACGCGCGGTAAGACTGAGAAACCTACACATCACCTCCCCTCACTTCGCCCCCTCTAATATTAAGAACTCTTCTCCGCTTCTTACATCAAGGTGAAAACACAAAATAATATCAACCTTTAACCACCAGGATGGCACCCAAGAAGAAACCGACAGGAACACCGAGACACCCTACCCAGGAACTCCTGACTCAGAATCTACAACGCCTGACCCAAATTGCCCAGGCACTAAGCACTGTCATTCCTCAACCCCTACCAACGAACGAGAACTTGGAAATCCACCACCAAGTCTCGGCACACCAACCGCCCACCTTCTCGGGGGATGAAGGCCCCACGATCCTCGAGGAATGGATTGAGACCTTCGACAGGGTATTCAGGGCAACCCAATGCCCCGAACACCGCCAAGTCGGGATAGCCTCCTTCTACTTCAGACACGAGGCCGACACCTGGTGGGCCCGTGAGGGACCTACGTACGAACACGACCCCGGATTCGACTGGGAAGGCCTGAAAACACGGTTACGAGAACGGTTCTACCCCGATCATCTGAAAGCCGCCACACGCGAGGAATTCCTCCATCTAAGGCAAGGGGCGGCCCAAGTCTCAGAATACTACCAACGATTCTGCCAACTGGCTCGCCTCACCCCCGAGCTAGTACCCACCGAAGGAATCAAGGTCAGGAAATTCCTAGCAGGCCTTAACCCCGAACACCAGAGGGCCTTGGCCGCCCAAGAACCAAAGACCCTCGGAGAAGCCTACGCCAAGGCGTGTCAACTACAACAGGTAACGAACCCGCCCCAAGGGACACAACTGGGGTATAAAAGGAAGCCCGAAAGAAGCCGCCCAATTCCCACCAAAGAGCCTAAAAACCCCAAAACCACCCCACTGAGCCGGGCCATCACGCCGACTGCCCGGGGAAGGATCCTCACCCTAAGCAAGGCCAGGGTCGGAGATAGCAACATAGTCTCCGGAACCTTCCTAGTGAATGCCACCCCAGCCACCATACTGTTTGACTCGGGCGCTACCAACTCATTTATAGCAACCGAATTCGCCACCCAGCTCGACCTTAACGCCAGCACCAAGGTCCGGCTCCAAGTCAAGGTGGCCTCAGGCGAGGTCATGAAATGTGATCGCATGCACGAACATGTGATAATCACCATCCAAGGGGTGGAATTTCCCAGCAATCTAATCCAGTTCCAACTGGATGGGATGCAAGTGATCTTGGGCATGGACTGGCTAGGGAAATTCCAAGCGCAAATCTTGTGCGGAGAGCAAAAAGTGGTCCTACGAGGACCAGGCGGTAAGAGGGTGTCATACCGCAGTATCCGCCAGGATCCGGGGATCAAGCTTGTAAACATGATGAAAATTAAGAAGTACCTAGGCCAAGGAGACGAGGCCTTCTTATGCTCAGTCGAAGACCTCAACGCCAAAATACTCGAACCACGAGACATCCCAGTGGTAAACGAGTTCACCGACGTTTTCCCGGACGAAATTCCCGGGGCACCCCCGGCCAGAGAGGTCGAGTTCACCATAGACCTCACACCGGGCGCCGCCCCGATCTCTAAACCACCCTACCGACTGGCACCAAAGGAAATGAAATAACTGAAAGCGCAACTCCAGGAACTACTAGATAAGGGTTATATCCGGCCCAGCACCTCCCCATGGGGAGCACCGGTATTGTTCGTTAAGAAAAAGGATGGGAGCATGCGCTTGTGCATCGACTACAGGGAACTCAACCAGGTTACAATAAAGAATAGGTACCCCCTTCCCCGGATAGATGACTTGTTCGACCAACTTAAGGGGGCAGGAGTATTCTCGAAGATCGACCTAAGATCCGGATATCATCAAATCCAAGTGGTCAAACCGGACATCCAGAAAACGGCCTTCCGAACACGTTACGGCCACTACGAGTTTACCGTGATGCCCTTCGGCCTCACTAACGCACCCGCCATATTCATGGACCTCATGAATCGAGTATTTCGACCTTACCTGGATGACTTCGTCATTGTGTTCATTGACGACATCCTAGTCTACTCCCGAGATAAAGAAGAGCATGAGAGGCACCTTCGCACATCACTACAAACCCTCCGAGAAAACCAACTCTACGCTAAATTCTCTAAGTGCGAATTCTGGCAAGACAGCGTAGCCTTCTTGGGTCACGTAATAACCAAAGAGGGGATCAGGGTGGACCCCGCTAAGATTCGCGCCGTTAAAGAATGGACCACGCCAAGCTCACTCTCGGAGGTCCGAAGCTTCCTAGGCCTGGCTGGTTACTACAGGAGGTTTGTACCCGACTTCACCAAGATAGCCCAACCCCTCATTAAGCTCATGAAAAAGGAAACCCCCTTCCGATGGGACAACAACTGCATCTCGGCCTTCCAAGAATTAAAGGACAAGCTAACCACGGCGCCCGTGCTAGCTATCCCCTCCGGGACGGAAGAATTCGAGGTCTACAGCGATGCATCCAAGAAAGGGTTGGGATGCGTGCTGATGCAAAAAGGGAAGGTAATAGCATACGCATCCAGGCAACTCAAGACCCACGAAGGAAACTACCCCACCCATGACCTCGAACTAGCCGCTATCGTTTTCGCACTAAAAATCTAGAGACACTACCTGTATGGTGTGCAATGCAAAATCTACACCGACCATAAGAGCTTAAAGTATATCTTCACCCAAAAGGACCTAAACATGAGACAACGAAGGTGGCTAGAACTCATAAAAGACTACGACCTAGACATCCAATACCACGAAGGAAAAGCCAACGTCGTCGCTGACGCTCTAAGCCGAAAGACGACCCATTCCCTCAACACCACGTGGGTCCTACCGGACCAACTGTACAGGGACTTCCAAAAACTACACTTAGAAATAATAGAGCAGGGACAAACCTGCCCTAATGCCTACCTACTCAACACGCAAGCCATACCCGCCCTCTTCGAGGAGATCAAAGCAGGGCAACACCAGGACCCGGAACTAGATAAGATTCGCCACGACCTGACCCAAGGTAAGGAAGGCCCCTTCGAAGCACACCCGGACGGTAGCCTCCGTTACAAGGGAATGTGGTGTGTACCCTCAACACACCCCCACTTGAAACAACGGATCTTGGAGGAAGGGCACAACTCCCCGTACTCAGTCCACCCGGGAGGTGACAAGCTATACCAAGACGTAAGGAGGACGTTTTGGTGGCCAAACATGAAGAAGGAAATCGCAGATTTCGTGGCCAGGTGCCTGAATTGCCAAAGAGTAAAGGCCGAACGATGCAGGCCCAAGGGACTCGTACAACCCCTCGAAATACCCCAAGGAAAATGGGATTCCATATCCATGGACTTCGTCGGAGGGCTACCCCCGACAAGAACCGGCAAGGACAAAATCTGGGTCATAGTGGATCGGCTGACCAAAACGGCACGATTCATTGCCATGAAGGAAACCTGGACAATGACGCAACTAGCCCAAGCCTACATAAGCCGAGTGGTGAAATACCACGGAGACCCCCGAAACATTGTGTCCGATAGAGATTCCAGATTCCTCTCACAATTCTGGAAATCACTACAATCAGCATTAGGAACGCACCTAAAACTAAGCACAGCCTTTCACCCCACCACAGACGGCCAAACCGAGAGAACCATCCAAACCCTCGAGGACATGCTGAGAGCCTGCACACTAGACTTCCGAGGGACGTGGGAAGAACA
This sequence comes from Ipomoea nil, assembly GCF_001879475.1. Classification (NCBI taxonomy): domain Eukaryota; kingdom Viridiplantae; phylum Streptophyta; class Magnoliopsida; order Solanales; family Convolvulaceae; genus Ipomoea; species Ipomoea nil. Next base: position 1,318,809 of record NW_017616755.1, on the reverse strand, counting down.
CCTAGACCTCATCGAGTTCTCATACAACAACAGCTACCACGCGAGCATTCGAATGGCACCCTATGAAGCGCTATATGGTCAGAAATGTAGAACCCCATTATGTTGGGAAGATATGGTCAACCCGGTAACACAAGGCCCCCAATACCTACAAGACACCATAGCTAAGGTCAAACACATCCAGGAAAGGATGAAGGCCGCCCAAGACCGCCAGATGTCTTACGCCGACCTAAAGAGGAAGCAAGCCGAATTCAACCCCGGAGACAAGGTTTGGCTAAGGATCTCACCCACACGAGGAGTAATGAGGTTCGGAAGAAAAGGAAAACTCAGCCCCCGATTCATCGGCCCTTACGAAATCGTGGAGAGAATTAGAGAATTGGCCTACCGCCTTGCCTTACCCGTCGAGCTAGAACGAGTGCACAACGTGTTCCACGTATCTCAGCTAAAGAAATACATACACGATCCAAGCCACGTACTCCAACACGAGACCGTAGACCTCGACGAGTCACTAGTGTACGAAGAGAAACCCGTAAGAATCCTGGACACCAAAACAAGAAATACCCGGAACCGAGTCATAGAAATGGTGAAGGTCCTCTGGACCAACCACGGGACCGAGGAAGCAACATGGGAACTTAAAGACACGATGAAGGAGCAGTATCCCGAGCTGTTCACTCCAGGTAACTAAGAGAAAACTTCCTTTTTCACCCGGGGCCAAGCTTCGGGGACGAAGCTTCCTGTTAAGGGGGGGAGAGTGTAACACCCCGTGTTACGAATCCTAAAACCAATTGATTAATTAATTAATTAATAGCCCAGGAGAAAGAATAAATTATAATGATTAATTAGGGAAAAAGGCCACCGTAGCCCATGGGCCCAAAAATATAAACCCAACCCCTAACCCCAATAGGATTAAACTCTAAATAAACCCTTGGATCTATAAATAGAGAACTTAGGGAGCTCCTAGAACCCCCACACGCCTAGACGCCCCACCACCCCAGGAGAGCTCCAAGAATTCCCTTAGAATAAATCAAGAAAGCAAGAAAGCTTAAAGAAAGATCCTTCATAGCCAAGGAATTAATTAAGGCTAAGAGGTAACCCATGTCTCAACAAAACCTATTTTCATAGCTATGATTTCCCCTTAGGGTTTCCCCCATATGATTGTAAATGGCGAATTACTATGATTATTATTGATGTTGATTTAATGATTCCATGGGGAATCTTGAAAATCTTGATATTGGGAGTTTCTTGATTATGATGTTCTTGATGATTAATTGGGATTCTTGATGATTATGTGTTGTTCTTGATGATTATGATGCTCTTGATGATTAATTGGTATCCTTGATGATTATGTGTTGTTCCTACCGAATCTTGCAATTAGAAGACGAACCGTATTCTTGTTGATATAAAGGTGATTAGAACCCTAGGTTGTACCGTATGCTTTGATTCTTGGATTATCGGGTGGGAAATCGCATGTTTGGGTGTTGATTATGATTAGAAAAGCATGTTAGGTGATGTGCCGTTCGTCTATCGTATTTGATCCGTTAATTGTCTATGTGTTGTCGGTAATTACGTTGAAAAGTGTCTAAGCATGGTTTCGGGTTCCACAACGGTTCCCGGGGCAAAAAGTGATGAAAAGAGTCAGTGGGGGGTAGGTCGGAGTAGGGGACCCGCCACCTACCCGCGGCAATCTCGGGTAGCTCCGGCAGCGGGCAGCCGGCGGGCGGGCAGCTGCCCGCCAGGCACCCGCTGCCCGGAACAGTGACAGCCGGAGGGCAGCCGGCGGGTGGATCCCCACCCACCGGCTACCCGCTGGAAATTACCCCACTTCGGGACCCCGGCTCCCCCGTTTGATGTTTCCCCGATCCCCGTGGTGTCCCAACGGACCCCGTTTGTCATGCCTATGTCTAGTTTGATGTTTCGTGTACCGTTCGTAAGTTTATGAGTCTGTTATATCGCATGCTAGATGAATTGGTATCCCGTTGACCTAGGTGAAGGAAGTATGAACCCCTTAGGACTATTCTTAGTATGTGATGGATCACGCATAGGTTTGTTATACGCTTTACCCCCTTCCCAATGTGTAACGTGGGTTGCATGTGCTTGCTATGTGATATGTGTGTGTGCTGCCCCAATTCGGTTGCGATCGGATTGGTTATCCTGAGCTGCGGTTCAGAAGCTGGCTGCGGTCAGATTGGTATTCCTGGCTGCGGTCAGATGACACTCTCTTGGGCTGCGGTCCACCGTTTGGTTGCGATCAGACGTTTCTATACGAGCTGCGGTTCGTCCTCTATCCTGGCTGCGGTCAGACGACACTCTCTTGGGCTGCGGTCCACTGTTTGGTTGCGATCAAACATTATGATGAGCTGCGGTTCATCGGTCAGTTGCGATCGACCTCCCCGTGTTGCGACCCTCATGTGTCATGAGGGTCTCGGGGCATGGTGCTGCGGGGCTGTGTCAGGGCTATATGCGCTGACCCTCATGTATGGGCATGCGATCGGTCCCGTGGCGCCAACAATGTGCGTTATGTGTGTGATATGGACGAGTTGTGACTATGAGTGCCTTGGGATGTGACTATGGGTCTCATATTGGGGATTGTTTATGATGGGTTATGATTATTGTTTATGCTTTGCCTTATCTGCCTTATCTATTGTGAACTGCATATGCTCGTTATAACGGTTGCTTGTGTCTGGCCTTATCTGTCGAGTCATTCCCGGTTTTAAAGCTAGAGTTCGTAGGATATATCTTCATGCTCATAATGGTTTTCATATATCTATATATATCTCTATATGTATTGTATTTCAACGCGTTGGAGTGGGTTACCAGCATCTCTTGCTGAACAGATATATTTGGCTTTCAGGCACAGAAGAATAAGTCACTGGAGCGCGCTAGAACTTGGAACGTAGAAGTAGATAGTTCCCTTTTCAGCCTGCGTGCCATGCTTATGCGTTTACATTATTGAGGATATTAGTTAGTTAGCCTGTGCACCTGAGTTCTCTAGCTCAGGTGTGGCATAGCACCCCATACTCTTGTATTATGTTTTGGGATTTAATGATATTTCACCTTTATTTTATAAGTTTTAAATTTCTTGAAAATCTGGGGTGTTACAACTAGTATTTGACTAGTCAATCTTAAAGTTGTGTTGTACCTTGAGCTTTGAGGGGAGTGTCCTTGTTCCTTACACTTTCTAAAGGTTAGTAAGGGTATCCTTGACCTTTCACCAAGAGTTAGTATTGTAACCTAACCTAGAAGACTTCTTCATTTCATTCCTTACATTTCCTAGAAATTAGCTCTACCTTCTCTCTAGAAAGAAGTGTAGCTTATTCTCCAAGCAAAGTTGAGACCCTTGTCAAGATTCCAAGTTTTGCTTCCAAGATTCAACCTTTCACCTATTTGGGCATCTAGGAGGGTAAGATCTAAGTCCATCTTGTCTTTTTGGTTCCATCCTAGTTGTCTTTTTCTTAAAGGTAGGATCTTTATGATCTTTTGGTTTGATCTTGAAGAGGGTTTGGAAAGTAAGCCTTGTGGGGAGCTTGTGGTGGTGTAAAGTGAAGTCTTTTGGTCTACAAGAGGTAACCCATGCTCTACAAAACCTATTTTGCTTACCTATATGTGATTTCCTGGATTCTACATGTGTTTTGCTATGAAATGTGAGTGTTGATGCATGATCTTGTGAAAATGTATATTTAGAGCTTGTGTTTAGGGTTCCTTTGTGCCATTGCTTGGCATTTCCTTTGATTCAAGTCATTTTGTTGTATTGGGAGAGATTTGACATGTTTTGGACTTGAATTTGAGTTTTGAGATAAAAATCCCCGAAGGGATTATTTTGCACAGGTGCATGTACCCGCGGGTGGAACGACGGGTCGAGCTCCACCCGCGGGGAACGTAAGCCGGTGGGTGTGTACCCGTGGGTCTACCCGCGGGGAACACAGTGGTGATGTGAAGGGATTTGTTCCCCGTGATTCTTTTGACTCGGTATTTAGTCTTTTGACTTCCCGTTGTTCTTTTGTGGAACTATTTGAGTGTCTTCTTGATGTTTTGTATGTCTAGAAATATACGGTAGGTGTCCATGTAGGACTTTGGTGTCTTGAATCGTGCTAAGTGTTCAACATTGTGTTTCGTTGGACCGTGAAGTGTCTTGTGTGTTCCTCGGAACTATCTTTGGTTTCTTCGTTGATAAGCATGCTAGTTCGGTGTCTAAATGCTAGCATGTGTGCTGTTTGTACCTTCCGATTGGTTGATGATAACTTGTGTTATTCATCGTTGTTGTTGTTGGGTTGTGACCCATTCCTTGATTGAGTATGTTTCATACCTTCGTTGCAATCCGTTGATTAATTCCTGTTGAGGTGTGGTGCGTGTGTGGCTTTACCTGGATTGCACGATTAGTGGTATGGGACACTAGTCACCAAGGTATTGCAGCGGTACTCGTGGTGGCCGTGACGTGATTATGGAGTTGTGACCTGTGTGTAAGGTTCACGTATTTTCTTGGGAAGGTGTGTGTCGCCGTGTGTGTGTACGGTACCCTCGTGTATTATGAAATTGGTGGTCTCGTTGGTGGTCGTTGGTGGGGGACGACGGTCCCGGAGGTACAAGGTTGGACTAAGAAGTACAGGGGTCCTGGAGGTAATGATTGGAACAGATCATAAGGCAGGCATACCAACTCGTGATGGGTGATGTCGCGAGGGCTATTGTAGCCAGTGTTGCGTAATCTTATCTTGTGACGTGTGTAGTCACAAAGGCAGTTGTGGCCTTGGCATGTGTTGCCGGTTGTGTGTGTCTAGTTCTTTCGCGTTGTACATGTCGAGTTGCGGTCTATTGAGTGATGATAGATCGTGCCTTGACTCTTTTGTGAGTCGTGTTGTGCTTGTGGTCTTGGGATGTGTTCCCGTGTTGTTCGTTAAGAGTGTTGAGTCTTGTGTTTATTACTTCTCTCGATTTTGAACTTATATATATATATATATATATATATATATATATATATATATATATATATATATATATATATATATATATATATATATATATATATATGTGTGTGTGTGTGTGTGTGTGTGTGTGTGTGTGTGTGTGTGTGTGTATGTATGTATGTATGTATTTCATTTCGCAAATGATTTTTCGTATATATACTATATCTATGTATGATACTTAACGGTATTGGTGGGTTACCAGCATTATTCGTTGACCGGGCGTCGTCCCATGTTTATCTTTGTGTTTCTACAGGTGATGTCTAGTCGAGCGCGATGTCTAGTGCCCGATAGAGTAGTACCTTTCCCTTGTTGTACGGCCTGTGAGCCGGTTTGGTTGTTTTTAGACTTATGTACTCTTTGATAGATGTTGACCATGCAGATTTTTGGCCATAGCGTTTATCGTGTTGATAAGCGTGGCATAACACCCCCATGACTTGGATTTATATTTATCCAGTTATCTTTTCTTCCGCTGTGCTAGTGTTTTGTTTTGATATCTGCATGCGTTAAAGCTTTTCTATAGCTTGTTTTGGGCGGGGGGGGGGGGGGGGGGGGGGGGGGGGGGTGTTACAGTGTGATCAAAACTAGAATGTGTGTTTCAACAGAGACTGCTGTAGAGTCCGCGATAAGGCAGATCAACTAGTAATGGAAGTAACTTGCTCTTCTGACAATTGCTATGTGTTAACAAATGATACTACCTATTTTATGACAAAAGCAGACGAATCAAAATTGTGGCATCGACGTTTGGGACTTATAAATTTCAGAGATATGGACAAAGTGATCAAACTTGATGCTGTTCGAGGGATACCAAAGCTTAAAGTAGAACAGGAATGTGTTTGTGGTGCATGTGCTATTGGAAAACAAATCAGGGCTCCCCACAAAGCAGTAAAGATGATTACTACTGAGAGATGTCTAGAACTGGTTCATATAGACCTTATGGGACCAACTCAAATTGAAAGCATTGGGGGAAAGAAATACATCTTTGTGTGTTGACGATTTCTCACGGTTCAGTTGGGTATATTTTCTAAGAGAAAAATCTGAGGCATTAAATGCTTTCAAAACTCTGTGCATAAGAGTACAAAAAGAAAAGGACGAGCCCATTGTAAAAATCGAAAGATTGAGAAGTGATCATGGAAAGGAGTTTGAGAACAACTTATATTCAGAATTTTGTTCAGAAAATGGGATAGGTAATGAATTCTCCGCTCCACGAACGACACAACAGAATGGGTTTGTGGAAAGGAAGAATCGAACCTTGCAAGAAATGGCAAGAGTAATGCTACATTCCTCACATCTGCCACAACGTTTCTGGGCAGAAGCAGTGCATACTGCCTGTCATACTGTCAATAGAGTCTATCTTAGACCCGGTACCTCTCAGACGCCATACGAGATATGGAAAGGAAAGAAGCCAAACTTGAAATACTTTCATGTGTTTGGAATCAAGTGCTATGTTCTAGTTGACCGGGAACAAAGAGGAAAGTTCAAGCCCAAGAGTGATGAGGGAGTATTTCTTGGATACTCACCAAGCAGTCGAGCTTATAGGGTCTACAACAAAATAACTCAAACAGTTATGGAATCAGTGAATGTAGTTATTGATGACAACCTAGAAGAATCAAGTGAAGCATCTTTGACTGATCCTGTGTCAGACACCCCTATCAGTGATCCGCCAAAAATGTCTGACACAACCAAACTATTTGACACACATGAATCGTCAGAAGAAGATGAAGGTAATCCAGAGAAGGACAAATTGCTTTCTGATGGAGATGGAAAAAATAAGCCCACCAGAACTCAAAAAAATCATCCATCAGACAACATAAAAGGTGATCCAACAAATGGAATGCACACCAGAAGCCGGATGAGAAGTAATCTTATAGAAATAGCTGTTTCGCCTGTTACACCTCAAAAATAGAGTTAAAATTGTGAAGGAAGCCATACAGGATGACTTATGGATTAAGGCAATGCAAGATGAACTACATCAGTTCGGAAGAAATCATGTGTGGGATCTTGTCCCAAGACCTGACAATGTAAACATAATCGGAACAAAGTGGATTTTCAAAAACAAAACTGGTGAAGCAGGTAACATTGCAAGAAACAAAGCTCGTTTAGTTGCTCAAGGGTATACTCAAATAGAATGAGTTGACTATGATGAAACATTTGCACCTGTTGCTAGATTGGAGTCAATCAGAATCTTACAAGCTATAGCATGCATACTTGGTTTCACAATGTTTCAGATGGATGTCAAGACAGCATTCTTGAATGGGGTATCTGCATGAAGATATTTATGTGGCACAACCTACGGGATTTGAAGATCCAGTTCATCCAACTCGTGTCTACAAACTTTGGAAAGCTCTCTATGGACTCAAACAGGCTCCAAGGGCATGGTATGAATGACTGACGCAGTATCTGTTACATCATGGTTATGATCGAGGAAGTGTGGACAAAACACTGTTTGTTAAGACCACTAGAAGTCATGTAACAATTTCTCAGATCTACGTAGACGATATTGTGTTTGGGTCTACTCTACAGAAGTATACTGATGATTTAGTGGAAGTCATTAAGGAAGACTTTGAAATGTCCATGGTTGGTCAACTAACTTATTTCCTAGGGCTTCAAGTTAAACAAAGCTCCGAAGGATACTTTATCTCTCAATAAAAGTATGCTAAAAACTTGGTCAAGAAGTTTGATCTGGAATCATGTAAGAAACCTAGGACTCCCATTTCGACCTCTACAAAGTTGTCTAAAGATGATGCAGGTCCATCAGTAGATTCCACAGTCTATCGAAGTCTGATTGGAAGTTTGCTCTATCTAACTGCCAGTCGTCCAGACATAATGTTCAGTATTGGCATGTGTGCTAGATATCAATCTGCTCCCAAAGATTCACACTTGATAGCTGCTAAACGGATTTTGATGTACATCAATGGTACATTTCAATATGGAATATGGTATTCCAAGGACAGTGAACTGAGTCTGATTGCATATTGTGATGCCGATTGGGCAGGAAATATTGACGACAGAAAAAAGCACATCAGGTGGATGCTTCTTTGTTGGGAAGAACTTAGTATCATGGCTAAGTAAGAAACAGAATTCAATTTCCCTGAGTACAGCTGAGGCAAAATACATAGAAATTAGAGGATGTTGCACTCAACTTGTCTGGATGAAGCAGATGCTGCTGGATTATGGTCTCTCTCAAAACTCTATGCCACTTTACTGTGACAATATAAGTGCAATAAACATTTCAAAGAATCTAGTTCAACACTTTAGGACCAAACATATTGATATAAGGCATCACTATATCAGAGATTTGGTCGAAGCAAAAGAGATAGAGTTGGAATATATTCAGACAGATAAGCAACTGGTAGACATACTGATTAAGCTTCTAGATGCAAATCGTTTTGAGATTCTCAGATCTACTCTGGGGATCTCCAGGATCAATTGTTAAGGCAGAACGGTAAATCAGAAGAAGGGTTTTGGTTTTCTTAGCCTCGAGTCAAAATTCTAATATTTGGCTTCCTAAATTAACCCACTTCTGTTTTGTTAAGTAAATATCTTAACCTAGCTTACCCAAATTAAATTGCCCTTTTTCAAATTTCAAATCTTCCGTTGCATCAATCACTTCATAGCTGCATGCTTCCTGTCAGCCGCATTGATTATCGTTCCTCACCATTGGGATTATATCTCTCATATGATCACTCTTAGTGGAAAAAAGAAATCCTCAACACAACTCTGTTCTCTGTCAACCTTCTCTTAAATACCTCTGCCTAGGGTTTTACGTCAGTCTCTCTTCCAAAAATCTAACAGATATGGCCGATGCAGTGAGAAACATGATGATCAAGTTGGGAAGGAAGAATCACTCACCAGAAAGGGCTCGGGAGTATGTGAATACTCTTCTCCAACTAGCGATGAAGAAGAAGCTTAAGTTGGATCGTGTTCTTCAAGATGAAATCCTTGTCACGATGATTTCTGACTATCCTGAGTTCTATGAAAACTGGTCAGACGAGGATACAAACACTCATTTGGTGATGTCTTCAGAAGCAGATGATGACATAAGTCCAGCCTCTATTGACGAACCAGAAGACGGAAATCGTGTAGGGGTATTCCTCAAATACTTTGCACAAAGGGCTCTGGAATGGGAAGAAATCTCTCGACGACGGGCAGAAGCACATCCATTATATCTTCAAGCAGCCTAGGAGGAAGCTCAGTGACGAACTGAGTTTCTACAAAACATGTCAAACACTTTTGACACTCCTATTGAAATTTCTCTTGATAAACCTTCTGAGTTGTTATCTGCTGATGTTGAGTCTGGTCTACCTGCTGAGAAGTCTGATAAACCTCTAGAACTCTTATTGCCTATTAAGTCTAATGTATCTGTTGTTCCACCCCTGTTGTCCACTATTGAAACTTCTGAGTCTTTAAAACCTGTTATAGTGGGTGAATTTGAGGAAATTGCTCCCAAGTCTGATGATATTAATAAGTCAAATGTAGATGTTTTACCTTCTGATGTTGAACGTCTTGTGGTTCCTAACCCTGAATCTACTATATCTCATAAGTCCTCTGTTGAGAAGTGTCCGAGTGACAATCTTCAAAAGGAGTCTGTTGTACTCTATCTGAACAGTTAGAAAGCCCTCGCCCTTATAAGTCAGTTGATGGTGTCTGTGACACCCCGAAATCCAAATTCAACTAAGGGACTAATTGAGTAATTAATCCTATTTCAATTGGTGAATTAATTCCAAAAATTCTGAAAATTCAATAGTCGGGGACTAGTAATTGACTACTCAATCCCAAAGTCAAAGTTGTACCTTAAGCTTTGTAAGGAGTTCCCTTGTTCCCTTACACTTCTTTAAGTTTGTAAGGGTATTCTTGACCTTTCACTTGGTGTTCGTATTGTAACTTAACCTAGTAGACCACCTTCACTCTTTCCTTACACTTTCTAAAAATCTAGCTCCACCTTCTCTCTAAAAAGGAAGATAGCTTTCCTTCCAAGCTAAGTTGAAGCCTTGCCAAAACTTCAAGAGTTACTTCCAAAATTCAACCTTTCATATATTTGGGCATCTAGGAGGGTAAGATTTAAGTTCATCTTGTGTTTTTAGTGTTCTCTTAGGTGTCTTTTCTTGAAGTGGGTTTGCAAGGTGAGCTTTGTGAGGATCTTGTTGAGGTGTAAAGTGAAGTCTTTAGTCTACAATAGGTAACCCATGCTCTACAAAATCTATTTCGTTTACCTATATGAATATTTCTTGGATTCTACATGTGTTTTGCTATGAAATGTGAGTGTTTATGCATTGTCTTGTGAAAATGCATATCTAGAGCTTGTGTTTAGGGTTCTTGTGTGCCATTGCTTGGACATTCCTTTGATTCAAGTCATTTTGATGTACTTGGTGAGATTTGGCATGTTTTGGACTTGAATTTGAGTTTGGAGAGAAAAATCCCCGAAGGGATTATTTTGGTACAGGTGTGTACCCGCGGGCGGAACGGCGAGTAAGAGGTCCACCCATCGCCCACCCGCGGGGTACATTTTGCTTGTGGGTTATGTACCCGCGGGCGGAACCGCGGGTAGGGGCGTACCCGTGGGTCCACCCACGGGGTACAATATGTGGCTTGTTGGGAATTTGTTCCCCGTGATCCTTTTGACTCAGTATTTGGTCTTTTGACTTCCCGATGTTCTTTTGTGGAACTTTTTGACCGTCTTCTTGATGTTTTGTATGTCTAGAACTATATGGTAGGAATCCATGTAGGTTTTGGTGTCTTGAATCGTGCTAAGTGTTCAACATTGTGTTTCGTTGAACCGTGATGGGTCTTGTGTGTTCTTCGGAACTACGTTTAGTTTACCCGTTTGATAAGCATCCTAGTTTGGTGTTTAAATGCTAGCGTGTGTGTTGTTTGTACCTTCCGATTGGTTGATGATAACTTTTGTTATTCATCGTTGTTGTTGTTGGACTGTGATCCATTCCTTGATTGAGTATGGTTTCATATCTTCGTTGTAATCCGTTGATTGATTCTTGTTGAGGTGTGATGCGTGTGTGGCTGTACCTGGATTGCACGATTTCGGTTTATGGGGCCTTAATCACCAAGGTACGGCAGCGGTCCTCGTGGTGGCCGTGACGTGATTATGGAGTTTGTGACCTTTGTGTAAGGTTCACATGTTTCTTGGGTGGCATGTGTTGCCGTGTGTGATCGGTACCCTCATGTACTATGAAATAGGTGGTTTTGTTGGAGGGACTATTGGAGGGGGAATGACGGTTCCCGTGGGAATAAGGTTGGACTTGGTGTACAGGGGTCCTGGAGGTAAAGGTTGGAACTAGATATAAGGTTGGGGGTAGCCATAAGGTTGGAACCGGGCATAAGGAAGGCATATCAACTCGTAATGGGTGATGTCACGAGGGCTGGTGTAGCCGTTGTTGTGAGTTCTCTCCTTGTGACGTGTGTAGTCACAAAAGCATGTGTTGCCTAGGCATGTGTTACCGTTGGTCTTGTCTTTATCCTTTTGTGTTGTGGTTATCCTTTGTGGTCTTGGGATGTGTTCCCGTGTTCTTGTTGAGAGCGTGAGTCTTGTGTTGACAATTACTCTTGGTTTTGTACTTATATACATATGTATTCCGTTTCGAAAATGGCTTTACAACTTATATCTTATCTATGTATGTTATTTCACATGTATTGGTGGGTTACCAGCATTATTCGCTGACTAGGAGTCGTCCCATGTTTATTGTGTCTTTCAGGTGATGTCTAGACGAGTGCGCGGTCTAGTGCTTGCTAGTATAGCTTCTCCCTTACGTTTTGTGGCCTGTGAGCCAGCTTAGATGTAGAACAATGAGAGAATGGGTTTAGATTTAAACATTGCAGATGTTGCCTGTGCGTTCATCCCTTTGGTGGACGTGGCATAGCACCCCGTATTCCAGTTTATATATATCTATCTATCTTTCAGTCTCCCGCTGTGTTTGTTGTTTTGTTTAGTTATCTGCGTGTTTAAGGCTTTAAAATAGCAGTTTTTCGGGGGTGTTACAGTGTCCCTGTCTATACATCTTCCAGTCTGGCTGAGAGCCTAGATCACATTCGCCACTTTGCGGGTTTATCCTCTGCGTCAGCACCTGAGCCGTACAGAATAATACATCCAAGGCATGATCCTTATATTCCAACAGACAGTGATGATGAAAGAATTTTGCCTGAAGTCTATGGTTCAAAGGCTGCATCCTCTAATCCAAATGAGATTCTATCCGTAGCCGAGACAACACACCCAAATTCCACATCCTTCAAAATCAGAGAAGTCACCAAGCTTCTAGCATCCTCTACTGTTCATGGGTCTGAGACCAGCAATTCTGCATCTCCTAGTCCTACAAAGAGCTCACCCGTCAGAGAAAGGCGAATGTCCAAAAAGAAAGGAGTTCCAGAGAAAGTTGATGTGGATGCTGGTGATGAGCTTACAGAGTCTCCACTCAACCTGGGAAGAAAAGAAGGTCGGCTGATTCTGAGAAAGCTGAAAGTGATCTGCCAGTCAGACTAGTTTTTAAGACTCTAAGGTCTTTTGTTAAAAGTAAAGCTCCTACGGTTGTCCCATCAACAACAAGCAGAAAGATGAAAGTTACTTCAAAGTCAAGAGGAAGGAGTGTTACTCCTGATTTGCAGAATGTTCCTGTTGTCGTTCCAGAAAGTCCTGATACTTGTGTCTACAAGCCACAGTTTGTCTCTAATGCTGCTCAAGACAAATGGTCCACAATGGTGAGACGAGAGCTAATCATACAGAGATCAGTTGATGAGAATCAGTTAAATTCAGTTTGTGATGTATTGCCTCTTATGAGTGAGGTTGGTCTGCTGCAGACAGTGACATCTGTTTGTAATTACTCGAAGTTGCTGTCTTACAAATTCTACTACAACCTAAATGATGAGATTGACATTCTGCCTAGCGAGAGGTACAAGCAGATCTTCATCCTGGGCAAGTGGTATATGTTTGGACCAGATGTCATCAAGCAGTATTATGGGTTGAAGAGAGTTGAGGAAGACGAAATTTCTAATTGGGATTTGGTGGCTAAGACCCTCACTGGAGGACTGCCTCTGTATGGCCAACTGGTGATAATGATACCTTGTCCAGCTCTCAATTCACCTTCAAGTTTGTTATTCTACACTGGATTGCTCTGCACAACTGGCTGCCATCTTCGCATTTTTCTACAGTTAGCAAGCATCTTGCTGCTCTTCTGTTTCGAGTTGGCACCAAGATGACCATTGATCTAGGGAAATGGATCTTTTATCATATACTCACATTGATACATCCCAAGGAACAGAAGATAAAGCTTCCTTATCCCAATCTTATCTTTGGTGTTCTAACTTCTCTGGGTTTGATTCCGATGCCAAGTGAGGTCATTGCTCCTTCTCTCCTATATACTGTGGATCCGCGTCTTTTGACTGGCAAACACATCAGGGATGTTACGCCTATTGATGCTCTGCATACTTCTGAGGCTGATGCTACTGTTGAAGATACCCCCTATGCTCAAGATGTGCAGTTGTCCCTGCCATTGAAGGCGTGAGTGCCTGAGCTGGAGACTGTGAGCAATATTAATTATCTCGAATCAGCTCAATGCTGCTCGCACTGAACTTGCAACTGTTCTACTCCGAATGAGTTTGTCTGAGTCTGCTGCTGGTGATGCTGTGAAGTCTGAGTTCTTCTACTGCCTAACGTGTCCTTTGTCTATCATTTGCAAAAAGGGGGAGTACTATACTAAGCGGGAGAATTTGTGTTTGTGATGATGGTACCTTCTGGCGCTATCTGGGCATGTGGTGGTGTTTCTTTTTGTGAAGAAATGGTCTAATCTATGTTTTATCCAGCACGGGTTGTGTGCTAATGTTTTATGGGTTGTAATCAAACAATATTTCCTTTTGCTATAACTATAGCCAGTATTGGCCTTTTTTTTTTTTACTATGCTCTTCTCTATCTTTAGTTGAAATGTTTCATCTATAGTTGAGTTGTTTTGCCAAATAATAGTCAAAGGGGAAGTTTGTTAGTGTTTCATTTCTGTAAGAAAAACCCCAACATATAATTGGCAATATTATTATGGCAAATTAAGATAGGGTTTGGCTTGGTGTATGTTTGTCCTTGAAGAAGACTGACTGATCAGTATAATCAACAGACACACTGCTAGATCAAGCCACTGAAGATCTGATAAAGGAAAATTTTCTAAAAGGCTGAGACGCGGTTATGAGATGACAGTTTTGGAAAGAATATCAGCGGATCAACATGAAAGGTATGGATCGAATCTTAAAGATTTCTTTCTTCACAAAAAGTCCTACCATCTACAATCAAAGATATATTTGGAGAGAGTGTCCAAATCAAAGACGTATATATATCCTTGCTCACTCAGAAGTTAGGGTTGCATTGATTGAAGATGCAACACTCTATACTAAACAAAATACACATCTCTGGTTGTCATGCCTCTTCTCTAGACAATAAGTTCTTGGTGATTATGAAGAAGAACTTGAGAAGTATCAACGTTGCTTAAACGATAGGACACGAAGATCACTCAGTTGTGGGAACAACGTGGGACTACGTCATTGAAGCGGGCTATATCAGAGTAAGCTCTCCAATTGAAGGGATTTCATTGGACTTCTGCATGCGTGGCTCTCCGACTTCAACAATCCACTAAACCTTTGTAGACTGGGTACTGACCTTGTGTGGGGCACTTGGGTGAGATTGTTTTTTTCTCTACCTTTGTACATTGGATTATGAGTTAGTGGATTGGACACCTAGGTGATCGTCCCCTAGATGTAGATACACACTCAATCGAGCTGGATAAACAAACATATGTGTTGATTTACTTTCTGCCTTAGTCTTCCGCTATACACTTTATCTGTCGTTCTATCTGAATGACCGCTTAATCGAGAATCTAAGTCAGTCAGTCCGTTATTTAGTTTGCTAGAAACTAAATCAATATACAAATTAAGATAATATGCAAAATTGCATATAATAATTCTCAACTTGTAGCTCACAGTCAGGGGCGGACCTACAGTGGGGGCAACTACCTCCACTCACCCCACCCCCACCCCCACCCCATGTATAACCCTTGTATATATATATATATATATATATATATATATATATATATATATAGTACAAGGTTTTGTATAAGTAAAAGCAAATAGCTAATGTTAACATAAAATGAGTTAGCCTAAATGGTAGAGCATGTGTGTTAGTCGAAGGAATGTTACAAGGGTTTGAATACTTGTGGAGTTTTTATGGTTATTTGAACAGTATTGGCTTCAAGTCTTCAACACATACGTACAGTCTTATTAATGGTAGGCTTCAACACACACATGTATGTATGTATGTATGTATGTATGTTTTTATGGCTATTTGAACTGTACTGGCTTCCAGTCTTCAAACACATATGTACAATCTTATTAAATTAATGGTAGGCTTTCAAAAACCAAATTAACATACACGCACACACGCACACACACACACACACACACACGCACATATATATATATATATATATATATATATATATATATATATATATATATATATATATATATATATATATATATAAACTTTTATATTAAAAATGAGATGTGTAATTTATAATGTGTTTCCTATTAGAATTATTTGGTAAAATTAATTATGTCTCATATTTTGTTATACATATTTTTATAAAGTTTTGATGTGTTTTATTTTTCGCTCATATTTAACAATATTTAGGACTAATTTTTAAGTATTTTACTTTTTTAAATTATCCCGTTTATTTTAATATTCGTCCCACTGAGAAAATTTTCTGGGTCCCTGCTCACACCGTCAACCACTATTCAATTACATGGAAGTTGAAACTCACTATCGCTGGAGTACATTCGTGACTCACTAAGATTTAACAGTTTCAAATTTACCTTTCGCTGGAGTACATTCGTGAGTCACTAAGATTTAACAGTTTCAAATTTACCTTTTGACTTTAATGCTTTATGCCCTTAAAGTTGGAGTCACAATGACTTTGAAGCTGAGTTAGGGTTAGACTTTTAGGTTTTTGAATAGAAGTTTGAAGTTTGTTTGTTTTTTTTTTTTTTTATGCTACTGACTCTATTATAATGTAGGAATAGAAGTTTTTTTTTGAATGCTACTAGCTCTATTAGAATGTAGTATTTGTTCATATACTTTCTCAACCTACTGAAACACAAAGAGCCAATAACGCCTCCACTAAGGTTCGAACTCACAATTTTCCAAATGAAAATCCAACCCGGGTACCATTAGACCACATAGTCTTGGTAGGAATAGAAGTTAATAATATCAATTTTTTAAAATTATATTTTAATGCTTTAACAACATTAAATGAAGTCCCTAATAATTTTTTTTTTTTTGTTTTTTTTTTTTTTTGATTTTTGTTTTTTTAACTAAAGCACACTAGGTATAAGGCAATGAGTAACTGCCGCCAAGTATCTTTAAATGGTTACTAACATATATGGATATTTTCAAGCTAGCAGGGTTATCAATCAAGGAAATCTCTCGTCTCCTTTTCCCTTTCTATTTGTAATAGAATCGGCAATTTATATCGTGCACCACGATGTACATAGTAATGTGTACCCATGTATAAAACGTGAGCGTTTCATGCTGATGTCACTCCGTCAATCCGAACATACCAAACCGCATTATATTATGTGTATTCAGTTAAAATTTTATGTGTATTTTATTATGAGTTTATGTGTGTTCAGTTAAGAGTTTATGCGTATTATGTTAACCAACCCCTTTATGTGTATTCAGTTAAAAGTTTATATGTATTATGTTAAGAGTTTATGTGTATTTTGTATTATGTTAAAATAAGTGTATTCAATAATGAGTTTATGTATATTCTGTTATGAGTTTATGTGTATTCTGTTATGAGTTTATGTGCATTTGAAACATAGAATTATTTTTTAAAACGACGTTGTTTTGGGAGGCGTAAGGTGCACAGTGCTATGTGCGCCCTGTTGCATGGTATAACGATTGCGGCCGATGCCCTTTTTACGCAAGAAAGCAAGAAAATTTCGGAAGTGCATTCTTAATAAATTTGCTTTTAATTTGTTTCTAGTCAAGAATTAAATTATGAAAAATCTACAGTTGTTTTTGGCAAGAGACTTTATAAAGATATGAGACTATGAGAGAAGGAAGCTTCAAATAAAGGGAAGTAGAATCTAATGGTCAATTTTTTAGACGATGAATACTTTTAGGGTGTGTTTGGTTGACAGGTTTAACTTTAAGTAATTGGTATTAAATTGATTGGTATTATTTGGTTGATAGGTTTTTAGAATACTACTATGGATTTCAAATACCTCCTTAATTAAAAAACTCATGCCCAAATAAAATAAGGGTATCGTCCTCTTTCATTCTCTTATTCCTTATCATCCCCTTTTGATTAGTGTTTTAGATTTTTGTTTTTATTTTTTGTTCACATTAGTCTTTTGGATGTCTTTATATTAGAATCAATTATCTTGATTTTGTATTTTTGTATTTTTAAAATCTTTATTCCCATTATTAGATCATACATAACCAAACAACTTTATTGATAATCATTATCATTCCACCCTACTACCCAAACATGCAAAATACTTTTACTAAAACTCATTACCATTACCAAGTATTTTGTACCCGATCCATTCCAATTCTGATTCTGATTCTCATGTGCAAACCAAACACATCGTTATTTGTAGATCAAAGAGAGATCTTTAGGACAATTAAAGATAGGGAGGGGGACGGAGAACTGGCACTCATTCTTTCAAAAGGTGGAGAATCCCAACCTTAAGGGCCCCCACACTCCGACAGCATTTGAAAGGATGTAGTGGCACTCATTAAATTACTGGTACTTGCTACTCCAACATATACATTGGACCAATTCAACATTTCTTTTCCCATTGTTTTTTTATGGATGAATGAAATTTATTCTCATTTCTAAAATCCTTCGAGCACCGTTCTCATGGTAGGTACGTCTCTCATCCATATGTGTATGTGTGTTAGATGTCTCCTCAAATGTAACAACACAATTTTTTGTTCAAATATATTTATTATCTTAATTATGAATTTAATGAGACACCTCAAAAGACACTTCCAAAACGTTAAATAAACCATTCAAAATTCAACTAAAATATTACTTTGTAATCTTATTCTAAAATTACTTGATTGCTCACACTTAACGTGACATGTTGTTTTACTTGTCACCTTAGAAACGATCATCTTTTATGCTTTTATTACTGAATCCACGTTTTAAAACTGAACTGCCACGTCTGATTCTAGCCAGCAATTAACAAAATCCCAACTCCCTAAACCACACTATAAATACGTATATCTTTAAACAAGTAATTATATTTTATATTTATCAAAACACCCCCTTTCTCCGCTAGTTTAGAGGATGTTTTGCGGCGTAAAAACATCGGCGGCGGCGACGGCGGCTATGGTTCCTACCTCAATCCATCCGTCGCCTTATACGTCCTTAAGGGACCTCTTGCCAGCCGCCGTCGTCAACTCCCCGAGGCCCATGACTCCGGCGGCTCACCGGGAATTGTACTATGGCTCTGAAATCTTGATCCGAAATCGACTGGTGAAGCAGGCGGCGTGGGCCTATCTGAAGCCGATGTCGACTTTGACGGTCACCGTCGACCAAAGCTTCCTCCGCCGCGTCTTTCAGAACAGCGCCGTCACTGCTTTCGTCCACTTCGTGGATCGCCGCATTCTTCTCCCGCTGTCCAGGGCTTTCAAATGGTTGTTTAGTTTTACTCAAATCCAATGCTCCACATAAAATTTGAAGCTGAAAAATCAATCAATGTTAATAATAAATTTAGTAAATAAATAAAATTGAGTTTTGATAGTGAAGTTAAATGATTATGTTATTGCTAATCTTCATTCTTCAGTACAAATTTTTGAGCATAAATTGTTAATAAAAATCAACATAAAAGATTTTTAATGACTACTGGAAATTTACGGTCACGATGATGTCCTTTTTGTGACGGAGCATCTCGCCATTGATACATCTACCCGCTCACAAAATTTTCACTCATCATATTATTTTAATAAGGGAGAATCTCGTCATTTTTTTTGGTGGAGAAAGAGAGGCTAAGCCTCGTGATTATCTAACTCTACGAGTAAGAATCTAGTCATTAATATTACTATTTATTAATTAAAAATTTCCTCATTATATTTGATTTTACCTTTCACTAAATATTATATTTTGCCCACAAATGGCGAAATCATTCGCCCCAAGGGCCCCACACCATAAAGAGAATTTGGAGTGTTAGAGGAGGAAAAGAAGGTAAACTATGCGCGTGGGCTGTTACAACACACACTATAAACAACCTGCGATTCAATCACTGGTCGTAAATACTTTTAAGGTAGTGTTTAATACATTATACATAACCTTTTATCCTTCTTTTATCCTTTTCTACAAACCAGCCATGCCCAAAACTCCACATTGTTGCTTTTCCTAACAACTAGCTTTCACATATTGCAGCATTTAAGATTGTTCCAAAAGAATCATAAGCTAACTTTACTCTTCAACCAATCCAACTCGGTGAAAGAATGACCGAGAAAAATGTAGTGTGCAATTCAAGTTACATATTCCCAGTTAAAAGTCACAATTCAAGCTAAAAAGCATTCATAAAATCTTAATTAAGGAAAAATTTAGCAAACTTTAAATTTTTTTAAACAATTGAAAAATGTGCAAATATGCCATCAAACTATTTGGAATTAGCAATTAAGTCATGGAACTTGAAAAACTCTAACCCAATACATGAACTCGTGAAAAAATTTCAATTAACATCTTTAGCAAGTAAATGTCAGGTTCCCTCTAATTAGATTGCCATGTGGCTATGCTCGCTCCGCGTCTGTACCTCTCTCCGCCTTCGTCCTCATTAATATATATATATATATATATATATATATATATATATATATATATATGTATGTATGTATATATGTATGTATGTATGTATGTATGATCAATAAAAGTTCTAGGATTTGAGGACGTTCAGGACATCAAGAAGAAACTCTCGAGCAAGTTTAGGACTCTTAGCATGTTTTTGAGGACGGGTGCATTCACCATCAAAATCGTTTCCATCCTTATCTATACCATCATCATCCTGAAAACAAGACATGTAAGAATCTTTTTTTTTTGTAATTAGTATATAAACAAGTGTTACAAATCAGGATGCACAAAAAACCTTCAGATATTTTCCCCTAGCGTAATTGTAACAAAACCATCACCAACCACAAGCTTGAAATGTACAGGGTGTTGCCCCTTCAGTGCATGAGCTTTAACAGAGCTTTAATAGAATCCATTCATTTTCCATGCTCGAAGACTGATATAGCATGCACTCAAACTGCTGAGCTCTAAACCATTCACTCCAACTCTTTCATTCAAACAAACATTTTCAAACTCCAATAAATCAGATTTTCCCTCTCCCGTTCCAACTGCCCAGCCATTCAAAATGATGAGTGCCCTGTTTGGTAAAATAACTGTTAGTTGTTAGTTGATTGTGTTAATTAGAGAGTATAAATAGTTAATAACATTACCTGATTGTAGAAAATTGTTTGGTAAAAATTAGTTGTTACCTAATAGCTGTTTAGTATAATATATTTTCTCTAAAAGCTAATTAAAAAAATTACTTGGAGTAACTTTTTGAATTTTAGCCTTTTGGAGTTGCAAAAAACTAATTAACCAAACACTTATATTGATATTTTAACAAAATCAAACAATTAATAGTGGTCAAATAAGCCAAAATTGGCTTATAGGCCAGTTTTTTACCAAAATGTTCCTGTGGTGTCAATGAAGGTATGATGCCAATATGCTTCGATTGAATTTTGAGAGACCTGAAAGTGGAAAATATGTGGGGTGGAAAAGTAACAGAATACTAAATAAGACACGGTATCTCCATTAGGTAATCATGCAACTTCGACAACTTTCTTAAGCACCGCAACGGATTCCGGGACCGGAGCTATCTACTCCCCTTCTACCAAATGGCTTGGCACATTTTCTGCTACTCTATTAAGCACAGCAATGGATTCCGGGACCGGAGCTATATCGTCGGGGGCGGGAGACTTTTTAAAGAGAGGCAATATAATCCACATAGGATCGGATAACAATAAAAAAAAATATAATAACACATGTCAAGTAACTTTTTTCCGAATTTATGTATTGATTTGGTACTTCTTCAAGTTCGATGGCTTAATTGCTATTCCCAAATAGTTCGATGGCCTATTTGTACTTTTTCCCTTAAAAAAAAAAAATTAGTGCAACTACTCGCTAATGCAAATGTAAACTATATATTGTCATGAGACAATTCAATGGCATAAAATTAGTTTCAACACAACCTAACCACAATAACTTTAAATTAAAAATATCAATATTCAAAGTAAAGGAAAAATATATTAATTTCATATCAGTTAGAGTTAACGTATATACATTTTTTTAAACATATGATGTGAAATTACATCATCCAAAAGGAAAATTATTGTGTGGACATTGAATAAAAAGTATATTTTTAATAAATTAAAAATATATTATTTTTATACTGAATGTATATTATTTAATAGTATATAAAATAATGTACTTTCAATACTCAAATAATGTATATACTTTTAAATAATGTATTTTATGTACAAAAATAATGTACTTTTAGTATATTGAAAATGTACTTTTTATTTATTATCACATAGTTGTATGGATCATTGTAATAATGTTTGCATCCAAAAACACATTGTTACTATAATGATCAGTGCTAGAAGTAACATGCATTATAATGCAAAATATAATAGTATTCAAAATTAGGTAATTAATAACCTTATGTCTAATACAAAAATAAAAAATAAAAATTTAATAATAATAATAATAATGATGCACACACCTAGGTCCTTAAAGTCATCTAATAAAATCTTGTCTGTGAGCCACAACTTAATTATGTTGATATACTTCTAAAAGTAATTAATATAATTTTTGTTACCTTAATACTGTAGTAAAAAAAAAAAAAAAAAAAAAAAAAAAAAAAAAAAAAAAAAAAACATTGTTAATATCGCGAGTTCCAAGCACCCTGATAAAAATTTAGCTATTTTGCACAAGAAACTCCAAAAATAATATAAGTTAATTATTTCCTTATATAACAAGTAACAACTAAAGGTTGTTCTCCAATAACTTTATGTACATGTCGAATACCATCACTAGTTGTAGTTCTAACTAAAGTCGAATCTCCATTCTCTATTCAGATCAATAAACTTTCAAATATATCCCTACATCTCTTAAGGCCACATTTTTCTTCATCCTTCTCATGGAGCTTAATTAGCCTCTAGCCCTTCAAACCAGTTTTGGTGATCCTGGCACAACTTGCAACGAAACTATCGTCGCTTGCAACCCAAATCTCCCTTCGCCTTAGCTTTCACCGCCCAGATGTCATTGCCAGTAAACCGTGCCAACCAGTTGATGATAAAGTAAGAAGAGTTATGGCTTATGAGTGAGGAAGCGTTGAAGATCATCATTAAAACTTGAAACTCACCATTAATCACTACCGAATCATCACATGGAAGTCGTCACTCACCGGCCATTGCATGAGTTGGTGAGTCACAAGATTTTACAATTTTCAACTTTGCCGTTTGGCTTCAATGCCTTATTGTTGGAGTCACGAAGACTTCGAGATTGCGCTAGGGTTGACTTTTAGGCTTTGCATAGAAGTAAATAATGGTGTTAAAAAAAAAAAAAAAAAAAAAAAAAACTAGAAATTAATGTTTTATCATTAAATGAAGTCAATAATAAATTTTTTCTACTAAAGCACCAAGGCAATGATTAAATTTGTTTTGCATCCACAACCTTGTTTTCACAATTCCAAATTATTTTTTTGGGTAAACTAATCAATGAGAATATCTTAATTGCTTATGAAGTAATCACTTCATGAAGTGTAAGTTACACTTGAGGTAAGGAGCTGAGGGCCGGTTTTTATATTTTAAAACCCATCATGACTAAAATTAATGATAAGACTGAATGGATTTTTCTTGAAAAGTTTATTACCACATTTGACTTTTCCTAGCATTTAATTGATTTAACCTAAACTTGTGTGACTATAGCTTCATATCTATCACTTTAAATGGTTACTAACATGGATATTTTCAACCTAGCAGAAGATCCATTGTCTCATTTTCTCTTTCTATTTGTAATAGAAGTCATGTCCTCATTACTCAAGAAAGCTATGACGAATGAATATCAGCTAGCGGAGTGAGGATGACTAGAAGTGCACCAAATATCACTAGTTTTTTTTTTTTTTTTTTTGCATGATACAATAATCTTTGTTGGAGCATATCTAAGCAAGAAGAAAAAGTTATTAAGTGCATTCTTAACAAGTTTGCTTTGGTTTCTAGCTACAAATTTAAATATTAAAAAAATTTAAATATTAAAAAAATCTACTTAAGGAAGTGAGTTCTAATAGTAAATTTCTTAGATTATGTGTCAAAGATACAAGGGCATAATAGCCACAACTAGGGATGGCAATGTGCCCCGTCCCCGACGGGGATACCCGATCCCCGCCCCGATAGAGATGGGAATGGGGAAAATTTTTGGGGAACGGGGACGGGGACGGGGAATATGTGTTATTTCCCGTCGGGGACGGGGACGGGGATGGGGATACCCCTCCCCGCCCCGCCCCGTCCCCGAATATATAATATATAAGGGTAGTGTGCTATTTATATATGTAATGAATTATATATGTAATTAATGTTGTATTTGTATATATAAATGCCATTATGCACTATGTATATATAAGTAAAGTAATGGCAGTATGCTATTTATATATGTTTTTAATGAATTATATATATAATTAATGTTGTAATTGTATATATAAGTGCCACTATTCACTGTGTATATATAAGTGCCAGTATGCACTGCACTATATAGTATATATACAGGCAGTATACTACGTGTGTGTATATATATACTTAGTATTTTAATTTTTGAAACTAGAATTTAGATTAAATTCTTTTTTTTATTAAAAATTACAATTATTTAACATTTTGACTATGAATTGACGGGGAATGGGAAATCTCCGTCCCCGCCTAATTCCCCGCAGGGATGGGGATGGGGAATATTTTCACTTCCCCGTCGGGGACGGGGACGGGGACGGGGATGGGGACGGGGTCGCGGGGACGGGGACGGGGAGTATACTCCCCGCCCCCGCCCCGCCCCGTTGCCATCCCTAGCCACAACTAGACACAAGCAGGGGTTCCATCGTCATCTTCTTCTTCTTGAATCGGTTGTAACCGTTTTTACCGCCATCATGCATGTATATATTCTCTCTGTTCTGCTTTCTTGCAAGTTGAATAAAAACAGTTTTCCCTTTCATACTTTCTTCACTCATCTCTCTCGCAACTCTCAACCACGCTTTCCGTCATGGTATCAAAGCCGATGCGGTTCAACTATGTCGCCGCGGTCATCGGCTCCGACGAATCAAATCAAGGAGTTCATCCGACACAGCAAGCTCCGATCCAGACATCGTCTCCAGTCGATCAACGAAGAGTCCATGCTTCGCAGAGAAGCAGCGGCGTTGATGATATTGAAAATCCCCTACACCTCAATGTCAATGAAAATCCGAGTGCGGTTCTAGTCAGTCCACCGCTATCAGGCATTGCAAATTACGCATCATGGAGTATTTCGATGCAGGTTGCTCTGGAGGTCAAAAACAAATGGTGTTTGATCGATGGGAGCTTGTTGCCACCAGAAAGAACTCACGCGCAGTTCTCAGCTTGGAGAAGGTGTAATTTGATGGTCTGTTCATGGATTCTTAGATCCATTCTACCATCGATTGCACAAAGCTTGATGCACATGGACAAGGCTGTGGACGTCTGGAATGATTTGAAGAGGCGTTTCTCACAGCGTGATGCTCATAGAATTTCCTTTTTGCAGAATGATATTAACAATTTGAGATAGGGAGACATGTGTATCAACGACTACTACACAAGATCTCGTACTCTCTGGGAGGAGATGAACTCTCTCAGACCTCTACCTGTCTGCAAGTGTCAACCACGCTGCTCGTGTGATCTTCTAGATCAGATCAGAATGGATCGAGAAATCGATCAGGTGATCCGGTTTCTTCAAGGGTTAAATGAGGACTATAATTTTCTGAAATCTGGAATTCTTGTCCTCGATCCACTCCCTGAGATGCACAAGGTGCTGGTGATGGCCGAAAAGCATGAAAGGAAGCTAACAATCACTAATCTGAGCACTGGAAACTTGGATCTCACTCATGCTAATGAAGTTCACTCTGAACAAGGCACTGGGGAAGAGATAGTTGCTACAATCAATTTTCCGAATGGGAAGAGAATGCCACACTCTGGAGGAAATAATAAGAGCTCAGCCAAATGCATCTTCTGTGGAATGACAGGCCATACCATTGAGAAGTGTTACAAGAAACATGGCTACCCACCCGGATAGGTGCCAGGTTTCAAATCCAAGAATAAGCAGCAATTCACAGCAGCCAGTGCAAGTTCGGAGAATCATTTTTCTCCTGAGCAACTCCAAAGTATTCTCTCTATCATCCAAAGCCAAATGGGGCAAAACAGGTCATCCACCACGGCAGCTGTATCCCTTGTTCCCAATTTCAACAAAGAGAGTCCATCTAATGAAGGCAAGTACACTAGCCTTATGAATGTTAATTCTGTATCTTTAAATGCTTCCACATGGATTGTTGATTCGGGTGCCACCGATCACATAGTATGTTCCCTAGAATTCTTTGATAAATATCAGGTTGTGAAAGAAGCTACAGTCGACTTACCCAATGGAGATTATGCAACTGTTGAACATACTGGAAACATAAGGCTGAGTAATGATATTTGGCTGAAAGATGCATTACACATACCATCTTTTCAATTCAACATCATCTCTGTCCATAAACTATTGCAGAACCCCACTTACTCTTTGATGTTTACCTATGGTCAGTGTCTTCTTCGGGAGGACCATGGGAGGACGATTCGCTTTGATAAAGAAGACATAGGGCTATACTTACTGAATGATCCACCAAGAAGCAGTTTCAATACTAATGTTTGTAGCCATGTTAATGTGCAGTGTAATAATGCCAAATTGTGGCATCAAGTATATCACTTCCTGAAAGTGACTCTGGTGGTAGTCGCGAATTTCTTTATTCAATCAAATGAACTTTTATCGTTCCTCTATTTGTACCGTCGATGAACCTTATAGCATTGCTTGTTGCAATTAGCTAACCACATAGAACATGGGTCCTTTTTACAACAATGACATGTCATTGTACCTTTAGTACTCCAACAAGATAGATTGTCGTATGCTGAAAAATCATTATTAGTCCATCTGTCCATAGTAGTGATGCACACAATTTCAAGTTCTGACAAGTAAGCATCAAATGAGTCAACACCTACTTCTCACAACTCCTTTAACTCTTCCCTTAACTAGGTATGAGCATTGACAAAATCATATTGAAAATTTTCATGCAAATTGTGTATAATGAGTATTACTAGTGAAATGATGTATGATGTTTGGGGTTGATTAAATAGTTGGAAATGATCAGACCAAGTCTTACATTTCGAGGCTCTAATGAAAACTCTTTATGAATTCCATCAAAGTATTTTCATACCATAGAATTAGATGTAGATTTCATCACTCAACCATCCACTCTTGAGTCATGATACCATCTCATAAAAGATGCTATATTCCTAGATATGAATAAGCTCTAAAGACTTGGCTTTAAATGAAAGTATTGCATTGTTTTCAATGATATTTTTTTTGTCATTACTTTTAATTTCAATTTTAAGTAACACAAATTTTGCATAGACCAAAGTCATCATAATCTTTCTAGTCACTACTAGAAAAAGTAGTTGCAATGCAAAATTGCAACGGAATGATCATTGAGAAAAACTCATCCATTTTGACTAGGTGTCATGATAAGTGCCAAAGACAAACATATTTTAGGGTCTTTAAGGGGGCATTTTATACTCATTTGATATCCTTTGTGCGTGATTCATGGGTGTTTATCCTTGTATTTGCTAATGTGTCACAAAACACCACTCTACTTTGTGTTTTTATGATTTATGAAGGTTTTAAGCTTGAAAAGGAGGAATGGAGCATCACAAGGAAAAGGGGAAAATTGGAAGCAGGGCATGGACTAGCCACGCACGTAGAGGCATGCATGGAAGTGGAACAGAAAGTTCCACGCGACCAACCACGCACGTCGGTGCGTGGAAGGGAAACATAAACTTTCATGCACCCAACCCACGTGCGAGGGACGAGCCGAAGACAGCTTACGTGACCGATCCACGCACGTGGATGGGACAGCTCGGTAATTTTGAAGTGTAATGGAGGGAAAGACTATTTAAGGGCTAGAATTAGATTTAGAAAAGGGGATTAGACATATTTTCAATTGTAATAGATGATTTTCAGATTACAACTTTATCTCTCTAGAATTTAGGGTTCTAGACTCATATAGCTTGAAGATCTTAGAGAAGAAGCTTGACAACCATCCATTGTAGAAGAAGACAACATTTTACATTCTAGTTGGTACAATTTAACTGCTTTCCTACTTTGATTTCTATTTCAATTGAATTTGCAATGCTATCTCATTTGTGGCTAGGCTTTTGATAGGATTAGGATAGTGAATCCTAATCATGATGCTAATGTGAGATACAAGTCATAATAAGCTTCTTGTGGAGTCCGGCCAGCTCCTTGAGTTGATCTAAGCAAGTGATCCAGGCAAGAGATTGCTAGATCACTTATTTGAAACTCCTAGATCACTTACTTGAAACTCCAATTCTTTGGCATTTCCTAGCTTTAAGATTCGAGAGGCCTAAGCTAGGAATGAAGTGTAGGCAAGGTGTTCGATAAAATGTCTCTTAGGTACTTAGTCACCTAAAAGCTAAGTGTTCTAAGCCAAGAGAATCCTAGTATACCGAGAGGTGAACGAGCTTAGCATTACTTCACATGATTCTACTCTTTCAATATCCTAACCTATGTTTAATGATCATATATGCATCATGAGAGATATGAGCAATCTTATCCTAATTTCTTTACATTTAATTTAGTTAAGTGTTTGTATTCTTTACATGCTACAATTTGATTTCATCGTGTACATGATTGGCAATACACTTTTCCAACTCAATGCATTTTGACTCTTCCAATTTGTCATCCCTAGAGAACGATAAAAACTTGGGGTTCATCCCAAATCTTTGACACTTCGTGCGAGAATAAGTTTCACAAGACCCATCCGTGTCATGTCATGTCATTATAAACAAAATAATGACAACTTTATACTCCCTTTGTCTCATTTTATTTGTTTTATTTACTATTCATTGATCAAACCAACTCTTTCTTCTTTGTTTATTTTCTTTAGTATTTTTTACTTATTTTTAAATTTAATTTTGTGTTTGATAGTACTTTTGTGTAATTTCTAAATATATAAATTTTGTATACTAATACTAAACTTAATATTATGAAAATTTGAATTAAAAATAACTTTAGTCAAGCATCGTTAACCGAACCAGAAATAACATGAATTTAATATAAAATGGCATTTTTTTCTGGTATACCCAGGATTTTCACCGTCGAACACAGTAACTAATCCCCCGCTGAATTGTAAGCACCTCTTTTTTGTGGGACAGCTGGCCTGGAGATTTAAGGCTGCTCCATTTCCAAAGCCAAGGATCGAACCCTTGACCTTTGGTTAAGGACGGATGAGTCCCTTTCACTCAAACACACCCTCCAGGTTATAAAATGGCATTTTAGTAACAAACTGGATTGATTATATATATATATATATATATATATATATATATATATATATATATATATATATATATATATATATATATATATATATATATATATATATGCAAAGTATTCTAAAAGCTAATGTCATCTATCCATGTCTCCATGAATTGCAAGAACCAAATTGTCATCTTTTGTTTATCTTTCTTCACCAAATTCTCAAGATTTTTTTTTTTTCAAATTACCTACAAGAAAACAAAGAACTTGATTTAATTAAAAATATAATTATCAGTTCGTATTTATGAATACAAAATAAATAATTATAATTTTGAAAATTCTTCCTAAAAGAGAACATAGTCGCCAAAAAATAAAAAAAAAATAAAAATAAAATAAAAAATAAAAAAACAATTATGTATGAAAGTACAAAACTTTTGATGAAATTTACCCATTCAAGCTAGATAAATTCAGTTTCATTTAGGCATATCATAGACGGTATAGAGAGAGTATTTTTTTACCAACCAAAATGGAATGCAGGATTCAAAGACGAGTAGCTACAACATATTCTTAGATATGCAGTAAGCACTAAATCACATCAATAGTTAACATTAACAATTTCTCTATCAATTTTTTTCCAGCTTATTAGTTCTATTAGTAACTAGTAGTTGCACCCGTGCGATGCACGGCCATGTTATTATGGTGAAATATATTAAAAATTGTTTTATTCATGATATATGGTCAATAAGGTTATAGACGTCACAAATACACAAAATATAATATTTTATTATTACATAAATAAAACAATTACAAATTATTAAAGATTTCTTTATAAACTACATTTTGAGTCTTGTTTAGAAGACCTCTAGATTCCCCACAAATTAAGACCCCTTAAGACCATCCGGATTACTGACCCGAGAGACTACAACATATAATTGGCCATGATTAAAAACAGGTTTTTTCAATAACAAACCCACATGTGAAATTGTTTGACCTTGACTTTTGTTGATTGTCATTGCATATGATAACATAAGTGGGAACTGTTTTCTTTGAAACTTGAATGGAAATCTTGGGTCTGAAGGAGTCAAAGATAGCCTTGGTATCAAAACCTTTGTACCTGCGTTATTGCCAGCTATGATTTTCCCCTCAATAACATGATTTCCCAATTGTGTTACTATTAACCTTGTACCATTGCACAACCCCATCGAGTGATCTATATTTCTCAACAGCATAACTGGAGTTCCAATTTTCAGCGTTAAAGAGTGGTTTGGTACACCTGAGCACCTCAAGCTATTTAAAAATTTTGTTGTGTGTACCTGAGATTGCATATCAAAGTTTGCCTCAGCCTTGCAAACAGAATCACAACTCAAGTATGTCCTTGATGCAGCTTGATTAATATCATTCATGTATTCATTGACCTCGTCAACAACCTCTAATGTTGGAGCTAATATAGCTCTATTCTCTAATTGTCTTTCATCCATGTTGCCAGAACGGTATTCAGGGAATGTGCTTTCAACAATTTGTTTGATAGGATCAACCTCATTTTCTAATACAATGGAAGACGACATTATTATATTGCAATCAACATCGTTGTCTTCACCAAGATTACCATCACCTAAATCCGCAATCCACTTGGCAAAACTATCTAACTTCTCAACATCGTCTTCATTAGTAACACCTCGCAATCTTAAATTCTTCGTTAGACGAAGAACTTCACAATTATTCCACAAGTAGGATGAATTAATGCTGGCTTGTATTATATCTTGTCTAGTACCTTTCGGAATAACGGGTAGAATTTGTCTAAAGTCTCCACCCAACACCACTGTTTTCCCTCCAAATGTCATTGTTGAGCTCCTTGAATTCTTGAAACGCATTAAATCTCTCATTATGCGATCCAATGCTTCAAAGCAATGTTTGTGCATCATCGGAGCTTCATCCCAAATTATTAATTTGGATTTGATTATCAATTCAGCAAGTGGACTGCCTTGCTTGATGTTGCAAGTGGAATCTTCATTAACACTAAGCGGTATAGCAAACCTGGAGTGTGCAGTCCTACCTCCAGGTAGCAGCAACGAAGCTATACCGCTTGATGCTACGTTTAGAACGACCTCGCCTTTGGATCGTAAACCTGCTGAAATTGTCTTCCACAAAAATGTTTTTCCTGTTCCACCGTAACCATATACGAAATACATTCCACCTTTCTCAGTTTCAACATCTCCCATCACCTTATTGTATATGAGTAGCTGTTCATCAGTTAGTTTCGGATGCAACGAATTATGTTGATGCATTAGAGCTTCCCTATCATATGACATTTCCTCTAACACCAACCTGTTACCACAAAACCAATCATTGTTTCCATCTGGCATTGGCATAGGTGGGTAATCTGATAGAGATTTGTTCCAAGCATTCAAGAATTTCTCCATTTCAAGCAGCGCAAAATTCTTTTTTTGAGATTCATTCATATTTAAATCTACAAAATAAAAAACAAATGTAAGATGTAATGCTTTTAAACACAGATTTTAATAATAATATTAAAATAAATTATACCTGAGATTGAGAGGTTCCTTCTATAAACATATTCAGCATCATCTGATAAGTATTGCCAAACCATCTCCTGAACATTTTCTGGTTTGGACATCGAACTGGATGTTAAAAGGGTAACAAACAACTTTCGTAGTGAACTTGCTAAAGACCACGTTGATGCCTCAGTGATTGCATCAATATACTCTTTATCATCTTCGATTAATACGCGGGCATAACACGCATCTCTAAATGAATTGTATTGAACACCATCGACCTTTTTAATCTCATCAAATGAAGTCGGTCCACGAACTATATTAAGTAAACACCTAAGATAAAAGATCTCACCAGTATTTGGTGGCACATAAAAGATTCGCCCAATTGCCCAATTTCTTTGCCTAGGTTGCCATTCTCTTTTATCATTCTTCCAAACAAATTTGGTTGGCATTTCTGAATAAGTCAACTGCCTCCCTGCTGCATACTTTTTATTAGCCTCAAACCAGGCAGTAAACATGCTTTGAGCTACTGTTGGTCGATTTACCACATCATAGACCAAATCGTCGTCATGAAATATTATTGATTGCTCATTTGGAAGATGGAAACTCAATCGCTCAATAGATGAGTTCATAAATTGTATGTCAAACCCAAAAATCCGCCACGCAGCCTCAGGGGGTGAAATATATCTACAGTCATAGTACATCTTGATTTCATCTACAATTTTCCCAGTAGATTCTTCCACCCCACTGTTGTAGAATTCAGCTGTAACCCTATCATTCCCTTTGTTGACGTACTTGAATAAGTACTTTATTGATCTAGATTGGTTGCACCACTCCACATTAATATGAGCCTTGTACTTCATAAGCAAATGTCTATTGTGTGGCACAACATATCTACTATCAAGGTCAATCCCATTCTTCCGTATTGTACGACCATTATCTCGACGCCGATAGATTGGATATCCATCGAAATCCACTATTGAGTTTTCAACAAATTTTTTGCGGAAGAATTTAGAGAAAATACCATTTATCATGCAAGGTGAGTTCTTCCTCGCTGCACCACATGGACCGTGAATCATAAATTCTTCTACAGCTTTATAATACTCAGGGTCGCACAATTGACTTGGAATTTCAGCAGATATGATCATGTCAATATCTTTAGGATTAGGGTAAGAGTTAATCTTGCTCAAGAATATCAAAATGTGAGCATGTGGCAATCCCCTTTTCTGAAATTCAATGGTGTAAATTACTGCAAATACGTAGATTGTGAAATTAGACCCCCAAAAAATTGTCAATTATTTTAAGTATACGTAAAAATGAAATATATTCGGTAATATTTATAAAATCACATAAATTACCTGCATCCACAAGTCCAAAAATCTTCTCCTTCTTAATGTCTTTTATGAGTGCATTTAATTTCATTTTAAACACACGGCATACTATATCTGGCCTATCTTCAGCTTTGAGTTTCCTTGGTTGTAAAAATCTTTCAATCTCAGGCCACTTAGGATTATACGTGAATGTAATAAATAGACTTGGATACCCGATCCATCTACAAATCGCCATTGCATCTTGGTAATTTTGCACCATATATCTTGCACCTCCTGTAAAACTCGATGGCAAAATAATGCGCTTTCCTTGGGAAGTAGGATCTACCTCACCACGTGTTAACGCATCTGTTAAACATTTGTATGATTCACACCGAAGTGACTTTTGATGAGACCTAATATAAACCAAGCGTCCTGATTCTATCATGGTATAAGCATCAACAAAATATTGTTGAAACAATCGTCTAGCATATAGCAATGTTGACATTTCATTCAACCTATCTTGCAAACGGAATGAAAAATACTCTCTTGGGCTAAGTTTACTCCGTGCATTTGAACTCCGGCCTTCAACATTATTAAACTGTATATCGTCTCTGTATCCATCTTCACCATAAGGAAATAGTAGTGGGTACTGCAGTGGGAGATATGCTGGATTTAATTCAGTTATTCTTTGAAAATGACCAGCTTTAGACTCCACCAATATATCTCTTTCTCCCATGTTTGGATCTAAATCACCAACAATCAATGTCGCCACCTCCCCAACCTGTGGCAAGTTATATGTCCTTGCATCCTTGCTCCTTTTACCAATGAGTTTGATTTTAATATCAGCTCTATGATTACTTTCCATCTCTGATTTGGCCATCCTAAAACTCTTGACCAAAACATTATTTTCATCCAGTGCATCCTTGATGTCTTTCACAATTTCACGATGCATCGTATTTGTTGACTCATCTGCCCTGTTTGAAAGAAAGAAACACATACAATTTCATAATCTATTTTATATAAAAAATGATGTTCATTTCTTTGAATTAAAGAAGCGTACATAACTTACCCAAGTACAGTTAGACGATTTTGTATCTCATTTTGAGTATCATAAATATATAATTGAGCAAACTTTGGTCTTTCACCAGATTGTGGTAGTAAACTACCCATTAAGTGGAAGTTTTGACCATGTAACCTGAAAGTCAGGGGTGCACTACCATTGTTGACAGTCCTGTCAATTTTTCCACCCATGGAAGTAAAGCAAAACATATTGTTGAAGGACCGAATGTTCTTCAAGAAATGGGTACTCTTTTGATCCTGGTTAAAGAACAACTGCCTGATTGCCATAGGTGGAATATTCGGATGCGACAACTTTATCTTGCCATGACTGCAGCATAGAGAATATTTCGAATTTCGAACACCGCTAGATTTATTAACTCGCTCCTCTAACCAAAACATAGCTCCACAGTGATCGCACGAGTACGTTTGATCACCAAGATCACTGTAATAATCTACCAAAAAAACAAATGTTATTACTATGTTTAGATAATAAAGGTTTTTAATCGTATCTATACTCACCATCTCCATTTGTAGAGTTTGATGGTGTATCATGGACAACACTATTAAATGCTGACATCAAACCACGTTGCATTTAAACCTTTGGTGAGGAGGTATTGTAATCAACAACGCACGATCTTGTTGTTTGAACTATAAGATGAAAAGAAATGTTAAATTTCATAAAGCAATTTATAATAATTGACTTTTAAAAAAGAATTAAATTCATCTAGAAACTTTACCATTTGTTAGAGTATGCAAAGGCCCTCGACTTTCATTGGACACCATAGGGGTACTTTCGAGCACTTTAGATTGGGATGTCATTGATTGAGTAATATTTTGTAAAACTATAAAAAAAAATTGTTTTAAATCTCAAATAAAAATTCAAAATATAGTATATTAAATGCTTAAATATATATAATTTATTGTAGAAAATTGTTTAGAAAGACCTCTAATTTGTCCGCTGGCAAAACACTTTTTAGTTTGAGATGTTGAATTAACACATGTAAGTTGAGATCTATCACTTGCCGGTTGTATTGCAACTGAACACTCTAAACAACAAAATTACAAAAATCACACATTAATATATAATAATATAAATAATTAAAATAAAACGTACTATACCATACTACCGACATTGCATTTAAAATGAAAGCGCTAACCATCAATAAAAGATACATTCGGTGTGTTGAATGTTGCATTTTCTGTCCAATAAGACAATCAATTAAAGAATTACTAATAAAGCAATGCATACAGATTACATGTGTTACATTAAATAAACTAAATTACCGCCAAAATAAAAGGGTTATATATGTAACAGCCCTAATTCAAATACTCTCAGCACAAAACGTATTGTTTTCATGACAAATCTAAAAATCGTCCTATATAAATAAGCATATCCTCTAATATAAGCATATTAAACATATTTAACAATAAAACATATCAATAAAATTGAAAAAACAATCAAACTTGTATAGATATATAACGTCTCATACCATTGTATACGTTGAAAGATTGTCTTGAAAGACCTCCACACTGTGTCCCAGTAAGACGGCTCTTATTTTGAGGTGTTGCATTGACACATGTAAGCTAAGATCTACCACTTGACAATTCCACTGCAATTGAACACTCTAAACAAAAAAATTCCAAAATGCTAACATTAATATACGAAGATAATATAAAAACTTTAAATTAAATGTACTATACCATAGCACCGACATTGCAATTAGAAAGAAAGTAATTACCACCAATCGCAATTCGTTTCGGCGTGTTGAATGTTCCAATTTCCGTACCATCATTTTCTGACATAAAAACAATAAATATCTTATAACCAAAAAAATAAATAAGTAGTAATATAATTATTGATGTAGATATAGTTAATCCAATGATTATATAAAATATATTATTTATAAACTATTTTAGTTCAAAAATTAAAATATATATGTTTATTTAACAATATTGATTTAACAAAAATTATTATTTAACAAAAATTACAATTAAATACTACCTTTTAAATACAATAAACACAATACATAAGATTGATTTAACAAAAATGAATATCGTACTATATAAAGAAGCATATGTACATAATAAGCATATTAAAATAATATATTCCACTACCTATATAGAATTTAACCATAAATAAGAATTCTATATATATATATATATATATATATATATATATATATATATATATATATATATACATATATATATATATATAACCAAAAAATAAAAAAATAAAAAAATAAAAAGGATCAAAGTGTCCAGAAGTCTCACTTCTGGACACCATCTGATCATCACTCCCACTGTCTACGCATTGTCTTCTCTCTACGATGTCATCACTCTGTCTATCTCTCGATATCTCTCTCTATCTATCGATCTAATCTCTTTCAATTTTAGACGTTAATGGCGTCTGAAATTGAAATCGCCCTTATAAACGAAACTCCTTCTTGATTAGATCGCAGCCTATACTGTGATTGGGTTCGAGTGAGAGATGGAACTGGGCGAAACCCTAGATCTACTTCTATGCTTGGTTGTTTCTACGGATGCAACCTAGAGAAACCCTCGATCTGTATTACATAGCTATGGATGTACGCAGCCGGGCTAATTTACAATTGCGTCAACCTTCGCAGTAGGGTTTCTTTTCATGGAGCTAAACAATCGAATGAAGGTAAGTATTTTTCGTACTCAAACTTAATTAATCTTTACTATTTTTGCCCAAAAAATCTAGATGTAAATCGATTTTCAATTCGAATTATGTATGCTAAACTGTATGTCTGTATAGGAAGGGTTTTAACCTAGGTGAATTTGTCTAAACTCTGCACTTGATTGTTTTTAATTTGCAGTCTCTAATGTGTAGCTTTCCTATAATTGATGATAAATAATTCTTTTTAACTTACCCCTAATATATGGTTATCCTTGTTCGACAGATTTGTAATTGCATGATAAAAAAATTTCAATATGAATAGGAGAATAAAATCTTTTGTTGATTCAGAAACTGTGACAGTAATAGAAGTTTTGATGAATGTTCATCAGTAGCGTACCTTTATTTGAAATTGTATCCTTCCTTTTAGAGCCGATGACAGTTGATTTAGTTAACTTCCTCATGGATTTGAACTGCTTAACGTTTGGTAAGTGTTTTTCTGACAGTAGTGAGTTTAGTTTAAAATGAATGGTGTACTCTGCATTTAAATGTGAATATCTGATTGTATGTGAGTGTAAAACATTAAAGAAAAATGAAATTCCCTAGAATTTTGCTGTTCCTTTATTAATGATTATTTCTATTGGGAAGCAGAAAAGACACATATTGAAAAGATAGGATTTATTCCCAGCATTAATCCTGCCATTTCCTTGAAAACAGTTTTGATTCCAATAATCACCTAATTAGTATATGTGTATTTTGTTATACAATTTCAGATCCAATTGTCTTTTTGAATCAATGTTTATTTTTCTTATTATTTTCTGTTTTTGAATAGACTTTAATTCTATTTTAATTAATTTACTCAGAATGTAACATTTGTTTTAAAGGAAATGGCACATGATGATATGAAATTCTGATGCCATTAGATTTCAGAGTTCCCGTTTTCCTCTAAGTGTACTATTAAACCTTTTGGAGTGGAAAAAAGTTCAGTATTGAATTTCAGTACTGCCAAAGACCACGA
The DNA here is from genome assembly GCF_001879475.1 of Ipomoea nil. Classification (NCBI taxonomy): domain Eukaryota; kingdom Viridiplantae; phylum Streptophyta; class Magnoliopsida; order Solanales; family Convolvulaceae; genus Ipomoea; species Ipomoea nil. The sequence goes on along the minus strand of NW_017616755.1, from coordinate 1,281,632 downwards.
ATGAAGGCGTTATGGTGTACAGACTTAACGGGCTAACCTTGTTGTCCAGATTTCACAATCTTGATGGGAATTTCCATTAGTAGTTTACAATATGCTTATCTAACCTCTGTAATTTATAAACTATCTGTCGCTTTGCATCAAATCAAGGGTGCAACCTGTGTAATATGAGAACAGATCGTTTTTATTCCCTAAATCATTAGAGGAAAACAATTACTGTGTATCTCGTAGTTTTCATTCTATTTCTTTAGTGTTATACTTCTGATAACTATAACTTTGAGTTCAATTTTCATTCTATTTCTTTATTGAAGCTTTTATTCGAGTATTTGATTGATCTTTAGGATTTCCATATCTGATAAAGAGTTTACTTCATATTGTTATCTAATTAATACACTACAGAACTACTTAATCTGTCTCATATTCTGTCTCTTCAGTATCTTTTTGAATATATATACTGTATGTTGGCACAACTGGTATAGACTTTTTTTCTTTAACTCATTGCAGTTTTTATTGGCTAAAATGTTTTGATAAAGATAACTTGACTTTGAACTTTAGTTGTAGTCCTTATTTGAATTTCTTGATAAAGATGTTTTGATAAAGATAACTTGACTTTGAGATGTAGGAAAAACGATTGGGTTTGAATTGGATTTGCCTTTATAGACATTTAAATTTGATATTCTAACTGTTTTGTATGATATTATTGGGTTGGTTCAACTTTAAATGTTGGCTGACTTTGTAACTAATGTTACAAAGATTTTGATTTGCTCAACAGGTGATATTGAATTTGGTTTGAATTGTATTTGCCTTTATAGGCATATGACTATTGTATAATGTCCTGAAAAGATTTTAAAGCTCAACAGGTGATATTGAAGTAAAATATGTGTCTAAGGTAACAAATGGTAATCATAGCTTTAGTATTCATTCAATTAAAAGACAAACACAATTTACACAGTACACTTTTGGAACTGATATAAGTACAAATTCCTTTATTTCAGGTGGACTGAAAGTTCAAGGACCACAACATGAGAATTACTATCCCTAACAAATAAGTACATTATTTAAATCCACTGCCATTAGCCTTCTTTATCATTCTGTGCTTGTGCATGCTACCTGATCTCTACATGTTCATACCTGCAATGAGTTAGGAAAATAGACAAATCATAGTATAAAGCTTACAAAAATCATTTATAAGAGTATCATAACAAAGCACTTATACAAAGTGTCTAATGTCTATAGCATACCTGCAATGAGTTAGGAAAATAGACAAAACATAGTATAAAGCATAGAAATATCCTTTTAAACAGTATCATAAGAAAGCACTTATAAAAAGTGCCTAATGTCTATGGCAAACAATGACCAATAACACATAATATGTACTTAGGAGTACATATTATCAAAATCCTGCTTACAAAAACAATGTCCACCCAAATCACCAAAATTCAATCATCTTTGTCCATCATTTAATCACACAACAGAAGATTAAATTTTCTCCTATTTAACCAAAACAGTCTTTGTTTTCTTTGCATCTCTACTGGATGAAAATTGATCAAGTAAGTTCCTCTTTGATGACACTGGCTCCAGTGGCTCTTCTTGTTCATCCAGCTTTTGCTTCTTAGCCTGAGTAGGATTGGGACTGCTTGCCTCATCACCCGATTCAGATTCCTGTTATAAATAAGAACCAACAATTAGTTAGACCATTAAGTATCTAGTTTATTCAATCAAGTGACCATTACTTAAATACTTACATCAGACTCTGCATCTTGATCATCTTCATTTAGCATCCTTGATAGCTGATCTTGATCATCACTTAAACAGGGGCAGTAATGAGCAACTAAGTCTGAATCATGTGCTATTGCAACCACAGGTATAGCTATTGCTTTATTCTTGAAGTGATCATTCTTAGCAGAAATCTTGAAGACCATAGCCTTATTACGGACCTCTTCCATACTAGTTGGGAGAGGAGACCCATCCTGGAAAAAAATAAAAGTGGTTAAATACAAACACTTTCATCAAAAAAAAAATACACTCAACAAAACTGTATAGTCATCTTCTTTTGTTTGTTGTCTAAAAAATACCTTAGAGTATTTGCTCCTTAGATCAAATGCAGTCTTTCCAACAATTTCGCAGCACTCCTTGTCCCACAACAGAAAAGGAGCATCAGTGGTCTTATCTCCTACCCTCACAATCATCCTGTACCTTAGGTTTCCCTCCTGCCATGTTTTGCCACATTTTAGGCATTGTAGAGCCCCACTCTTCAAGTGCAATTTTCTAAAGCATCCCTCACTCCTGCATGAATGGTAATACCAATTTGGAGTACTCTCCACAGAAACAATCCTTCTAGGAACCCAGTAGTAGCCTTCCTATTCGTTCAAATTAAATAAAATTGAAAAATTAGGATTAAAAAGATCAAAATAGAATGTTAAGATTAATCTAAGTTAAATTGTACCTCGGCTCTTTCATACAGATCCTCGATAGTAGTAACTATCATAGGAGATTTTGAACTTTCTGCAGCACTTCCATAGGAAATGTGAGACACAGTTTGCACACTTAAAGGTGGCCTGGTATCAACTTTCAAACTGCAGATTAAAGAAAAAAAAACAGTGAACATGTTGATCTAGGAAAGTTGCTTCAAAATACAATTTATGTGGAATTACCTGTCTTTAAATTCCTGAAATTCACTGCAAGAGTGATTAAACCATAACTGTGTTGCATTGTAGGAGGATGAAATTCTGAATTCATCTACACATTAGAAACAGAAATTTGTTAAAATATAATGAATTAGATGTTAATGAATAAGTTATCATGCACTTACTATCCACTTTCTTTGCTCGACAGAGTTGGAGTAAAACAATCAAAGGCCCTTCCACGTGGGTCTTGAAATAATGCATGGCTGTATCAACATGTTGATCCCAAACAGTACACTTAAGACGATTGCCCCTAAAAGTGAGATAAACAGATTGTAAGTAGATAAAATATATTGTACTGAATAAATTTATACCGAGTTGATTGCTTAATGCTATTTTGCTTATAGAATATTTAATTTACTGCAGGTGTAACTACCCTACACCTAAAGGTGATATAATTGATGCTTTAAACAGTGGCCTGGTATGTATTTAACATGTTAAAGTCTAGTTTGGATTTAACATTATGACTGTTTGGCCTAATGGATTTCAGATTGGATTTTCAGATAGCACAAGACTTACAATGTGATTGAAAACAACATTAAGGATTATAGAAAGAAATTGAAAAAGATAAGTATTTTTTGTATAATAGATATTTGAGTCAAATTACTTGATTTCTAGTAGTTGACTTTAGTAAGATTTTCTTATAGGATTTTCTTCTACAAT